>NC_140165.1:179224173-179824173 GCF_963971535.1 Notolepis coatsorum | reverse complement strand
CGCTTGGCCTCCCTTGTGCAGTAGCGATGCCAAGCTAAGCCACTAACGATACAGAACGTTAGGTTATGACTATAACCAAGTTCTGTTAGTTAGGGGCGATGCTTGGCATCGGACGGCCGCTGCAGCCCTTGTCCTCACCTTGTGGTGAAAGCTTGGGAAGGAGGAGAGCAGGTGACCACACACCTGCTTATGAAGGTAAGCTGATGAGGGGTGTGGTCAGACTAATACTGGTATTAGAGGTACATTTGTGGTTTATTCAGTACGCGTGCACGTACGCGAGATAGTGCAGTAGCGATGCCAAGCATCGCCCCTAACTAACAGAACTTGGTTATAGTCATAACCTAACGTTTTCATGTCACTACCGAAACACAGGAGTTTTAGTCCATTAGCTGAGCCTGGTTTTTAGCCACACCCCTGCTGCCTTCCTGTCCCTCATGGTTGCATGGTTATTAGCTAAATCCCATACTTTTGAAATAAATGTGTACCATTTATTTATGGTAACGTTTCGGTAGTGATGTAATCATTTCGGTAGTGACAAAATGGAATGGTAAGTAGTTAAATCCCATCATTTTGAAATAAAAGTGTTCCAAAGTCTGAAAATCAGTGTGTAACTTTAAGAATGGAACACATATTCTCTTCAATAAGGTAAACTTTTGGGGGTTTTATGCTAAATATTATTTTTTATGTATTATGCAGTCACTACAGAAACACTGGGGGCTAGATCCACAAAGAATGGATTGCACAGAGCAAGTTGCACCCTTACTTACAATTCATTATGAATTGAAAATGGGGGACCCTGATGTAAACAAGACAAAAATATTTCTTTGGTCTGCATCCCCTTAACAATTGTGTGTATTGAGCCGTACTGTATTGTACCCATTCTGCAATCTGTTAATAACATTTTCATTCAATCAATCACCGTGCAGATTGATTGATTGAAAATGTTATTAACAGAGCCTCAAATAGATTCGCTATCAGCTCTATCTTCAATCTTTCAAAATGTTCAGTTGCTATCGCTATCAGCTCTATCTTTAATCTTTCAAAATGTTCAGTTGCTATTGCATGCACTCATCTGTGTTTCACTACACACTTGAGTGCATGCTTACCAACTGTTAGTCTGCAACACTACTATCACCGACATCTAAGAAGGGAGATCCCCCCTTGAATGGCCCGTCTAAGGTTTCTCTCCTCCACACTGCCTGTGGAGCATTTTTCCCTATTGTTAGGTTTTAGTGAGTTTTTCCTTACCTTCGCGTGGGGTATGTCTGGGAGTGCTTGCATTCTTTCATTTATTTGCATTTATTTTAAATTTGTTGGACCTTATGGTGTTCTTGTTCTGTTCTTGACTTATTGTTATGTTTTCTTCTTGACTTGTTTAAAGAAGACATGTACGGCCCATGGGGACATTAACGTGTGTTGTCGGGCCTTATAAATAAATTTGATTTGATTTGATTTAATGTCATGTTGTTGGCTGTGAGAGCAGCCCCACTGCACCCAGGCAGCGCAGCCGAGTGAAACCTTGTTGGCTGCGTCACAGTCACGAAAGGGGCTACTTAATTAATTAATCCAATCCACTTTATTTATAGAGCACATTTAAAAACAACAAAGTTTACCAAAGTGCTGTACAAGTCCCACAATTAAAATCGAAGCTCAGCCCCGAAGCTTCGATTGCCAAGTTAAATGTACGTTCAATTTCATCAATCATTAACTCTGAAACTATGATCGGTGTCATGCATTTTACAGAGAACTATTGCTTTTAGACTTTGATCTAATTGTATCAATTGCACAAATTTGGTAAACATTTTATTTTTATTGATTTAATTGTGAAAACCTTCAAGAACATTTTTCAAAAATACTCTTTAGAGAAGGGAAGGAAACACAATCGTTACAGGTTAATATAATACCTTTTTACTATAGTGTATTATGTTTTGGTAGTGACCATTTTTGGGAGAGGAAAAACATTCCAAAAGATTCTGAAAATACAATATACAAATTGCCAGTACGCTCACTAGATATATATGTACTTTAGATATGGTACAATATATATTCGGACAAAGTTTTGGGAATAAACATACAACATTTCTAAATTATTTCCAGCCTGACTTTCAACCAATTTGGTAGAATGGCCCATATATACATACAGGAGAGGCCTCTCTACAACTTCCTGTCAGGGAAGATAGTGTCTGGACAGACGACTCAGAGACCTCTTTAATCCTCTGTGGATGGCCCCTCATCGTCAGGGTGATTATCATGGATTGTCTGAACGAGCTGACGCTGCCCTGGGGATGGCCTTAGATAAACAACCACATGGCACGCACAACAGAACACACAAACAGTGCTCTGATGGACTAGACGTGGCAATAAAAGTGCTGTCTTTGGGGTTTAGAGGATCATATTACAAAGTATAATTAAAATGCCTCCTCTGGTCTCTGTTTACACAGTAAGGTCATCCGGCACATGGCCAGCGAGGGCTGGAACGGCTTCCTTGATCAAAAGGAAAAAGCCACCGCGCATGCGCACACGCACCACACACACACACACACACACACACACACACACACACATGGGCTGAGGGCCGAACACTAGAATTCCTAAATTCCCATGGTCCCCAACCCCCCAAAACCGTCTTTCCCTGTGACCGGAAGGGAGTCTGCTCTGCTAATTGGATGACACTGTACAGTAGACATACCTCTGGATGCAGGAAAATCGCTAGAAGAATAGTAGATAGAATTCTTAACAACAACGAAATATTAAGTTCAATAGATGAGGAATGATGACATGATGAAACATGATGACTTCCTCCTCTACTGTTCTTGTAATGTTAGTTGGTGATACTGATGATGACGATAGTGCTGCATCTATTGAACTTAATATTTCGTTGTTGTTAAGAATTCTATCTACTATTCTTCTAGCAATTCCCGACATTCTGTCTGTGTGGGAAGGCGGGATAGAATCATTGAACATGCGCAAAGGCTGACTGATCTGATTGCGGAAGTGAAGGAGTACAGTAAGTACACCACTTTATTCTTTTAAATAAAATAATAAAGTCACTGGGTATCCCGCGCCGCCCTGTTTTGGTCCACGCGTGATACCCATCTGGGTGGCCTGCGGACCCATCTGGGCCTCTCTCACGGACCAAAACTGGGTGGCGCACGGACCAACTGGATAGGTGGTGTCTTGTATTCGACAGGCTTTTGACCCAATCGGCACCTCATAGAATGCAGGAGGGTCACTCTGACTAGAGGTCAGTGCGGTGATGTCCCTTTATTCATACTGAGCCATTGTTGCTGTTTATTGTTTAAAAGGATCCCCATTAGCTGCCACCTACTGTAAGTGGCGAGCTAGTCCTCTTCGTCCACACAGAAAGACAACACAGAACATAACAATACATGAGATACATACAGTGATGGGCAAGCTACTTGGAAAATGTAGCAAGCTACACTACAAGTTACTCTCGATTAAATATAGCTCAACTACAATGGAAGCTATCCCCAGATAAATGTAGCAAGCTACACTACAAGAACATGTCAAAAATAGCTAGCTACATCGGCACTACTTTTTTTTTTTTTTTTTACTTCGTGACCAAGTTTCCACCAAACAAATAGGCAGGAAAAAAAATTCTCAGTTTGATTATTTATTATAAAACTGAAACAAGCCCTCGGTCTGGCTTTTTGTGTCATCCTTTTAACATGAACTTGTATTACACACTTCTTCAATATCTGAATTGTTTTACTTCATTTTACTAGTATTATGCTACCATGTATATACTACTACCAACTATGCTAATATGTCTATACTACTACAGTATGTACTCAGAGTATAACACTCAAGCTTGACACTGACAAACAATACTACTTATCCTTGGCCACTAGATATGTACCACTACTGACTTGTTGTACACAATTTGTAAGTTGCTTTGAATGAAAGTGTCAGCTAAATGACCAAATGTATTTAAATATGTAACTCACAAAACATTCCATGGCCCCAAAATCATGTGGGGACCGCCCCTGGGGGTCCTGTCCCACAGGTTGAGAACCACTGCTTTTCCCTCTTTTTTTCTTTTCTCCACCCCAATAATATTGTTCATTTTCTGCCTACAGTGAAACATCATGAGAGCAGCTATCTTAGTTAAAGCTGTTGACAAAGTGTACTGACTTGTGTGCTGTTTGGGAACAATTGATTTTCATCAGCTCACCTGAATGACGTGTCTTCAAGTTAGTGCTGGACGTGTTGAGAGAGCAGCATATGTTTTAGCCGTTTTTTCAGTCAAACTCATAAATGTGTCCCAGATAGGGCCATGGAGAGTCATTGTTGTTATTGACATCATCATCTTCATCAATGCCATCGAACCCCTCTGCTATTTCGCGCAGACTGGTTCTTGTTCATGTAATCCGTTAAATTGCATTCATTCAATACGTCTGTGTTTTGATTTTCACTTTCTGTTTGCGGCTGGAGTCCCGCCCTATCCTGCCTCTGATTGGCCTACCCATAACGTTTTGGCCTACCATACCCAATCGTGAGTCGTCACTCATATCTAAACAAACCAACCAATCATAGTGGGTTTTTTACGGGGAGTTTTTTTTCTCCTCGCAGATATTCTAGTCTAGACTGTTTCTCTCGAAAGTAGCGTGTAACGTTTCTCGTCGCTACGTTACTACTTCGTTCTATAAATAGCTCCGCTACAGAGACCGCTACCCTGGTTAAAAAGTAGCGAGCTACCAGCACGCTACTGAGAATTGTAGTTAAGCTATGTAGCTTCGCTACTTGTAGCAAGCTACTGCCCATCACTGGATACATATGACAATCACAATTCACTTAATTAACAATGATAATCTAAAAACAGTAAAACATTGCTCACATATTTAAGTAGTGCATTCTCAGGTGGTATTTGAAAGACACTTTGCTATTCAATTTACTTATGTTCAGTGGGTAGTTATTCCAATGATTGATGGCACGATAAACAACAGTCCTCTTTAACACTTTGGCGACCAAAGTCCCGCGGCGATTTATAGTCCAGAGGACCGAGCTTTGTCAACAAACCGATGTACTTTCTAACAGCTATATATATACTTTATAGTATTGCTATCTGTCCATTCTCATTGTCACTTGAGTGCATAAACCATGCCTTCATAATGGCTTAAAGAAAATAAAAATCCATCGGTTGGTTGTCATTTTATAGCGCCGTGAATATAAGGTTTATCGCAGTTTTCGCCTCGTCTTTTTTCTGGGGAGCTAGATATGAGGCTAAAGGCTAGTCACGTTATATCAAACGCCATTTCTGTTTTATATATACGAATGAAATAAAACAAACTGCGTAGCATCCGGACTATTACAGAGCATCTATGGATGAAATGGGGGAGGCGGGGGACGCCGATTACTATTATTGATTAGCAATACAGTGTGCGTTCAAGTAGTCATTTTCACTGATCGATCACGTTGCGTTTTAAAACAAGCTCCAATCCGGCTGTAATTTGTGAATAGTATCCTACCGTCAGCCCATGTGATCGCCGGCAGCATTTCGTCATAATACATCGGCATCTGGTAGATCGATATGTCCATTGGCTGATCATAAATCCCATTATTCCAGGCTGAAATCTGCGCTTCCAAACGTGATCAAAGATGGATGATGTTCGTTTGGGATCCAGGCTCAAATGAAACGCCCACAGACAGTAAAAATGATTTCCCCCCAATCGGCCTCAATGATACTGCAGTGGAGCGATGGCGCCCCTAAGAGGATCTGGCCGGTATTGCATGTTGCCGAAATCAAATATGCGGGTAGGTCCCCAGAGTCGATCGGGGACGTTAATACGGTTATTAATATGGAATAAAACAATAACAACTTGCCACAAGTTAACTCGTGGCTCTGGTCCACAACGCATGGCACCATAACACGTATAAACTCGTGGCTGGTCCTTAAAGTGTTAAAGCATTTGATTTTGGACGTGGTAACATAATCTGTCCATCATCGGCTGACCTAGTTGTGTTGATATTATAATACATAAGATTGGTTCCGCCATGTTGTGGTAGTACCCGGACCGAGGACCGGGGTACAGGAAGACATGTTGTGGTAGTACCCGGACCGAGGACCGGGGTACAGGAAGAGAGCTGGATGTACGGATGGACAACAGAGACAGTGCCATGTTGTGGTAGTACCCGGACCGAGGACCGGGGTACAGGAAGAGAGCTGGATGTACGGATGGACAACAGAGACAGTGCCTTGATGTACGGATAGACAACGTAAATAAAAGCCAGTAAAGAAACCCTAGCCTAGCCTGTTTATTCCTAGTTAGGAATACTGGAAACAACAAACATAACATGGTGTCAGATAATGGAACTGGCGACGCGGAGTTGAATCGACGTCAAGAAGGAATGTGCTGGATTCCGAAGGCACAAATGTGCGCACTGCTAGCGAGAGGATCAGCATGCGAGCATGTCTAGTGAAAGTGAAAGTGATCAAGCTAACAACGTGAGTGAAAACGTTTCAACCAATCAAGAAGGAGACCAAGAAAATCCTGCACCCGTAGTGTTTCCCGTCATGGATAAGCTCAGTCCTCCCACACCCATGCAGTTCAGTGGCAATCTTGCTGATAATTGGAAGAGATTTAAGCAGAGATTTAGTATTTACTTGGCTGCAAGTGGGGCGGGGGGAGGAGATGAGAACAGAAAAGCGGCTATATTTTTGCATGTAATAGGAGAAGATGCATTGGATATTTACAACAGCTTTCAGATAGATGAGGGAAATATAACATTGACTGAGCTAGTGACAAAGTTTGAGGAGTACTTTGTGCCCAGTAAAAATGTCACTTTTGAGAGATATACGTTTTTCTCTGCCAGTCAGAAAACAGGTGACAGTTTTGATCAGTACTTAACTGAACTACTTACGTTGAGCAAGTCATGTGAATTCGAAGATTTAAGAAACTCATTAGTCAGAGATAGAATAATATGTGGAATTCCTGATAATGGGCTCAGAGAAAGATTACTACGTGAACATGATTTAACGCTAGAGAAAACAGTTCACATGTGCAGAGCAGCAGAAACCACTTGTGCACAAGCAAAGGAGCTGCGCACGGATGAGTCGGCAGCAGTGCATGCCGTAAAAAGAGAGGGACAGCGCCCAAAACAGTTTGTAAAACAAAAGCCTACAGAGCAAAGTCCCAGGAGTCCAAACAGTAGATGTGGAAGATGTGGAGGCAAGCATAATGTCTAGGGCATGCCCTGCTTATGGGAAAGTCTGCCACAAGTGTGGGAAGGATAACCACTTTGCGAAGTATTGCAGAGCTGAGGCTTCAGGGATGAAAGTGAACACAGTGGAAGAAGAGCCAGAGGAGTTCTTTGTGGACTCAGTAGTACAGTCTAGCACGGCAGAGGCGGCAGAATGGATAGTCCCATTAACTGTGAATGAGACCATAATTCCATTTAAGATAGACACTGGTGCACAGGTCAACCTGTTGTCCATAGACGATTACAGGACCCTCACAGTTAAGAGCAAAATACACCCTGTGAAAGTAAAAGTGACTGGTTATACAGGAGAGACTGTTCCAGTTAAGGGGTGTTGTGTAGTGACTCTAAAGCACAAGGGACAGCAGTTAAGGGCACAGGTGCTCATAGTAGAGAAGAGCGTACAGCCAATCCTAGGTCTGAGTACTTGTGAAAAGCTTGACTTAGTGAGGAGGGTGTTTGTAGTGAATTCCCAGACTAGCACAGACCACAAAGCAGTCATGCAGGAGTACAGCGATGTCTTTGAAGGACTAGGATGCTTGCCTGGTGAGCACAAGATATGTGTGGATGACACAGTGACTCCTGTAGTGCATGCGTGCAGAAAGATTCCATTTGCACTGAGAGACAAACTCAAAAAGGAGTTAGCCCGCATGGAGAAGATGGGCGTCATAAAGAAAATAGATGAGCCAACAGATTGGGTGAGCTCACTAGTAGTATTGACGAAGACAAATGGATCTCTACGCACCTGTCTCGATCCACGGGATCTAAACAGGGCTATAAAGCGTGAGCATTTCAAGCTTCCAACAAGAGAAGAGATCATGTCACAGTTTGCCGGTGCTAAATGGTTTAGCAAGCTGGATGCGTCAACAGGCTTCTGGCAGATGAAGCTGGATGAGGCAAGCTCAAAACTGTGCACGTTCAATACACCAGAAGGAAGGTTTCGCTTTCTGCGTTTACCTTACGGTATTCTGTCTGCGCCCGAAGTTTACCACAAGACAATCCATATGATCTATGAGCACATAGAGGGAGTGGAGACCATGATGGATGACATCATCGTGTGGGGATCCACAAGAGAAGAACATGATGCACGGCTGAGGGAAGTACTGGATCTGACACGCAAGTCCAATCTGAAATTAAACCGAGACAAGTGTGAGTTTGCAGTGAAAAGCCTTACCTTTGTGGGAGATGTGATTTCAGAGCAAGGTGTCAAGCCGGATCCAAGGAAGACGTCGGCCATAGTGAACATGGAACGTCCACAGAGCAAAGAAGATGTGAGGAGATTTCTGGGAATGGTCACATACTTGGCTAAGTTTATCCCCCAGTTGTCTGCCCAGTCAGCACCACTCAGAGGGCTTCTAGAGCAGAACTTAAGAACGAGTGGGAATGGTCTCATGAGCAGGAAGAATGCTTCAAAATGCTAAAAGAGATCTTAACCAAGGAACCAGTGCTCAAGTTTTATGACCCAGAACGGAGCACTAGGATATCGGCAGATGCTTCTCAGTACGGCCTAGGAGCAGTACTGCTACAGATGTATGACAACAGCTGGCAGCCCGTAGCCTACGCATCTCGTGCATTGACAAGTGCTGAAGTTAGATATGCACAAATAGAAAAGGAACTTTTAGCCAGCACATATGCATGTGAACGTTTCCATCAGTACATATACGGAAAGGCTTTTGAAGTGGAAACAGACCACAAGCCCCTAGTATCAATAATGGCCAAGCCCCTCAATGATTGTCCTCTGAGGATTCAGCGACTGTCAATCAGACTGCAGAAATATGATGTGAACATGGTCTATACACCAGGAAAATTCATGTTTACTGCTGACACGCTCTCACGCGCAGTCAACAAAATGGAAAGTCCAAATGAACAGAAAAGCATAGAAATACAAGCCTATGTTGACATGATTGTCACATCACTTCCTGTGTCTGCTGAGCGAACAGAGAAGATCAGGAAAGCAACTGAACTAGACGACACAATGAAAGAGCTCAAGAAGACCATACTGAAAGGGTGGCCTGAGCAAAAGCGTGAATGCCCGCGTCAGATCCAAGATTACTGGGCATGCAGATCAGAGCTCTCAGTTGCTAATGAAATTGTTTTCAAAGGAAGCAAGTTTGTCATCCCGGCATCCATGCGCAAGGAAATGCTGCAGAAAGTGCATGAGGGACATTTGGGTGAGGAAAAATGTAAACGTAGAGCACGTGAAGTAATGTACTGGCCAAGACTCAACCAAGACACGTTCAGCCGACACGTTCAGCCGAACGCACAATTGGAGGGGGGCTCCCCACCCTCCAGAACATTTACAACAAGCGTTGCAAGGGCAAGGCTAAGAGAATCATTAAAGACTCCAGTCACCCGAACAACTGCCTCTTTGAACTGCTGCGGTCAGGCAAGCGATACCGGAGTCTCAAGGCGAGCACAGAAAGACTCAGAAGAAGCTTCTATCCCCAGGCCATCAGGCTGCTAAACGAACAATGAACACTACACAACAACAATCACCAAACGCACATAGCACACACATCCACACGCACACACTCACTTTAAACAAACACACTGTAGCACCCACTCCACACACTTTATAGCACACACCCACTTTAAACAAACACACTGTAGCACCCACTCCCCACACTTTATATTTATTGATGAAGGATTGCACTACAACTCGTACACCTTACTGTAAATTGTACCTAAATTGTACCTCATCCCATTTCTGCTTTGCACTATATAGTACTGTACATTAGTACACTGCATAGTATTGTATATTATATGGTAACTCAGAACATTGTACATATGTCTATACCGAACACTGTGACCTCATTTTCTTCTTCTAAATTACATGCTATACTATGTTATTTGATACTATCTTGTCTAGCACAGTCTCTGGAGCGTAACAGTAAGAAGCATTTTGTATGAAAGTATTCTGTACTTCTGTATGACAACTATTAAAGAAACTTGAAACTTGAAGACATCAGCCACACCACAGCTGCATGTGAAATATGTCTCACCTACAGGTCTAAACAACAAGCAGAGCCGCTCATGCCCCACCCTGTACCTGATCGCCCGTACCAGAAGGTCGGAGTCGATTTGTTTGACTGTAACGGTAAAAGCAACATTGTAGTCACAGATTACTACTCCAACTACCCGGAAGTTGTAACACTGCAGTCAACATCCAGCAAAACAGTCATAGCCTACCTGAAAACAGTCTTCGCGAGACATGGAGTTCCCTGTGAGCTGTTTTCAGATAATGGGCCACAGTTTTCCAGCAGCGAGTTTGCTTCGTTTGCAGAGGACTGGGGTTTTCACCACGCCACCTCAAGCCCGAACTACCCGAGATCCAATGGGCTCGCAGAGAGTTCAGTCAAGATCGTCAAGGCCCTCATGAAGAAGGCTCAAGATGGACAGGAGGAGTTCCAGAGGAGTCTGATGATATACAGGAGTGCCCCATTGGAAAATGGTTTGTCCCCAGCCCAGATGCTGATGGGAAGGCGCTTACGCACTAACCTTCCTATCCATGAGAACCTGTTGACACCAGAAGGAGCGCACAAAATCAGCTCAAGGAAACAAGAACAAAAAGAGAAACACAAATTGCAACATGACAAGAAGGCAAAACACTTACCAAGCCTCAAGCCAGGCGATACAGTCCGTATCCTGGATCACACAACAGGCACATGGAGACAAGGAGGACGCGTGCAAAGAGAAGTTTCACCACGCTCATACCAGATCCAGACAGACCATGGTGCTTCTCTGAGACGAAACCGTGTGGATTTGAGACCACAGGTGACAGTCTCAGAGACAGACTCTCAACAACGAAGCACTGCAGAGGTGTTAGATGCTCCCAGGAGTGAGCAGTTTTGTCAGAGTTCCCCAGACCGCAGTGACTCTGTCATGCCAAAAGGGGGCAGTACGCCCTCTGAGACCTGCTGCAGGCCTAAAAGGACTGTTAAACCTCCTGAGAGACTTATTGCACAGTGCTGAAAGGCATGTGGACTGTGGACGTGGATAGGGTAAAGAAAAGAGGACACTTGATGATGAAGGTTAAATGAAAAAGAAAATGTAAAAAAAAAAAAAAAAAAGGATTGTAAAGAAAGATTTGATGCATATGCTTATTGTTTGAATGCATACGTTCATGTTTAAAATTTATGTTTATTATTGGAATGTACAGGTTTAAGAACAGTCGGAAACGAACGTTTTGTTATAGACGACTACAGGAAAAGAACAAGTTGTTTCTGTTTAAAAGAAGGGAAGATGTGTTGATATTATAATACATAAGATTGGTTCCGCCATGTTGTGGGAGTACCCGGACCGAGGACCGGGGTACAGGAAGAGAGCTGGCTGTACGGATGGACAACAGAGACAGTGCCTTGATGTACGGATAGACAACGTAAATAAAAGCCAGTAAAGAAACCCTAGCCTAGCCTGTTTATTCCTAGTTAGGAATACTGGAAACAACAAACATAACACTAGTAAAATAAGAATTAACCTGACTGCATCTGACAATTTGTTTGTATAAGAAAACAGGTTGAGACGAAAAGATTGTTCCTGAAAAATGTAACCGTGTTGAAAACCAGCCTATTCTCTACCATTAACCATGAGAGTTGACGGTGCATAGTGGTAGTGTTTGTTCTCATGGAACAATGTAAGACTAACCTTGCAGCTCTGTTCTGGGCAGTTTGCAATTTCTTTAGTTGATCTTTGGATGCAGAGGACCATACTGGTGCACAATAATCCAGGTGACATAAAATTTAAGATTTCGCCACCTGTCCCACAATGTATGTAGGGACATAAGAAAGACATTTCCTCACCATGGAGATACCACTCCCCATCTTCTTCACTATGGTATCAATGTGTTCTGCCCATGACAGCTGGCTATCAATTATTATGCCCAGTAATTTTACTTTATTTACCTGTTCTATGGATTCCTCAGACAAGTTCAAACTCATTTTTGGTATAGATGACAGTTTATGACTCGAACCCAAGATAATTGATTTGGTTTTCGAGATGTTTAGTACCAACTTATTCAGTTTTATCCAATCAAACACCATATTTAACTCAGCTGATAAAACATTGTCCAGTTCACTGACAGTTTTTGCAGCACAGTACAATGTGGAATCATCGGCATACATTTGTACAGTTGCTTTACACAGAACTGATGGTAAGTCGTTTGTGAAGATGGCGTATAGGAGTGGTCCTAGGCAGCTCCCTTGCGGGACCCCGCAGTCTAAGGCCATGGTTACACGGGGAAAAACAGCAACGTTGTATTTTCGAATGATTACGTTTGCATGTCCAAGTTAAAAGGAAACGCCGTTTTGGCAGGAAAAGGTGTTTTCCTAGCGGCAACGCTGAAAGGGTGTTTTCGTTTTGGAAACTCGTCGACAACAGTGCCATGTAATTCACGCGAGCCAGATACGGAGCCGTTCTTGCCCAACGCCCATGCGCAGTAGTAAACACCGACGCCAAATTCTCCCCTGGCTGGACCTATACAGGATATCAGCTGCGTCCTCCTCAGATTACCTGTAGCTGCGGCTAAACTAAGATCATGTGTTGTCAAGTTATTGTTATAAGGAACCCAGTCCAAACTACAACAGTCTGCATCCCCATAACACTTTCAGTGCCACCAGGTGGCGCCAGACTTAGTTCTTGAATGCCACCATCCACTTCAATGTTAACGTTAATATCGCCTAATCTATGTTTTAAATTATGGCTATGTGTCTAATCTGCCCGTCGCTTATCAAAGAATCATTTTCCAGTCAGTGCTGTCAAGGCAGATTGGTTTTTTATCGCTTCATTTCCGTTTGAGAGCATTTTGAAAAGCACCCGTTTTGAGGTAAAAAACAGCCCATTCTGGGCCATTCTGTGATAATCGTCTTTTACTGGAATATTCCAGAACGTTGATATTTGTCGGCCTATTTATGAATCGTTTTCAAATAAACGCTAGATGATCAATATTATACGTACACGCACGCCCATTCGAGCCGTGCGCTGATAATAGCCGTTTTCATTTCCTCATGGATTTTACAGTGAAACAGATAGAGCACATTTCACAAAACAGCTTATATCTTCATCAAAATGAGTCTGATTATCCTAACACTGATAACATAGATTCCGTACCTGACATCAGATGGTATCCAACTGGTATATTCCAATTCCTAATCACCATTCAAAAAAATCGATAAGTGTATAGATCTAACGTGTATACAGTAGAACTCATGATCCGCGGCGCTCAGAGGATCCATAATGAACTCTGGTAATCCGAAACCCGTCCAATCTTTCGCCGTCGACTAAAGACTCACTTCTTCAACCACTATCTGAAATGATTAAAAAAATAAAAATAAAATAAAATCTAACCCTGACTAACCTTACACCTTATGCACTTGTCCTAATAAACTAACCTACACTGTAACACGCAACACTTGATGAACATTGTTACTCAGCTGATAGAGTTGTACCCTTCTTGCTGTCTTGTCGTACAGAACTTGTAAGTCGCTTTGGATAAAAGCGTCAGCTAAATGACTAAATGTAAATGTAAATGTATGGTAACCCCGGCTGCATCAGTGGACTGGAAAATGTGGAGTACAGGATTTTCATTGAGTCCATTCCAAAATCCCTGATGTCATCTGGGAGACGATAGGGGGCGCTTTTTTCCACATCTGATCGCCGGCGGCTCTTGGGCAGGCTAGGGTAGGCTCGCGTGATGCAATATGATTAAAAAAAAAAAAAAAAAAAAAAATCAGAGAAATCTCGTGGGTGGCTTTCAACGTAATTATTATAAATCCGAGAAAACTCGTGAGTGGCAATCAAAGTGTTAACAATTGTTTGTATTGAACCCATTCTGCAATCTGTTAAATAACGGTTTCATCCAGTCATTACTAGGTTAATGTACGATAGCCACAATGCTATACTGTTATAATGGCATATCCAAAAATCTGCGATCTTTTTGTGAGACTAAACTCCGCTCTTGGTGGTCAATTGTGTTGACGTTAGTTTTGTTTCATCAACAAATCATCAACAAATGAGGCAGAACACAGTGAATGTATCCGTTTTTGTTTATTGCACTTTGTTTCTTGCTGAAAAATAAATGCTATGTTGCTAAATGGCTCATGCGAGGTATTTAAAGATGGTGGCTTTCTGAGATTTTGAGCAGGATATGGAGTGACTCGTTCAACCTTTCCGATTGGTTGAAAATGGCCTTCATGTTTGAACTACATCGCCACCTACTGCTTTGGCATTGTACTACATCTTCTTTCGTGTAACGTCAGAGGGCCAGTGTAATAAACCCTTTGTGTCCTACTTGTGAGATAACTTCATAAATATGATGGCTGTTGGACAAAACCCATAGCATTATAGTTTACGATAAGCAGATTGTGGTCTATGACATCGAATGCAGGACTAAAATCAAGTAATACTGCACCAGTCATCTTTGAGTTATCAATTTACTTGATGACTCATTACTGTAAGGGCGGAACAAGTTGAATGGTTAGGTTTGTAAGCATGTTGAAAACTTGTGTTCAAGCCGTTACAGTCAAAGTAATCCTGTATTTGTGAGTGGACTATTCTCTCCATCAGTTTACTGAGAACTGGGAGAATAGCGATAGGTCTACAGTTCTTCCCAGTGAGTGCTAGTCTGCCATCTTTAGGTAAGGGAATAATTTCACCATCTTTCCAGACAGTTTGAGTGCCAGCCACGAGAAATCTCATTAGTTCATGCCATGTGTTGAGTGCCAAGAACGAGAAATCTCGTTATTTAATCGTAATTTTTTTTATTATCGATTTCCATTCATTTTTCATCGATCTAGCCTCACGTTACCAGTGAGGATCTATCTGAGCTCAAACAGGGAAAATACCGCCCCTATCGTCTCTCCGGATGGTATTGCACCCATTGGATTGGACTGAATGAAATGGATGGGAAAAAAATAGTCCGGAATCCACATTTTACTTGTCAGGCATGTAACCGGAGACGATCACATTCATTGCCGAGCCGCAGAACAGCGTGGAATATATGTTTCCAGTACCCAGCGTTGGATCAATAAACGCAATCGATATTTGGAATGGCGATCAGGAATTGGAATAATCTTTTTGGAGAACATCTGATCTGAGGTAAGGAATCTATTTGACCAGTCTTGGGATAATTGTTTTTCACCTATATCTCAGCGTGTCCCATATGTGTGTGTGTGGCTGTGAGTGTGTGTGTGCTGATCAGGAAATAAGAGAATAGATTTTTCAGCCCTCTTCTCTAGCGTGCATAAGTACACATACTATAGATAACCTAGCGTTTATTTGAAAACGATTCATAAATAGGCCGAAAAATGACAACGTGTTTTGTGTATTCCACTAAAGCGCGATTCCTGCAGAATCACCTTTTTTTCTGGAAGTTTAAAAAAAACAAGCGTTTTTCAAAATGGTATAAAACGGAAATGTACCGATTAAAAAACAATACTTTTCTACAATGTTGACTGCAAACAAGTCATTGATAAGCGACGGGCGTATTAGACATAGCCATAATTTAAGATATAGTTTATGATATAGTTTATGCGTTCGCAAATGTGCTTGACTACAGCGCTGGCACTCAAGTGCTATTTCTGGTGCCACCTGCTGGCACTCAAAGTGTTAAGCATGCATTTAATATATGACATATCGGACCATAAACAGTCAGCTGCCAGACCAAGTACATTACTGTCTAGCATGTCAGTACCTACTTAGCCATGGGGTAAGTAAGACTCCTTCTCAGTACAGAGACTCATTGGTTCAGTACGGTGGCTGCTCTGCCACACGGTCTAACCCCCCAGCAGGCATTCTGTCAGACACAGAGGTCAGCTGGTAAGAGGGACTGGTGCCATCTGCTGCTGGAGACTGGGAGCAGATTAAATGGATAGTCCAGATTTTTTTCTGCCCGATTTATTACTTACCAATGATAGTCTGGTAATCAAGAAATAGGCGCTAGGGTTCCAAAACTATCCCTTTAAGGCACACAGAAAGATTGAGTGTATATGTCTGTGTTAACAATTATAGCTACTATGTATATAATGTATACTATTATCAATAGAATATACTGCCATTCTATTATTTTTTTTGGTATTTTATTTTTTTATTATTTTTTAAACAAACATATAAACAAACATGACAACACACGATAAGATATACAAGCATTAATTGTCAGGGCACATCCAATGAGATCACATTTTAGTTAGTTGTCTTATATAAGATATACCCCTAATACCTGTTATCTAAAAAAACCTACACAATTATGCTCAGCTCGAACCCCCCCCTCCCGGACCCCACCTTGAGAAGTACCTCCACTATCCCTCGCACCTAACCAGACACTACCATTATAAGCTAGCTTTTATTCTCTCCACCACTTCTAACCACATTGACATTTTGGATTCATTGAGACCCAGAATTCTTGCTGTAGATATTTCATGGTAAATTACATCAAGATATGTAAGAAACCAAACTTTACGGCAAATTTTTTCCGGTTGAAACCAGCGTGATGCGATCAGCTTTTTGGCTACTGTGATACCCGATAAAACCAATCTCTTTAGCTGTGGATTCACTGCAAACTCAAAAACATCATTCAATAGTAATACCGAGGGGTGTACAGGTATATTCCAAGATACAAGTTTTGATATTTGTTGGGTCACATCTTTCCAGAATGCCTTAACTGGTGAGCAGTCCCAATACATGTGCATAAATGTCCCTTCGTCCCCATTTGTACATTGGGTGCATTTGGAATCTTGTTTAAGCCCCATTCGGCACAGTCTTATAGGAGTCAAGTATGTCCTGTGAATATAGTTAAGATTGATTTGTTGATGATCCGGGTTCCTTGATGTAAGTCGGACATTTGCCCAGGCTCCTTGCCAATCAAAGTCATTTTCCAGGTCTGGTATATCCCTCCTCCAGACAGAGTCAAGTTGGAGGGTTCCATACGAGGACGTTAGTAATTGATGATAAAATTCTGAAACAAAACCTCTCGATGTCTCTCTTGCGTAGAAGAATTTGTGGTATCTGTGGTGTTCAATTGGTCTGTCTAATGGAACACCGTGAGACTTCAAACATAGCTCTAACTGTTTGTGAAAAAGCCATGTGGACTTGGTGAGATTAAATTTTTTGCGTATTTCTTTATCACTACAAAAACCCTGTTTGTTAAAAACATCCCCTAATGAGTGTATGCCTTGCTCTTCCCATATAGGGAATCTTATAGGTCGTTTTCCAATTAAGAGTGCATTGTTATTGAATAAGGGAGTATGATTGTGCCATTTTTGTGGGGTGCCATTCTATTATTATGTTTTATTCCATTATTATTTATTTTATATATTAGTATCTTTCTTCCTGCCTGTACCACCCCTTTCCCCATGCTGCTATGACACCTGCATTAATAAAGACAATTAATAAAGGAGATTAATAAAGAACAAAGAAAGAAATTTGAGATGGGATCCATTTTTCACCATTAATGATCCTAGATGTTTCATTCCTGTTAAAAATGCAGAACATCCAAGTTATTTTTGCTTTGACATCAGACACTTTGCTATATCGGTATCAGATTTTAGTATGGGGAAAAAAATCTCCAATACAGACATTTAGCCTTTTCCAATCAGATGTAGCCTGGTTGCAGCCCCATACCAGCAATGGTGCATCCCTAATGCTTGTGCCTGTGTGTGAGTGTGCACGTACGTCACTACAAAACTTGAAGTCCTTAAAATGTCTTTAATTTCCCCTTAATTTGCCCCTGAAAACATGCAATACCCCTTAATTTTTTAACTGGACCCCTTAATTTCACCTTAATTCCACCCCCTGTGTGTAGAACCCCTTAATTGTGTCAATTAAGGAAACCCCCTTAATCTTACATTTAAGGTGTATTTAAGGTGCTGTTTTTGTGATTGGATAAAATAAGGGATAATTAATGACTTCTTAATACCCCTTCATTTGACTTTGTCAGGACAAATTAAAGAGGTCCTTAAAAACACCTTATGTAACCGAGCGCATTTCCTTAATTTTAACTTTAAGGTTTATTTAAGGTGCTATATCTGTGAGGTGAAAAATAAGGGATAATTAATTACTTTTTAATACCCCTTAATTTGACTGTCAGGACAAATTAAAGAGGTCCTTAAAAACACCTTAATTTTCTGCTTTCTATTGTGCTTGAGGCATGAGCAACCCTAATTGCTTGTGTACGTGAGCAGGTTGCCGCCCTGCGTCGCTGCCTCTGCCAATGGGGTGTGAATATAGTCCCAGATATGTCGTTATTTTCGTTACAAAATTACCTAAAATCAGGGGTCCTACTAATCACCCCAAAGTACCAGAAAATACCCTAAAGTACCCCAAAATACCCCAAAGTATACCCCAAAGTACCCTAAAATACCCCAAAGTATACCGCAAAGTATACCCCAAAATACCCCAAAGTACCCCAAGGTACCAGAAAATACCCCAAAGTACCCCCAAAATACCAGAAAATACCCCAAAGTATACCCCAAAATACCCCAAAGTACCCCAAAATACCTCAAAGTACCCCGAAATACCCCAAAGTACCAGAAAATACCCCAAAGTACCAAGAAATACCCCAAAGTACCCCAAATTACCAGAAAATACCTCAAAGTACCCCAAAGTACCAGAAAATACCCCAAAGTACCCCAAAATACCAGAAAATACCCCAAAGTATCCTAAAATACCCCAAAGTATACCCCAAAATACCAGAAAATACCTCAAAGTACCCCAAAATACCGCAAAGTATACCCCAAAATACCCCAAAGTACCCCAAGGTACCAGAAAATACCCCAAAGTACCCCAAAATACCCCAAAGTATACCCCAAAGTACCAGAAAATACCTCAAAGTACCCCAAAATACCCCAAAGTACCAGAAAATACCCCCAAATACCCCAAAAATACCCCAAAGTACCAGAAAATACCCCAAAGTACCCCAAAGGATACCCCAAAATACCCCAAAGTACCCCAAGGTACCAGAAAATACCCCAAAGTACCCCAAAATACCAGAATATACCCCCAAAGTACCCCAAAATACCCCAAAGTACCCCAAAGTATACCCCAAAATACCGCAAAATACCCCAAAATATACCCCAAAGTACCCCAAAACACCCCAACATATCCCAAAATACCCCAAAGTGCCTGGAAATATACCACAAAGTACCACAAAATACCTAAAATGAAAAACTAAAATGTGCACATTTCCCAGAAATATTTCTTATTCTGTTACAGTAACCATACCAGCATGGATGCTCATGGATGCTCACATACTTTACCCAAAAGTACACCTTGCACCTCATGGTACCAAAGCACCTCAAAGGCACTAAAAACAAGATTACAAACATCACAAAACAAACTGGTCAGACTACTGCTTCAAGTTCAAGTTTCTTTATTAGTTGTCATACAGAAGTACAGAATACTTTTATACAAAATGCTTCTTTCTGTTACGCTCCAGGGACTGTGCTAGACAGTAGACTGGACTGTGCTTGACCTTACTCCTAAAACACACCTCACCCCAGCCCATTTTGACAACCTAGGATGGCTTAGAGTAGACGACAGAGTACAGCAAGTTGCAATGGGCCTGGTCTACAAGATACACTACACCACTAAGGTACCACTACCTTCCTCCACAGGCTACTCACCATCATTAGTAGAGCGGCAAGCGGCGTTTGGGGACAGAGTGAAATCTTCTTAAAACACTGTCCCTCCACTCATTCCTGAACTTTTTTTTGTTAAAGGGGAACTCCAACATTTTGGGAAATTAGCTTATTTAACATCTTCCCTGGAGTTAGACAAGAAGATACATACCTTTTTTGTCTCTGTGCGTGCATTTTAGCTTTGGGAATAGACGCTCCGTTAGCATAGCTTAGCTTCATCACTGGAAGTGAGGCAGGACAGTAGCCTTACAGTGCCTTACAGTGTATTGCAAGGTCTGACATTGACCAAATCTGATATGCATGACCTTGGTGGGCTCTAGGTCAACTCCTGAAAAGGGGGTCAATGTCAGACCTTGCAATCAAAAGTTAGGGGGCGCACTGAAATTATGGCAAGGGTTATTAGCCCCCTAACTTTTGATTGCAAAGTCTGACATTGACCCCCTTTTCAGGAGTTGACCTAGAGCCCACCAAGGTCATGCATATCAAGTTTGGTCAATGTCAGACCTTGCAATACACTGTAAGGCACTGTAAGGCTACTGTCCTGCCTCACTTCCAGTGATGAAGCTAAGCTATGCTAACGGAGCATCTATTCCCAAAGCTAAAATGCACGCACAGAGACAAAAAAGGTATGTATCTTCTTGTCTAACTCCAGGGAAGATGTTAAATAAGCTAATTTCCCAAAATGTTGGAGTTCCCCTTTAAGTCCTTTTCAAATGCCAACTGAATTAAATTGGCCTTGCGTCGATGAAGCATACTAAGGCGATGTTCTGTAAAGACGTTCTTGAGGGTAGAAAACGAATTCTCACAGAGTGCCGTGCTAGCTTCAGTAGTGTTGTTGTTGACATCAGTGCCCACTAGGGCTGTCCCCGAATAAGGATTTGGATAGTTGACTCTGATTGACAAAAAAAAAAATACGTTTTTTTTTTTTTTTTTTCAGGGTGGGCACAGCTGACTCAGTGGGCGGGCCCGGCCCCCTAATGCCCGCCCATGGCGCCGGGACTGAGACAGGGGCACTGTTCTCATCACTGCTCATGTCTTCCAGGTATGCCACTAACTGTGCAAAGGCTATGCCATGTAGGCCAGACTCATTTCCATCATTGTGTTTAGATGTAGCCTGTTTAGATGTAGCTCTGTTATACAATGATGACAGACAGAGATTATGGTACTTGGCCTCTAGGGCAATCATGTCACCCTCTGCAAGCTTGGCCAACAGAGCAGTGTCCTCGAGCTCAAGAGCACACTTCCTCACATTTCTGTCAATGTTGTAGGTTGATGCATTGTGTAAACCTGAAGAGCCTGCTGCAGGCTCATTGCAAAAGAAGCAAGTAGGTTCTGTGGACTGTGAATGGCTGTGGGCAGACCGTGTGTGTACAGATGAGGTACTGTCATGTTGTGCTGTAGCTAATTTCCCCTGACTTTGCTCATCATATGCTTTTTAGCTGGTGTAAAAAGTATAATGTAGCTGCCTGGTGTAAACAGTATGTACCGGTACCGCAGGGCTGAATGATACAGGGTATTGCAGCTAGTTAGTAATATACCTCAGGGCTGAATGATACAGGGTCTTGCAGCTAGTTAGTAATATACCTCAGGGCTGAATGATACAGGGTCTTGAAGCTAGTTAGTAATAGGGCTGAATGATACAGGGTATTGCAGCTAGTTAGCAATATACCTCAGGGCTAAATGATACAGGGTCTTGAAGCTAGTTAGTAATATACCTCAGGGCTGAATGATACAGGGTCTTGAAGCTAGTTAGTGATGTACCTCAGGGCTGAATGATACAGGGTCTTGAAGCTAGTTAGTGATGTACCTCAGGGCTGAATGATACAGGGTCTTGAAGCTAGTTAGTAATATACCTCAGGGCTGAATGATTGATTGATTGATTGACAACTTTATTAACAGATTGCAGAATGGGTACAGTACAGTACAGCTCAATACATACAATTGTTAAGGGGATGCAGACCAGAGAAAGACTTTCGTCTTGTTTACATCAGGGTCCCCCATTTTCAATTCATCGTAACATATGTGACATACATGACATACAGATAGACAGTACTGCTACATCTATACATTTATGACATACCAGATTTGCAATTACAGTACTGTTTGTGATACAAAAAGAGTCCAGAAAGAAAAGAGTATATACATTAGACGTAGAAACTGTACATTGGATTGGGTAGGTGGGGGGGGACTGTACATTGGAGGTGGTTGGGAGGGTGGGGGGGGGGGGGGGGTGGGGGGGTTGGGTAGGAGTGTGGGGGTGGGGGGGGTTGGGTAGGAGGGGTGGGTGGGGGACACTGTACAACTGTACAAACAACACTGTACATTGGATTATTGACAAGACCATACTTGGTCATTTACTGTACATTGGAGGGGGTTGTGTTCGGACATTTACAGGGGCCAGTTTCGAGTTGCAGTCTCCCTTAGGTGTTTTTTGAGAGTGTTTTTGAAAGTGGGTAGTGATTCACATTCCTTTACAGCTTTGGGTAGGGCGTTCCACATTGATGTGGCATAATTGCGAAACGTGTTTAGTCCCTTGTTTGAGCCGAATCTGGGTTTAACATGATTTGTGGAGCTCCCTCTGGTGTTGTGATCGTGGTATTCATTGACCTTTGGGAAGTATTTTGTCATGTACATGGGTACCTTGGTCGTGTAGTGTATCTTGTAGATACAGGGTCTTGAAGCTAGTTAGTAATATACCTCAGGGCTGAATGATACAGGGTATTGCAGCTATCTATCTATCTATCTATCTATCTATCTATCTATCTATCTATCTATCTATCTATCTATCTGTCTGTCTGTCTGTCTATCTCAGGTGGTAGAGCCATTTTATGGTTATGACGAGGATGGCTCTGTGGAATCAGATGGATCTTCTCTGTCCTACCACACTGACGGAACACCCTGCACCCCTGACACAGACCCTGAGGAGGTACAACCACCCCTAACCCTGATATCATAATATTACTACTACTACTACTACTACTACTACTACTACTACTAATTATTATAATAATGATACTAACAATTGTGTAGTTAACTAACTGTGTACGTACGCCACAGGGGTTGGTGTTTGAGGACACGGAGCATCGCTACAGACAGCTGACTCAGGAGTACCAGGCCTTCATGCAGAGAGCCTACGCTCTGCTACAGGAGACTGTAGGAGGGAGCTTTGATGCTGAGAAGGAGATGAAGGTAAGATAAGATAAGATACGATAGAATATTATTTAATTGACCTCCTTGGGGAAATTTGGGGTGTCATAGCAGCATGGAGGAGGGGAGATGGGGAGGTATAGGTATGGCAGGGTAATAGAAGAAAGGCATAACTATTGGCAATAAAATGTTATCTGAATATAAAAAATATGAGAAGTTTAAAAAAAAACTCCCACAATATAACCCTAACCCTTAGAGCATTAGAAGGACAATTCAAAGAAGGTTCTCGGACATGTAATAGGTGATTAATAATAATACAGGGAGAAATAGAGAGAGGTGGAGAGGCACAGCACAGAATGGTGAGACCAGAGAAGTGAGCTATAGAGACCAGAGAGGTGAGGGTAGAGACCAGAGAGGTGAGTTGGAGACCACATCTGCGCCAATCGTGTGACGCCTGTTTCTATCACCGGTTAAGCTTAGGCACTCTTTCGAAGTTGGTTAAGGTGAATGAATGAATGAAAACTTTATTTAACAGATTGCAGAATGGGTACAATACAGTACGGCTCAATACATACAATTGTTAAGGGGATGCAGACCTGAAAAAGACGTTTGTCTTGTTTCCATCAGGGTCCCCCATTTTCAATTCATATAGACATTTATGACATACACAACATACATGACATTTATGGCATAGGGACATATAGGTATTTAGTACTGATACATTTGTAAACGGTATTCAAATATACAGTACTGTTACCCCTAGATCCTGACAGAGTATATACATATGATGGGGAGGGGACTGTACATTAGGAGGGGGTGGATGGGTGGGAGAGAAATATCCATACGGCGGGGAGGGAATATGTACATGCGGTGGGGAGGAGACTGTCTATTAGGAGGTGGTGGGGGTTTTGGGCATTTACGGTGGCCAGTTTCGAATTGCAGCCTCCCGTAGGTGCTCTTTAAGAGCAGTTTTGAATGTGGATAGGGATTCACATTCCTTTACAGCTTTGGGTAGGGCGTTCCACATTGATGTGGCATAATTGCGAAACGTGTTTAGTCCCTTGTTTGAGCCGAATCTGGATTTAACATGATTTGTTGAGCTTCCTCTGGTGTAGTGGTTGTGGTATTCACTGACCTTTGGGAAGTATTTTGACATGTACATGGGTATCTTGGTTGTGTAGTGTAGACCAGGCCCATTGCAAGTTGCTGTACTCTGTCGTCTACTCTAAGCCATCCTAGGTTGTCAAAGTGGGCAGGGGTGAAGTGGGTTCTGGGGGTAAGGTCAAGTAGTAGTCTGACCAGTTTGTTTTGTGATGTTTGTAATTTTGTTTTAAGCGCCTTTGAGGTGCTTTGGTACCATGAGGTGCACGCATAGTCGTAGTACCCTTGAATGAGTGCTCCTGCCAGAGTCTTCAGGGTATTCTTGTTTACCAGAGAGGAGATCCGGTACAAGAATCTAGTTCGTTGGTTGACTTTTTTTATTACATTGGATGCCATTTTGTCACAGGAAAGATTTGCCTCTAGGATGGAACCCAGGTAGGTAATTTCGTCTTTCCTTGTGACAATATTGTCACCCACTGCAACTGAGAAGCCGTCGGTCTTGCTGAGTTTGTTATTTGAACCGAAGAGAATGGTTAGTTTGTCTTAGAGCAGAGCGATAGAACACCAGCCCTGATTCCAAACTCTAACCTTAACCAACTTCGAAAGAGTCGCCTAAGCTTAACCAGTGATAGAACTAGGCGTTAGGTAGTTTGCAGGCTGTTAGAGGCGGAAATAGGCGCAGAAACAGGCGTCATGCGATTGGCGCAGATGTCACATGACCAGAAACGTCAGTGGCCAATCAGATCGCGCAACACGAACGCGGAAGTGCAACTCCGTTAGGGAAAATATTCATGCCTCCGGTACACGAGGAAGCAGCCTATCACATCTTTTCACCTGCCAGCGCGGACTCTCATTGGCGAGGTGTAACGTGTGGGAGGCTCACACTACCCCCGCCATTTCCTGTCTCTGCTGTACAGGCGTCCCCCAACCGACCTGTAGGAGTCGCTGTCCACAACGTCCAGATTACCACCCATCAACTTCCAGCCGCTAACTCTGCCAATTGAGCCGGAGGCAACGCCGACAGCCGGAGTCGAACCCGGTGTCTCTTGCGTTGGTGACGAGCGCAATGTCCGCTGCGCCACCCAGCCGTTTTGCTGATATATTTTTGTAACAGGACGGTACTTGGTTACTATGCAATGGTTTTAGTTCTAGGAATCAAGTATGGCTGAGACGATTAAAAAAAAAAAAAACAATGAAACCAAAACGTTGTTTATTGTAATTTCAGTGCATTTACAACACTAAATGTAAAACTTGTGTAATAGTGCTTATTCCGAAATCTTAATTATGACCCCACACACTGTTGTGTAAAAGAAATGTCACACTCTAGGTCAGTGGTTCTCAAACTTTTTACACCAAGTACCACCTGAGAACGTAGCTGGCTCTCCAAGTACCACCATATAACCGGCGTTAAAATACAGTCTATTCAATATGCACAGTTCACGCAGGAGGCAAATGTATTCCTAATACCATTATTTATTGTTAACTTTTGTCAGACACAGCCACAATGTACAAAGGGTTAGCACTAGAACTAGCAACGCTTCCACACAACTCATACAATGCAAGGGGCATTGAGAACATAATAACTAACATTCTCACATAGCAAGTGAGAAAATTAAGAACAACTGTATTTCAGCAAATGTACTTAATTCTCTCTCTCTCTCTCTCTCTCTCTCTCTCTCTCTCTCTCTCTCTCTCTCTCTCTCTCTCTCTCTCTCTCTCTCTCTCTCTCTCTCTCTCTCTCTCTCTCTCTCTCTCTCCTCTCTCTCTCTCTCTCTCTCTCTCTCTCTCCTCTCTCTCTCTCTCTCTCTCTCTCTCTCTCTCTCTCTCTCTCTCTCTCTCTCTCTCTCTCTCTCTCTCTCTCTCCTCTCTCTCTCTCTCTCTCTCTCTCTCTCTCTCTCTCTCTCTCTCTCTCTCTCTCTCTCTCTCTCTCTCTCTCTCTCTCTCTCTCTCTCACACAGCAAGCAATTGTCCCGTCATTCTCTCTCTCTCACACTTTACCCTTTAAATGCCAGTGTTTGTGATGGCATCACAAATTATTGTTAAAAAAAACACACAAAAAGTTAAATATTTTCAATATATCAAATGCAAAGTAAATTTTTCTGGGGAAGATTATTACAGGCTAGGCATGTGTCAATGATTAGCAGCAACACAGATTTTGATGGATTTTTTGTAATGTCAGATTTAACACCAACTCTTTTAAGAAAAGTGGGAGTATTTCATTTTTTATCTGACAAAAAAAAATGGGTATGATCAGGGCTGAAGTTGAATTAAATGTAAGTATGACTGTTTAGACTGCATTACGCTCGTCACAGTGATCTCCTGGTTGTTCCCCACTTAGGTTATCTAACTATCGCGCCGCCGCAACCAGAAACACTGGCCTGGCCTGCTTCTAAGTTCAGTGACCTGACTGCAAAAAAAAATCATGTTTTCAAGTACCACCAGCAGTACCACCAAGTACCACTAGTGGTACGCGTACCACAGTTTGAGAACCACTGCTCTAGGTCGTTCCAAATATCAATTATACCTAACGTATGCAAACGGCTGTTGGTCGCTTCCTTCTCTGTGTAGAATTCTAATTAAATATATGTTTATCCTCTACAGACGTGCTGAAATATTAAAAAATAATGGACGGACCATTGCCCGGGCATAATTATAAATGGTGAGATAATTTATAATAGATTATAAATTTGTAAGTAATCTATTCAATGTTTTTATACTAAACAAAAGAGGTGGACTATTTTGTTCCAAATTTGATAAAAATGTGTGTTGCTTGAGCTTGAAGAGAAACGCCTTTATACACAAGTTCACTGGTGTTTATTCTTATATAAAACTTCTCTAAAGAGGTATGTTTACCTTTGCATTGATTGCGGATTCAAGTCTCCCATTCAAGTCCCAGGTTGTAATGACGTAATCATGACACTTAGTTGATTCCGAGTAGACAATTACTCGTTGCGAGTTCTTTGTCGTTCAGACAGATTCTCCTATCTGCGCCTATCTGACACGTAGCCACTGATGGTGGAGAAGTGCTGTCCAATTAGCCAATTAGCAATTTTGGGGAAATTCAGGCATAAAATAATATTCTGTTGTGTGTCACTGTCAATCCAATATTTCAGAGATTCTTCGCCAGTTGCGGGAACTTTGTCACCACCGCGGAGAAGACGCAGACCACCACCTGAAGCCCATGTAGAATCGTGAGTTGAATTTTATACACGATTGATTGATTGATGCTTGTCTCGGGGTGATGGCCAAGATTGCAGTGACTGTTCTACCCCCACATTGGTTATGTGCACCACTGAGATCATGGATCAGCTTCATACCGCCTTCTGTCTGACCTGCAGCATCGAACCATACCTGCTCTGCATTGACCTATTCTGAGTGGGTTCTCCTGCCACCTGGGGCATACAGGCCCCTGAGCCATCATCTTATATCCCATCCTGTATACATACCAGTGGCGGCTGCTGACCAAATTTTTGGTGGTGAAGCAAACATTTTATTTTTAAAACATCCCCCACTGTGTGTGTCAGTGGTCAGTGGACACAGAAGAAAACATTAACATTAGGTGACGGCGCACCTGACCAGACACAGATGCAAACAATTACATATTATTCAGTGACGGCGCACCTGACCAGACACCGATGCAAAAAATTACATATTCGGTGACGGCCCACCTGACCAGACACGGATGCAAAAAATTACATATTCGGTGACGGCGCACCTGACCAGACAGATGAAAACATATTAGGTGACGCGTGACGGCACACTTAACCAGACACAGATGAAAACATATTAGGTGACAGCGCACCTGACCAGATGAAAACATATTAGGTGACAGCGCACCTGACCAGATGAAAACATATTAGGTGAAGGTCACACGGAAAAAGAATGATGAAATTACCTACCTGGGTTCCATCCTAGAGGCAAATCTTTCCTGTGACAAAATGGCATCCAATGTAATAAAACTAAGTTAACCAACAAACTAGATTCCTGTACCGGACCTCCTCTCTGGTAAACAAGAATACCTTGAAGACTCTAACAAGAGCACTCATTCAAGGGTACTACGACTATGCTTGCACCTCATGGTACCAAAGCACCTCAAAGGCACTAAAAACAAGATTACAAACATCACAAAACAAACTGGTCAGACTACAGCTTGACCTGACTCCTAGAACCCACCTCACCCCTGCCCATTTTGACAACCTAGGATGGCTTAGAGTAGACGACAGAGTACAGCAACTTGCAATGGGCCTGGTCTACAAGATACACTACACCACTAAGATACCCATGTGCATGTCGAAATACTTCCCAAAGATCAGTGAATACCACGACCACAACACCAGAGGGAGTTCCACAAATCATGTTCAACCCAGATTCGGCTCAAACAAGGGACTAAACACGTTTCGCAATTATGCCACAACAATGTGGAACGCCCTACCCATAGCCGTAAAATAGTCTGGGATGGTGGCCCGTAGCACACAGTGGGGGTGTGTGTTTAGCCCCCTGGATGTCTCCATGTGGTTGTTATTTTAGTTCTTATGAAGGAATTCTCAGCCCCCCATCTTCCCCTGATGGCTGGGGTTAGGGCGGGGGGAAGGATAGAGGATGAGGGGAAAACGAGGGGAAAGTCAGGGGAATGGTGGAGGAGGAGAGGAGGGAGAAGACAGGCCTTTGAGTTGAATGTTCTGTATGCGATGAATGAATGAATGAAACATATTTACCAGATTGCAGAATGGGTACAATACAGTACGGCTCAATACACACAATTGTTAAGGGGATGCAGACCAGAGAAAGACGTTTGTCTCGTTTACATCAGGGTCCCCCATGGAAGAAAAAATATACATACAGTGGGGAGAGAATATATACGGTGGGGAGGAGACTGTCTATTAGGAGGGGGTGGGGGGGGGGAGACGTTATTATCAATATAACGTTAGCTACCAGTACCAACTTTAACTTACATGGCTGTGCGGCTAGCTAGCTATAGCTAACGTTAATAACACAAGACGCATTTCACTATGAATTGAAAATGGGGGTCCCTGATGTAAACAAGACAAACGTCTTTCTCTGGTCTGCATCCCCTTAACAATTGTGTGTATTGAGCCGTACTCTATTGTACCTGTACTCTTATTGTATCTGTTAAATAAAGTTTTCATTCATTCATTCATTCATTCATTCATTCATTCATTCATTCATTCATGCCTTTTGAAAAGTGACATGGTCGGTGTCGTTTTTGTAAGGAGTTATGATGCGGTTTAAATGTAGCCACGGAGTAAAATACAGCCAAATAATTGATAATCAACACAGCTACTATATATATATATTTTAAATCCACTCATCATTGATGTCCCAGTCCCTTGATCACTCTTCACATGTGCGTGTGCGTCGCCTTAACACTCTAGAACAAGTTCGGGAGTTGGACGTCCTCTTGCAATAATAATCCTTTTCTCTTCAAAAGTCATAATTGCATGCTTGAGCAGCACTGGTCTCCTCCGTAAATCTGGTCTCCTCCGTAAACTGGATGCTTGCAGAGGGGAATCCCTTGCGTCACGCACTCGCATAATGCCCATATATGGACCAAGTTTCCAACTAAAATAGTCTCGAAATGTCCGCAACAGCAATTGCCAAAGCAGTGAGAAAGCAGTAGCACTCACTCACCAAAGTGTGTGCTCACATGAAGAGGAAGGCAGCACAGCGGTTCTTCCTCTGGGCAAACGTTTCAATGACTTTGGGGGAAAAATTGAGAAATACAGGACAGGGGCTTACTAAGCTACTAGCTTGCTAAGCTAGTAGCTAGCTACAACCGGAGCCAGAAGGCTCCGTCTACGCTAGGACACGCGGTCAACTACACTATAAAAAATATATAAAAGCTATTTAACACTGATGCACATTGCACAAATAGCTAACAGTTGAACAATAAAGATCAAAAGATTAATTAATTATTATATTAGGCTAATCTCTTTTTCTTTTCTCAAATGTCATCAGCAGTGTGTGTTGTTACAACCAGAGAAACTTGATAACATCATCACAGTCTCGCAGCTCTTCTCTGATTGACTGTCAGAACGTTGATGGCTGTCAATCATTCAATCCCCGTTCATGAGTGGCGCGTGCAAAACTGCACGGGCCAGGCTTAGATGATGTTTTTGAAGCTCAAATAGCTATTTTGATTGGATTATTATAATCCTGGTTGACGCCCAGTGAAGCTGAATCTCATGAATGATTGACAGATAGACAGTGAAATGTGAGATGTCTGTCACATGGACATTTTTGAAAAAAGAAAAATTCACTGGAATTAATTTCTTAAAAAAATAAATATATATATGTGTTTATTTATTTTTTGTCTGTCTGTCTATTACTAGTGAAGCACTGCCTCACTAGTAGTCATGCAATAACCTCCACTTACATACATACGCTTGCAGTTGCTCTGTTATATTCTCACTGGGAAGAACAGTAGACCTATCGCTATTCTCCCAGTTCTCAGTAAACTGATGGAGATACAGGATTACTTTGACTGTAACGGCTTGAACACAAGTTTTCAACATGCTTACAAACCTAATCATTCCACTTGTTCTGCCCTTACAGTAATGACAGATGACTGGCTCAAGGAAATTGATAACTCAAAGATGACTGGTGCAGTATTACTTGATTTTAGTGCTGCATTCGATGTCATAGACCACGATCTGCTCATCGGTAAACTAGAATGCTATGGGTTTTGTCCAACAGCCATCATATTTATGAAGAGTTATCTCACAAGTAGGACACAAAGGGTTTATTACACTGGCAGCTGGTCTCACTCTAAGGTCTTAGACTGCGGGGTCCCGCAAGGGAGCTGCCTAGGACCACTCCTATACGCCATCTTCACAAACGACTTAAGATAAGATAAGATATTCCTTTATTGATCCCCTTGGGGAAATTCAGGCATCATAGCAGCATGGGGGGGAGGGGGGGGTACAGGTAGTAAAAAACAACACAGGCAGTGTAAACAATTTGGTCAATATAATTTACTATCTAACTAGCTGAAGAAAATATTCACATTATTCACAGTGTCACATAAGGTGCAGTATGCATAAGGTAGTGTTATAATTTACTATCTACTGAGTATACATTATTCACAGTATCACAGTATCCACTGAAATATACATTATTCACAGTATCACAGTATCCACTAATCCACATAAGGTGCAGTAAGCCTAAGGTAGTGTAGGTTGTCCTCCTTGGGTTCCTATAAGTCCCAGGTCAATGTCTGGTAGCAGTCGCTGCCCCCTGTTGTGGAGCCTGGAGGCTGCTAGTCGCTGCCCACTGTTGTGGAGCCTGATGGCCGCTGGTATGAAGGACTGTCCGAGGCGGTTAGTTGAGTGTCGGGGGGGAATGAGTCTGTGGCTGAACGAGCTTCTCATCATGACTAGCTCGTCGTAGAGGGGGTGGTAGGGGTTCTCCATGATGGCAGCCAGCTTCCTTATCATCCCCCTCTCTGCCATCACCTCAAGTCTAGGTAGCTCGACTCCCACCACGGAGCTAGCCTTCCTCACCAGCTTGTTGAGCTTGTTGGTGTCCCTTGAGTTGATGTAGCCTCCCAGTTCTGTGTAAAGCAACTGTACAAATGTATGCTGATGATTCCACATTGTACTATGCTGCAAAAACTGTCAGTGAACTGGACAATGTTTTATCAGCTGAGTTAAATATGGTGTTTGATTGGATAAAACGGAATAAGTTGGTACTAAACATCTCAAAAACCAAATCAATTATCTTGGGTTCGAGTCATAAATTGTCATTGATACCAAAAATTTGTTTGAACGTGTCTGACGAACCCATAGAACAGGTAAATAAAGTAAAATTACTGGGCATAATAATTGATAGCCAGCTGTCATGGGCAGAACACATTGATACCATAGTGAAGAAGATGGGGAGTGGTATCTCCATGGTGAGGAAATGTCTTTCTTATCAAATCAAATCAAATCAAATTTATTTATAGGGCCCGACAACACACATTAATGTCCCCATGGGCCGTACAGGTCTTCTTTAAACAAGTCAAGAAGAAAACATAACAATAAGTCAAGAACAGAACAAGAACACCATAAGGTCCAAACATTTTTAGATGAATGCAAATAAATGCATGTCCCTACATGTCCCTACATGTCCCTACATATATTGTGGGACAGGTGGCGAAATCTTTAATTTTATGTCACCTAGATTATTGTGCACCAGGGATGCCCCGATCGATCGGCCACCGATCGTTATCGGCCGATAATCAGTATAAATATGCAATCGGTGATCGGTGATAATGCTTTATTTTCGCCGATCGTCAAAACCGATCTCACTCGCTCGTCTCGCTGAGTTCTGTCTCAGACACCGGGAGCTGTGCAGCGTCTGCTCCTCCCTCCAGCCCCTCCCACGCGCATGTAAACACGGGTCTAGTCTAGTGGGACGGGAGGACGGCGTCTCCCTTAGCTAACGTTAGCTACCGTTACAAAATGACCCAGTCAACCATTCACTTCCAGTCTAATACATATGAGGCATTGTCTAACCGAACGGTATCTAGCCGGCCAGCTACCGATAGCTCCTGACATCAACAAACGCTCCAGCAAGTCTAGTAGAGACGTGTATGATACCTCAGCTAGCTCATGTTAGCTGACGCGAGCTCACTGTTCAAAACGAAATGTCCCACTGAACTAAATAGTTCACCGAGGCGCTGTATCAACGTTATATAGCCGGCCAGCAGTAGCCACAGATAGCTCCTGATATCAATGTTTTATAACACTCATTCGATGCGTATTCGAGCTGAGGGCATGTTGTTGAATATGATCAATAAGGTCTAGCTGCAGCTCCGGAGAATCCTGGCCGTAGCTGCAGGCTACTCGAGTATAGGGTCCAGCTGCAGCTCCGGAGAATCCTGGCCGTAGCTGGAGGCTACTAGAGTACACACAGACAGTGGAGCTTGTTGCGTGGTGGCGATGTCTCGCAGATAATACAAGTACAAGTCTAATTATATAATATATATATTTTATTAAAAAAAAAATTATATAAAATAATTTTAAATCTTTTTTTAATCAAAAACGATCGGTATCGGATCGGTATCGGCCGATATGGCTCACAACGATCGGTATCGGTGGCAAAAAACGTGATCGGGGCATCCCCCTCTGCATCCAAAGGTCAACTATAAAGAAATTGCAAACTGCCCAGAACAGAGCTGCAAGGTTAGTCTTACATTGTTCCATGAGAACAAACACTAACTATGCACTGGCAACTCTCATGGTTAACGGTAGAGAATAGGCTGGTTTTCAACACAGTTAAATTTCAACACAGTTAAATTTTTCAGGAACACTTTTTTTCGTCTCAGCCTTTTTCTTTATACAAACAAATTGTCAGATGCAGTCAGGTTCATTCTTATTTTACTAGGTCAGCTGATGATGGACAGATTATGTTACCATGTCCAAAATCAAATGCTTTAAAGAGGACTGTTGTTTATCGTGCCATCAATCATTAGAATAACTGCCCACTGAACATAAGTAAATTGAATAGTAAAGTGTCTTTCAAATACCACCTGAGAATGCACTACTTAAATATGTGAGCAAAATATTCTGATGTTGATAATGATGTCTACAATGTTTTACTGTTTTTAGATTATCATTGTTAATTGTGATTGTCATATGTATCTCATGTTGTTATGTTTTGTGTTTTCTGTTGTCTTTCTGTGTGGACCCCAGGAAGACTAGATCGCCACTTAGGTGACAACTAATGGGGATCCTTTTAAACAATAAACAACATTCATTACTTAATTCCACAATTCTCTTATATACTCTGATTCTCTTCACATATCTTACTACATGTATCTATTATTATATGCTTATATATGTCCGCCCATCACAAACACGCAAACTGTCTAACGCAGACCTGGGCATTGTACGGATGATTCTGACCGGCCCGCGAAAGATTACATGATAATATATATTTTTTTTTTTTTTTACTTTTTTTTTCACGTCAACGTTCACACGCACAATATACGCTTACCTAGGATTTGACTTGATTCAACAACAAAGCAGTCGGGGCAAGCCGAAAACGGTCTAAAGTGTGGTTATTTGAAGTTTGGATTTCTTTTTTCACAACTGAGGTAGGTAGATTACATTTTTAGAGACTAAAGTACAGAAAAAAGGTACCGTTGGGTACCGGTATCAATTCACAGGTACCGGTACCGTATCGGTTCAAATGTGAACGGTACCCATCCCTACTGAACACACAACTGCAGGGCAAGGGCATTTTTGCTCATGAAATGCATAGCCATGTGAAAGCCTTCATGACAAAGTTGCAATTAATTTCAAGGCAACTAGGCAGCAACAATCTCAAACACATGAAAACCCTGAAAGAAGTCAAACCATCAGCTGATCACCGGCACAGGTACTCATCCATGTTGGGAGCACTGCATGATGAATTTTCAAGGTGTTTTCAAGATTTCAAAAAGGTTGAGGATGAAATGCAGCTGGTTTCCTCTCCCTTTACCTGCAGTGTTGATAGTGCACCCACTGATGAGTCAGCTTGAACTCATTGACCTGCAGTCTGATTCACTACTGAAAGAGCACTTTAAGTCAGCATCACTGCTAGAGTTCTACTCTGCTCTCAAGGAGGAGAACTTTCCAAACATGAGAAGACATGCTCAGAAGATGTTGGTTCTCTTTGGATCCACCTATATGTGAACAGACATTCTCAGTCATGACGTTTACCAAGTCCAGGTACAGATCCTCTCTCACTGATGAACATCTGGCAGCTGTGCTTCGCATCTCCACCTCAGACATGCAACCTGACTTTGATGGACTTGTTAAAGCTCAACAGAGACTGTATTTATCACACTGAATAAAAAAAAAAAAAAAGCTGAAGAACACTAAAATGTGGAAATATAACAAGTGAAATGGGACACTTGATCTTTTTTTTTTGCACAGTTCTGAAAACATTAAATGTTTAATATAGGCATGTAAAGTAAAAAAGGCTACTGGGACACTTTTCTTTACACAGTTCAGTGACATGTCTTGTTTATTTTGGCTATAAGATGATGTGATGTCTTTAGAAAGCTAAGAAAATCCTTGTTTCAATAGTATATGAAACTCAAAATAATAACTTTATTTGTATAGCACTTTTTCATACATGCCCTTTGTTATTAATGTTTCACATTTTGTTCATCATTTTGGAAATAAATTATATTTGAATAAATTATATTTTTGAAAGCTAACCTCACCTTTTAATTGCCAAATAATAACATACACTCTTACCAGGGGTCAAAACAATGCCATTTACTGCTTTTTATATAGAAATAAAATGTATATTATGCATAATTGAGTTTGGAATTTTGGCCCGGCCCTCCAACATATTTTCAGTTGCTCATTCGGCCCCCCGGGAAAAATAATTGCCCACCCCTGGTCTAACGCCTGTCCCCGTCTCCCTGTGAGTGGATGTCTCGTGGTGATGACCAAAATGGTGGACGTCCCATGGTGATGGCCAAGAGGATACAATCCTCTCTACTAGTGTTGTCACGATACTGGAATTTCGACTTCGATACGATACCTTGAAAAGTATCGATACTTCGATACCATTTCGATATCAAAAAAAAAATATATATATATATAAATATATATATATATATATTTTTTTAAACAAATTTAGCTTTTGTTGCTGGTTGATTCTCCTCAGCTTCTCTCTGGTACTATAAGAGAAGATAAATATAACACTTTTAAAACCCTTTGTTTATCTTTAGATCACACATTTAAAAATAACTGTTCATCTCACTTCAATAATTTTTATTGCAAATGCAGAACATGGTATTTTCTCAAGCAGACAGATGTAAACACTGTAATCTGTGTTGCATGTACCTGACAAACTGAACTGTTTGTATTACAGTTAGTAACAGTTTCGATTTTTATTTAAAGATAACGAGAGCGAGCGAGCGAGAGAGAGAGAGAGGTAGCGGTAGATAGAGAGAGAGACAGAGAGAGAGAGAGGTAGCGGTAGATAGAGAGAGAGAGAGGTAGCGGTAGAGAGAGAGAGATAGAGATAGAGAGAGAGAGGCTATGCTCGGAGCATTTTAGTAACGTTACATTTTCAACAAGATTGCTGCTATTTAAACACTTGATGGAAACGGGGTAACGTTAACCTTATGTCGACTGTAGTATTGTATGACCTCGACATAACGTTTAAACGTTAACGTTACTCCGTTTCCATGCAGTATTTATAACGGTGGCCAGCTAAGCTAACGGAGCTAACTGCTAGCAGTAGCTAACGTTAGCTGGTAGCTGTAACGTTACAACAAATCAGCTGTTGATATTATGCGCCATCAGTAGACAACGTATCATGTATTAAACTAGAGTTAATGGTTTAATGCTTCAGTCACAGTGACGTTGAAAGAGCAGCTGTCACGAACCTCTTTCATTTATTTATGGAGATCCGCGCTGGCACTGCTAAAATGTTTGTTTACTAACTGAAGACGGCTCTGTGACTCTGTGAGGGGGAGGGCTGGACTCGGAGCAGGCGGAGGGGCAAGCATGCTTTGAACACAACAGCGCGTCAACAACTTGCTGTAGAACACTCGCCAGCTGGTACCGATACTGCAGAAAGTATCGGTATTTCAGGAAATGAGTATCGAAGCCGTTTTAAATATTCAGTATCGATATGTATCGATACTTCGATATTTTTGACAACACTACTCTCTACATCACCCCCATACCTCAAATGGATCCGTCATCAGCTCTATTCTATTTTCAATCTTTCAAAATGTTCTTATGTACCCCAGTTGCTATTGCATGTACATATTTGCGTTTCATTATACGTATGTACATACTTACCAACTGTTTCACCTGTGTTATAGCAACACTATTATCACAACATCTAAGAAGGGAGATCCCCCCTTGAACGGCCCTTCTATGGTTTCTCTCCTCCACATTGCCTGCTTTTTTCCCATTGCTAGATTTTTTGTGAGTTTTTCCTTACCTTCGCATGGGGTTGTCTGAGAGTGTTGCATTTGTTTATTTTACATTTTATTTTGGATTTCATGGTGTTTTTTGTTTTGTTATTGATTTATTGTGATGTTTCGTCTTGACTTGTTTAAAGAAGACGTGTCCGGCCCATGGGGACATTAACGTGTGTTGTCGGGCCTTCCAATTTTTTTTTATTTGATATGATTCATACTTAAAGATAACGTTTTTTACTGTATCACAGAAAATTAGGTAAACTCGACATCAAGATGACTTATTAATAAATCACACTTGTGGCTTGGATTTGCGTCATAAGCACAACAATTGTGCATGAGAAATTTTTATAAATGTGACCCAGTGTGGACAAAATAGTAACTCACACAGCAGTGGTCTTGTACTACACTCACATGCATACAAATACACAAACGACCACTGAACACAAGGACGATCTGCACCCAGAGCATGTAAAGTCCTATGACAAGAGTCAGGCTGTATTGTGAAGATGAATACACGTGACAGGGGTGAATGGGCGGCTGGTTGGAGAGGTCGTCTTGTACGGAAAGGTTTGAGCGTCACAGCAGCAACCCATGTGTCCATCGGCGGCAAGGCACTGACCAGAGGTGGCACAGACCAAGGCACTGACCAGAGGTGGCACAGACCAAGGCACTGACCAGAGGTGTCACAGACCAAGGCACTGACCAGAGGTGTCACAGACCAAGGCACTGACCAGAGGTGGCACAGACCAAGGCACTGACCAGAGGTGGCACAGACCAAGGCACTGACCAGAGGTGGCACAGACCAAGGCACTGACCAGAGGTGGCACAGACCAAGGCACTGACCAGAGGTGTCACAGACCAAGGCACTGACCAGAGGTGTCACAGACCAAGGCACTGACCAGAGGTGGCACAGACCAAGGCACTGACCAGAGGTGGCACAGACCAAGGCACTGACCAGAGGTGGCACAGACCAAGGCACTGACCAGAGGTGGCACAGACCAAGGCACTGACCAGAGGTGGCACAGACCAAGGCACTGACCAGAGGTGGCACAGACCAAGGCACTGACCAGAGGTGGCACAGACCAAGGCACTGACCAGAGGTGGCACAGACCAAGGCACTGACCAGAGGCGTCACAGACTGTTTACCTGCACTCCCACCTCTCTGGTGAAATGTCTACACATGTAGACCGTGTGTCTCAGAGGGATACTCTGAGAACACACTGCTAATCACACTGTCTCCTGTTGCCTAAGGCGATTGAGTGCTCTAAATGTCTAAAAAATACCCAAACCCAGAAAACGTATACAGAAAAGAAAAACGGGACTAACAAACATCCCTATTCAAAAATGCATCGCCTTGTAAGTGAGCCAACATCTGAGAAACAGGACAGAACATCCGTATTTTCCTGAACAATAGACATTCCACCCCCGACTCCTACATAAGCAGTGTGGGTCCGGCACCTCAGCAGGAACATAAACATGGCTTCACAGCAGCAGGAGAGAGGAGTCGCTCAGACCTACACTTCCTACACTTCCTCCCTCCATTCAATTAAGCTCCCTTTATCGCACTTGGAGAAACATTCCTGTTGCAAAGGAGCTAAACACATTCCCTCACGAGGTGGTGTGGTATAACAATTGGCTTGCGAGGGGTCTGGTGAGGGGTGGGGGTTGTTTCCGTTGGGAACGCTGAAGAACAAGAAGTCAGTAGAGGCAGGAGCAGATAAAGTGCTGTCGAATTCCATTGTTCCAAGTCATTCTCATCACTCCTCCTCAGTCAGCACACATTCCATTAGAAACAACAATTGAACATATGGAAGACGCGGTTGCCGCGTGCTAGTTCTTTTCAGGTCAGTTCAATTGTTCTGTTAGCGATTTCATTTCAAACCTTTTTTTATACTCGAAAGGCAACGGAGTAAATGTTGGTTTCCCTCATTCATTGTCAGGTTGAATGTACTGTACATACAGAGATAATCATAAATAAAACATAAAATCACACAGCATATAAAATCATGACAACAAGACAAGGGTACACAAAAGCAGGGGATAAACAATAAATTAAAACACATACAACTTGATTGACACAAGGTTGGAGATCAAGGTCTGTCCATGAGCTATAGGGGCATCATAGTGAAATGCAGATTTACCCTGTTCAGAGCAAACTCGGAGGACATTAAGGTCCAGCCAATCACTAGAACAGGCTACATAGGTTCCAAAATTCCATTCCAATAATGATGTAATATATAAAGGTGTTAACTTACCAGTAAGGGCTTTAAAAGTGAACAAATACCAGTGTTTGTTGCGCCTCTCTGTCAGAGAGAGTGAACCAACCTTCTCATACAGGTCAAACAGGTCCACTGACGATGCGGTCTCTCAGGTACTACACAAGACAACACCTAGACAGCCAGAAGGGGGACTATGTGAGACTGTTGTTCATTGACTATAGCTCAGCATTACACCATAGTCCCCACCAGACTGGTGGACAAGCTGATTGAGCTGGGTCTGAGCTCCACTCGGAGCGCCTGGATACTGGACTTTCTGAGCGAAAGGCCCCAGGCGGTCAGGGTGGGGGGTCAGACCTCCAACACCATCACCCTGAGTATCGGGTCCCCCCAGGGCTGTGTGTTAAAGTTAGAGGTTCTATGTAGGATTGCAAGTAATTGTCTAACTGCATATATAACTGTTTCCACTAGAGGGTGCTCTAGGCGGAGCCACTCATGATGCCACCAGGTGGCGAGTATATAAAGAGATGTCTCCTCCCCCTCTACCTCTTTCCCACCTGCCTCTCAGAGAGAGGAGAACTCTAGTACTGCTGCTGTTTAACATGTGAATGAATAAACCACGCCAAAGGCTAAAGATAGAAACCATGCCTCTTGACCACATTATTGTCGCCCCATAGCCAGATTCTGTCAACACTGTGTTCTCAGCCCCCTGCTGTACTCACTCTACACACATGACTGTGTGGCCAGGTTCAGCTCCAACTCCATAGTGAAGTTTGCGGACGACACAGTGGTGGTGGGGCTGATCTCTAACAACGACGAGAAGGCCTACCGGGAGGAGGTTGATGTACTGGAACGCTGGTGTCAGGACAACAGCCTGCTCCTGAACATTGGTAAAACCAAAGAGCTGATCGTGGATTTTAGGAGAATACAGCAGGGGACACACTCACCACTGTGGATAAACGGGGCTACCGTGGACAGGGTGAGCAGCTTTAAGTACCTGGGGGTCCACATCTCAGAGGACCTGACATGGACAACACACATAGACTCAGACGTAAAAAAAAAAAAAAAAAAGGCAAAGCAGCGCCTCTACCACCTGAGACAGTTAAGGAAGTTCCGAGTATCGGGGACTCCGGAGCTGTAGAGAGCATCTTGACTGGAAACATCACTGCCTGGTATGGAAACAGCAAGGCACAGGACAAGAAGGCCCTACAGAGAGTGGTGCGCTCAGCTGAGCGTACTACGGGTATTGCACTACCACCCCTGCAGGTCTTATATAACAAGAGGTGCAAATCCTGCAGAATAATGAAAGACCCCCACCACCCCAACAACAGCCTGTTCAAGCTGCTGCGGTCAGGCAAACGCCTGCGCACACTAGCAACTAGGACAGCGTCCGACAGAGAGACTTCGGCTCAGCTTCTTCCCCTAGGCCAGTCTTGAACACTGAACTCTCCACACACAAGCACACATGAGCACAAAAAAAAGAACGGGAGTGGTTCTTGTATAGTAATAGATGGATATAGCAAGATAGCATAAGGATGTATAGTATAGTATTGTGTACATAAGACCCAGTGCCTCATCCGTAGCTTAACACTGTATTGCACTATCACAGGACCTCAGCATGTCTTTTACTATGCATTTTAAAAACTTTATGTACATTATACCTGTTATGTCTTATTCTTATTACTTGTATTATTGCACAATCGCTGTGGGCATGACCACCCGCATTTCACTGTATGCCTTGTATGCTGTGACAAATAAAACTTTGACTTGACTTGATAAAGGACACTGTGATGAGTGTTGTATCTATCACCTCACCAGTGATTAATCTGAGGGCAGAGTGATGGACAGAGTCCAAATATCTAAGGGTTGAAGCCGCAGCATGCCTATAAATTAGATCACCATAGTCCAAGACTGAAAACTGCTTCGACAACTCTCTTCCTACTGATCAAAGGAAAGCTGCTTCTGTTCTGTTACGTAGGACCAGGCTAGGCAAAATGGTAAATGGACTGCATTTTTTTTTTTTTATCTTTTTCCCCCTCCATTTTCCTCCGATTTTCTCCCATCCCAATGTTAGTCGTTATGCCAATTCCCAATCCCCTTCCTGGTCGCTGCGCACTTACCCCCCACAGTCGGTCTGGGAGAGTGGAGGCTATCACGTGCTTCCTCCGACACACGTCCAGCCAATCAACCGCTTCTTTTCACCTGGCAGCGCGGATTCTCATTGAGAGGGCGTAGCGTGTGGGAGGACCACACTATCCCACTCAAGTCCTATCCGCGCTTAGCAGGCGCCCCGACCGAACTGTAGGAGTCGCTGTTTACAACGACCCGGACCCACCCCGCCAGCTTCTCCCACCCTCTAATACTGCCAATTGTATTAGTGTGAACGGCCAGCCAAGCTGGTGACAACCCCGGAGCTGTGAGCTGGATTCGAACAGGCGAATCTAGCTGCTCCGGGGTTTGGTGACGAACGCAATCTCCGCTACGCCACCTGACCGCCCAATGGACTGCATTTATATAGCGTTTTTATCCAAAGCACATTACAACTTGTGCCTCACATTCACTCACACACCGATGGTGGAGGCAGCCATACAAGGTGCCAGCCTGCTCATTGAGACCAGTTAGGGGTTAAGTTGTCATCTGAGACAGAAACACATTTACATGTTGGCATTTTACCAGAGGGGTCAGAGCACAGGGTTGGCCATTTGCTGCACCCCTGGAACAGGTAAGGGTCCAGGCTCTCAGGATGGAAACGTACTGCCATGTAATCAATGATTTGCATGTGTGTGTGTGTGTGTTGTTCAAGTCACCGGTGAGGTTATTCAAAGAAAGGGGGTTGAAATGCATGAAACTCAATTCTTACAACAACGACAGATCCCAAGCTTCTTTCTGCTGAGGAGGTAATAAAACCACCAGATTCCAGCACACCAGCACCACAACCACCACGCTGAAAGATTAATCCTTCTGGGCCAGTTCTGGCAGACCGGGCCCGGGCTGGCACCCCCATTACTGGGCAGGATAATGTCAGTAGCAACGGAACCATATATCCATGTCCACAACTTCTCCTAGTGCCTCCCTGACCGACTGACTCTCACTCGACTGACCGACATGGGCCCTCACCGACCGGAACCCGGCCCATGCTGCGCTAGTGGCCAAGCGCAGAGCCAAATTATACCTCTACACGCGAGAGCTGTGATTTCCAGCCAGGCTGAAGGCTGTCTGGGGCTTATTTTAGATGCCTTGTATTTTGCCGTCGTCTCTTGAGGGAGCAACAGAAAAGAAAAAAGGAGAGAAAAAGTCACGCAAAATGATAAATAACAGGGGTAATTATGACCATGTGAATTGTATTTACAATAGAATAAAAAGATAAATGTTAATTTGGGGTATTTTGTACCGGTCCATTTCTCCACGGCTGCTGTTAAGATAACACCAGCACCAGGACCTGAACTGCATCGTCAGCAGAAGCTAGAAGAATAATTCACGTTTCAAACTTTTTCATTCAAGAGCTTATCAGATGTAGAACCTCTTTTCAGTCATATCTACAAATAAACCAGCTACAATAATAGGAAGCGTAGGATTTAAGTTTCAGGCCGTTTTAAAAACACATCAGATCATTTCTTTGAACAAATTACCAACCGAGTAGCCGACACCTTCACAAGGTTCTGATATCATCACCGATTTCTATTTATATTCTAGATTAGATTCAAATGTATTGTCATTATACAGCACAAGTACAGTACAACTGAAATAAGTTTGGCATCCGACCAGAGTGCAAGAGTTTATTCGAAGAAACAAAACTAGGAGGTTTTGTGATTCCATTTACCTAAAGCAAATCGCTCTGCAAATTATCCCGGCACTTTTGGCAGGGACGTGGATTATTACGTCTATTGGTTTTCAGTGACCCCCCCCCCCAGGTCACGCCGTGTAATTAATTTCCCACCTCTGAACAAATTGCCCGCCTTTGATGCAGCCTGGGAAGGTGATGCCTGTTGATGTTTTAACCAGACCGGTCTGTTGCGCCCAAAAACACAAACACCTGGGATCCGTAGACAAAACAAAGTGCACATCTGTCAGACGGTGAACTATATCTGCCCCGAGCGAGAGGGGAGTCTAGCGGCACTGTTGATGCACGGCCCAAGCTTCTGTTACACTGCATTCCTGCCCGTCTATTTCCCACATTACATGAAAACAAAACCACCTTGTGTGATTTCTGGCTCCCGTGTGACCTTATCAAAATGTTCCTGAAGAGAGCAGAGACTAAATGAAGAGCCACTGCTTGGCCGGGACAGTGTTGGTATTGTGTGTGGACCAACTCATTCAATAAGAGAAGTGATGTCAATGTCTGGGCTGGACTTCCTGTCTTGGACGGTGCAGGTCCACTGACATACACACAATAACATAAACATTCCCTGAGATTACCCTTTTCTACAGTAGCTCTAGAGACCCAGTACAGAACCCACTGGGCAGTTTATGTTGGAGGGTTGACTGTTCACAACCTCATAATATGTAATTTTTCTAAAATGTAAAATGTTATAATGTTTTAATTCTGTGAATTTTTTGTTTTCAAAGTTCCTGGGGGAAACCTCAATAATTTGTACTTAACTGAACTCAAGTCTTTCTCTAAAGAAAACATATTTGCAAAAACAAAAACTTCAAACATCATCCATATGCACCCATACATTTGTGTGTGTGTATGGGGGGAGACCAGTATACATAAATGTATTAATAAAATACATAGAACAACATTTAATAAATGTAAAAGGAAAAAATATACACATATACAAACACATATACTGTATATATAAATACATACACACATACATACACATTCACACATACATACATTACATATATACATAACGTCACAAAAGTTGAAAAGAAGAAATGACCCATCAAATCAAATCATGGCACCGTTTAACATGAAAGGTGCACACCACATTCAAAAAGAGAGTAGTCTTTCTAAATGGTAATAGTCCATTATTATTATTATTGTTATCGTTATTATTCTACCACTACACTGTACTATAAATCATCTCATGTCAAATGAAATCAGGAAAACCTGTTCTGCCTCAACATGAGGAGCTGAATGCAATAAGGAGCGAGGCCCCTGCGGCTCCAGAAGCTGGAATATCCAACATTCATATCCGCTTGTGCAACAATGCAGCTCTGCCAGCAGCAGCACGACCACCACCTCTAACAGTGTTGTGTCCCTGGCTGCTCCTGAGGCACTCTTCAAAAAGTGCCGACTCATGGAAAAAAAAGGCAGACTCGTTCAACCCACATAAATTCCTCCCCTTTACATACTCTCTCATCTGTAGATGAAAAGACTGTACAAGGGGGGAATAAATTACACCTCTGTTGTGCGTGTGCACTGCTATGCTCTAACATGCGTCTATGGAGAGCACTAACATGCTTCTATGGAGAGCTCTAACATGTGTCCATGGAAATCTCTAATGCTTCTATGGAAAGCACCAACATGCTTATAATGGAGAACTCTTAACATGCTTCTATGGGGAGCTCTAATATGCTTCTATGGAGAGCCCTAAGATGCTTATAATAGAGAGCTCTAACATGCTTCCATGGAGAACTCTTAACATGCTTCCATGGGGAGCTCTAACAAGCTTCTACAGTATGAGCCAAACAAGCAGAACATAAAGTATCCTAGCTTTGATGTTAGTGTAAAAAACATGGCTCTTCAGATCAGGTTTTAGTATTTGGGGAAAACTCTGATAAAGGACACTGTACCTTGTCTCCAGCCTGGTATGGGCCTGATGTGTGACACCAGAAAATCTGAACCTTTATTTTACTTTGGATTCTGTGACTTCTGTATTAATTCCAACAGTCTATTTTCCTCATGGTTTCCAATATAGCATTAATTTTGCTGTCCCTACAAAAATACCTACTACACAGGTGACTTTCCAAAGTGTCTGTGTGAAGGCATGGGAAACCTCGCTACAGGGAATCATTGTACCCATCATCTCATTATGTCATTACAGCTGAGGGCTCAGTGGATATCAGACCGCTGTCGTATTAAGTGGAAGCGAATGACACACAGACACACACAAACCAGGAGAACACAAAGCCAGAGAACAATTTTGGACTATCTTATATGAACAGTCTAGAGTATATTGCTCTTGATAACCAGGACCAGCTCCAGGAAACGGTGTGTCTGAATGTACTGAACTGTTGGCTGGGGTGGATCATCTACTGTATGTGTACCAGCTGAACTGTTGGCTGGGGTGGATCATCTACTGTATGTGTACCAGCTGAACTGTTGGCTGGGGTGGATCATCTACTGTATGTGTACCAGCTGAACTGTTGGCTGGGGTGGATCATCTACTGTATGTGTACCAGCTGAACTGTTGGCTGGGGTGGATCATCTACTGTATGTGTACCAGCTGAACTGTTGGCTGGGGTGGATCATCTACTGTATGTGTACCAGCTGAACTGTTGGCTGGGGTGGATCATCTACTGTATGTGTACCAGCTGAACTGTTGGCTGGGGTGGATCATCTACTGTATGTGTACCAGCTGAACTGTTGGCTGGGGTGGATCATCTACTGTATGTGTACCAGCTGAACTGTTGGCTGGGGTGGATCATCTACTGTATGTGTACCAGCTGAACTGTTGGCTGGGGTGGATCATCTACTGTATGTGTACCAGCTGAACTGTTGGCTGGGGTGGATCATCTACTGTATGTGTACCAGATCCAGGAGATGACGGATCTGAACTGCCCATGAGTCCCCCTTGTCCTCAGATCAGAAGACAAGCCTGTTTGAGCCCAGAGCCCATGGTAGTAAAGACAAGACGGAAACACACACACACACACACCCACACCCACACACACAAAAAGGAATCACAAAACAGATGCTCGGATAAGATGAACTTGAAATCCTCTGTTTACAAGACAGCCTTGTGAAGTTTGCGTTTGCCAGAGCAGTGCATGCTGCTTCAACTTCCACTGAGGCCACATCTAGACGAAACCGGTCTTTTTCGTTTTTAATTTCAAAAATGTTTTCCGTAAACACAAAATCATCTCAAGAAATATGTGCGTCCAAACGAAAACACTGAAAATGCTGTAACGCTGCCACAAATATAAAAAATAAACGTATTTCCGGTGTTTTAGACTTTGCCCTTTTATTTTGAAACCCCCTGACCGGAAGTATTATTGTTGTTATCGCTAGCGGAACAACTTGTGTCGTCCGGTTCTGTGTTTTTGAGCTAACGCTAATAGGGAGGTGTAGTGGTTACGTCATTGCCGTTTCCGGCCGTATTTCCCCATTTCTAAATCGTCTCGTTTAAAACAAATAAAGCATGAACATTTGCATGGTGTACCTTTCTGTGCGTATTCATCCACAATCTATAGCTCAACATGAAAATATTCGCAATTAATCGTAAAAAAAAAAATTCCGAATTTAATTTCAACCAAAAATGTTGGGCGCCAGTCATTAGCCTGGTGCTTGTAGCTAACGTGCCAGGCTTCCATACCCTACTTTCACTGTGCATCGCTATGTTTGGAGAGCTATATCTATATTCTGTAGTATAGCTATGGAGACAATACTATGGTAATTTGCAGTGATGGGAATAACGGTGTTATAAATAACGGCGTTACTAACGGCGTTCGTTTTTTCAGTAACGAGTAATTTAACGGATTACTCTTCCAATCTTAATAACGCTGTTACCGTTACTGCCAAAAAATGCGGTGCGTTACTGTCCATGATTGAAGCTGTTTTTTTCATCAGACAGATCTCTGCACCGAGAGGCATACTGTTCTTCTCAGCCAACCTTAGCGTGATTGGCTGAGGTTGAGTAAAATGTCATGGTAAGCCAATCAGAGGTAGAGGTGGGCGGGTGCCTCCAGAGTCTGACACACAGCGAGTCAGCGACAACACAAGAGAGTTCAGTCAACGTGAGACCGCGGGTCCGTGTACGTTTTGACAGTTTGTTTGGCGAGCCCAAATAATCCAAAACTAATCCAACGAACAACACAAGCGAGCAGTCAACGACAGACCGCAGGTCCATGAGCGTTTTTTGTTCACTCTTGTGTTAGTTGTGTAACTTGCAGCGCAGGGCACTGCAGTAGTGGAGGCTCTACTCTGCTGACAGTGTTGCACTTCCTGGTTTAATAGCACAGTCTTCAGGTGCTCAGAGTCAGAGATATATATATATATCTGTATGTCATGCATGTCATGATTAGATTTGTTTAGATGATTAGATTATATTCTTATATCTGTATGTTGTGTATGTCATAAATGTCATGAATTGAAAATGGGGGACCCTGATGTAAACAAGACTAAAGTCTTTCTCTGATCTGCATCCCCTTAACAATTGTGTGTATTGAGCCGTACTGTATTGTACCCATTCTGCAATCCGTTAATTAAAATGTTCAATCAATCAGTATATATTTGTTATTTATTTTTGGTATAGTGCTTAACAAGCATAATTTAATGTTGCCCAGTTGTGGCCTGTTGAGGGGCAATACATATCAAAAGTTCCAAAATATCTATTGTGTTTGTATTTGTATGATCCACTATATAAACAGTAATTATAATATCTACATACATCTACATGGCATTTGATTGGAGGCTATAGTCTCACTTTGTCCCACAGCAACATTAAAATAGTTTAGATTTGTGTATGTTGTTTATGTAAAAAAATTACTTGAAAGTAACGCAATAGTTACTTTCTGAAGTAACTAGTTACTTTTATCATTTGTAACTGAGTAAGTAATTTAGTAACTTTTTTGGAAGAAGTAACTAGTGACTGTAACTAGTTACTTTTTAAAAGTAACTTGCCCAACACTGGTCATTTGACAGTGACTTTCTTCCATCGAACATGCAAAAATAAGAATAGTTTTTTCATGCATACGTTTGCGCGTTATCCCGTGGTGAATATTGTATCGTTTTTAGGAGTGATCTGGGATAATTCCTGAAAAGCTGAGTTATAGGGCGCTACGTGAATTCTACTATAAGCGTTGGTGTTTCTTGCCTGGACATTCTACTATTTCCAAATCAAATGTATATAATAGGTATTATGTTTCATCATGATTTGATGGCCAGTAATGGCATTCGTGTTGAACACCACACACGCTGATCAGCTGGATCGATATGAAACCATTGTTGGATCAAGCTGAAATTGATGTCAGATAGTCCTTACCTTTGATCGGGGTTATTCCAAAAAGAATATTCCAAATGTCTGATTGTGATTTCCAGTATTGGTGTCCATCTGGTCCCGGACATAATTTGGCACAACTTATGGATTGAGTGTGCCAGATGCGTTTTGAAGTGGTCGGATGAAGCGATTTACTCTGCTCCATCTAAGTCCATCTAAGGTTTAAGTGTAACACACGGTGAGATATAAGGTTTCAAAGGGTGGGCGACACTGCCACCTAGCAGGATGCGGCCGGTATTGCACTTTGGCGATCTCAGAATCATTTCCTATGGCAACACCGAGGTCAGTGGATGAATAATGAATAAAAATATCGAATAAAAGAAACAACAATTGGGCGGCTAGGTGGTGCAGTGGGCAAGGCACTCACCACCAATGCTGGAGACGCTGGGTTCGAGCCCAGCTCTCCACATTGTTTTCAGTTTGGCTGGTCGTCCGTACTAATACAATTGGCAGTATTAGGGGGAGGAAAAACTGAGGGGTGGGGATCGGACGTTGTGGACAGCGACTCCTACAGGTCGGTTGGTGCGCCTGTGCAGTAGAATCAAGAAGCGATGGGGGCGGCGCCCCTCCAAAGCGCAGACCCCTGACGCTGAAAGATCGCGCCGCGCAGGTGAAAAGATGTGACGGCTGCTACCTCGAGTATCGGAGGGGACTCGTGCTATGTACACTTCTACATGCTATGTTTACTGGGACATTTCATTTAAACAGTGAGCTAACGTGAGCTAACGTTAGCTACCTAGCTAACGGAGGTATCATGCACTCGACTATTGCTGGAGCATTTGTTGATATCAGGAGATATCAGTAGCTAGCCAGCTAGATAACGTTAGACAATGCCTCATGTATTAAACTAAAAGTGAATAGTTGACTGGGTCATTTAGTTTAAACAGTAACGTTAGCTAGGTAGCTAACGTTAGCTCACAGGTCGCATGCACTAGAGCAGACTATTGCTGGAGCCTCTGTTGACACGGGTCTGGGAGGGGGAGGAGGAGGAGGGGGAGGGGCAGTGCGCTGCAGCAGCTGTGTGCCTGAGAGAGAAGTCAGCGAGTGAGAACTCCGCTAAGAATTGGATCATGTTTTTCGATCGGTTTTCACGATCGGTGAAAATAAAGCATTATCGGAATTCACCGATTTCATATTTATACTGAATATCGGCCGATACCGATCGCTGGCCGATCGATCGGGGCATCCCTAATCATAACATTTAAGAGTATTTAATACAGTATGATCATAACCTTTAAGAGTATTTAATACAATATGACCATAACATTTAAGAGTATTTATTACAGTATGATTATAACCTTTAATAATATTTCATACAGTATGATCATAACATTTAAGAGTATTTAATACAGTATGATCATAACCTTTAATAGTATTTAATACAATATGACCATAACCTTTAAGAGTATTTATTACAGTATGATTATAATAATATTTCATACAGTATGATCATAACCTTTAAAGGGGAACTATTTTATTATTTCTTTCACTATTTGGGCACTTTTACACAATTCCTGTGAGTCTATGGAACACCTCTGTACGTTTTTTTTCTTTTTTTAATTCATTGTTTTGTATTTCTAATCAAGTACTCAAAAACAGCATTTTTCTACCTCAAGATCTTAAGCGGTTTTGAGGCTGGGCTCCAACCACTGTGTGGCCTGGTGCCAACTGCCACATCAACTGCCACATTATTATGCAGCTGAGAAACCTCTGACATCACAGATATGCACATTTTCAGATGACTCAGTTCAGTGAGGGTGAATATTGTGAGGAGAATTGGAAGAATGCGCCAATATGAGAATTAGAGACATAGATCCTATTAATATAAGTCCACATAGCTAGGAAACAATGCTAAACACTGAAAATGCCATTTATAAGATAGTTCCCCTTTAAGAGTATTTAATACAGTATGATCATAACCTTTAAGAGTAGTTCATATAGTATACCGTATTATAAGCAGACACTCTGCTGGACAAGGGATGCCACCAAAAAAAACCTCCTCCCCTCCTGTTTCCTGTGGGAGCTGGATACTGTACGTTAAATTGTAGAGATGCATGAAAAGGCAAAACATATTAAATTTGTTGAAGCCGACACGGACGTGAAAGAGACTTCTTGTACACAATCTCTCCTGATAACAACTGTGTCTCTCACCCCCCAGGCTGCTTCCACCGCAAATAACCTGCAACACTGAATCCATTATTTACGCTACAGTCATTTGACTTGTTCCAAAGAAAGCACCATTTTGAATAGATGATCTATTGGGTAGAATTCCTTTCTCCGAGTGACTTTGTGAGGTCAATGTGACCTCACAAATAAATAAAGTCTGAGACAGCCATGCAGATAAATACACACTATGTGAACAACGTTTACCCAAACCCCACATGAGCATAATAGCAAACCTGGATGCAATAATCCAAATATTTTAAGTGCAAAGACATGACGTAGGCCTATACACTCTTGTTTTCAACTCAAGACTCATCCACCCTCTCTGACCCCACTGACTTCCTAAATCCCATCTCCCCAAAGACCGGCCTGTTTAAGGGGTTCGCTCCAATCGTGAATGGGGGTTACGTTCATAACATCACAATTGACTGACATGCAGCAAGTCCCCCGGCTTCCCTGTGATTGACACTTCAGACATCACAGAGGGGAGTCCCTCAGCGCCTGCTATTATGAAACCGTTAGCATAATAAGCAGGAGATCTCCATGTGACCTTTTTCAAAAAGCCTCTAAGCCTTCTGGCTCAAACATGTTGTAGAGACTTGCATGGTCTTTAAATGCTTAAGCCCTGCCAGGGAAGGGAAGGGGGGGCATGATTGTTACATCTGGGCATCACCTGCTGCAATTAAGGTGGATTGGAGCTGGATTCCCAGCGTTATGAATTCTACAGACATCCTCAGATTTAAATAATTATAATAATAATAAATACAACAATATTTGTATAATTCAAAATTATGTTTGACATTTATAGTCATGCCGAGGCATTGTGATGTCCGGAAATAAATATAAGAACTACACGAACACTGCAAATGACAGTGAATGAATAAATAAATAAATAAGAACCATCAACTCAATCGCGCGGATATACGTAGCTATAGTGGAATCGAATGGACACATCAACATTCTGCTCTCAGCACACCCCATTCCTTTCATGTGGGCTATATATTTAATATATATAAAAAATCTATAGTTTATTAGCAATGACGCACTAATGTACCTTTGTTGTATTGTACTTGTGCAATACATCTAATCAAATCTAATTTTGATCAGTCGCAAATCACTTCCGTGATACCTGTTGAATATGAGGGTCAGCACAACCCAGATGCAATGCTTAGCCTCTCCCTTGCAGTATAAGGATAGAGCCATATGGAATCCGCGATCACGGAATTGAGCAATAAAAATGGAATCAACTATAAAAAACAAAATTATTATTATTTTTTTTTTATTATTTTTTTTATGTTGTGGGACTTGTACAGCACTTTGTTCAACGTTGTCAGTGCTGTAAAGTTTAAACCTTTTTAAATCTTAGACAAACAAAACACCTTTCTTTCATGAAATATTGTAAGCCGTCATTTGAGGCTTTATAAAAGCAGCACAATGAACACAAATCTGTCAGTGCCGAGTCCAACCTCATCTTAAATAACAAACAGCATTGCTTGTTGTAATTAACAAAGAGAGGCAGAGTTGATTTTGCAAAAATATATATATATATAATTTTTTTAATTTTTTTTTTTTTCATATTCGAATCCCATGCCCATCGAACGAAGCTTCGAAGTATTTAAGACAGCCTTATTAAATGGACTGTTTTTTTTTTTTGATCAAATTTTTTTTATTATTATTAATTACATGAAACAGGACAACACAATAACCACAGTAACAAAAAACATAACTTCACAGGAGAATAACAAACAATAATAATACAGAATAATAAATTATAAGACAAAAAGAAAAAGAAACAGCGTCCAACCTATCAAATATAGGTGGCTACTTCAATAACAAAAAGGGGTCTTCAAGACATGGCAACCTTTCCCCACCTTTACAAAGTGGAGTGACTTAAAAGATTGTTTATGAGAGTGTTGTCGCAGATTTACTGTAGATAGCCTAGGTCCCTTACACATGTTCAAGACTGCCAAACTCGCAGACGGTAAAGTGTAAGAAGAAAGAAATTCCTCTTCCAAGTTGGTTGACAGGTCAATCAGTCTGCCAATATTAGTCCCTTGGGGAGATGGCATGTGAATTGACATATAGCGCAGAATAGCTAAATACCAACCCCCCCTAAAATCCCCCCAGCCAAAGTTAAGAAGGACAAGACAAAAACCAAGACAGACAAGACATTTCCTCCTCCCCCTCCCCAGAGACCGCCGGACCCCCCCGATCAAGCGCCCCAACCCCGCTCAGCCGCACACGGCGGTCTTTACCTTCTCAGCTGCTGCGAACCACAGGTCAATGCCAGCCTGCCCCACCCCAATCACCCGAGCCGTGGATATCTCAAGATAAATCACATCCAATAGAGTTAGGGACCAGTTGATCATTGTCAGCTTCTCAGGCTCCTTCCATCTCATTGCTATAAGCTTCTTCGCTGCTGTGACACCCGCTAGGACAACCCTTTTCAGTTGTACGGACGCGGGTAGTGTCGTTATATCGTTCAGGAGTAGCGTAACAGCTGTGAATGGGATAGTTAAGCCACACAGATCTGAAAGTTTGTCCGTTATTGACCTCCAGAAACGGGCCACTGGTGGGCAATCCCAATACATATGCATATAAGTGCCAGTGGCCTTTTGAGAGCACAAAGTGCACCGAGAGTCGGTTATCAGTCCCATAGCAAATAGCTTCCTAGGTGTAAGATAGGTCCTATGAATGTAATTAAAATTAATTTGCTGGTGATTGGGGTTGCGGGAAGATAATGCCACATTTGCCCAAACATCATCCCAGTCAAACTCGGGGTCCAACTCCGGGATATCCACACGCCAGATTGTATCCAATGATACATTTTTATACGTGGATTGAATTAAGAGCGTATAAAAGTCTGAGACAAACCCTCTGGATGTCGTTCTGTCCACTATGAGCCTGAGGAAGGGGTGTGGTTGCAAAGCTTGAGCCCACGGTACGCCATGCGCCCTCAGTGCTGACCTTAGTTGAAGGTAAAGAAAGAAGGACTCGCCGGGAAGATCATAAAATTCTCTTAAGTCCTGAAACGCACGGAGGCCGTTCTTATCATAAATATCCTCCAGAGTATGCACTCCCCTCCTTTGCCATTGAGGAATATTAACCGGCTTGTGTCCAACAAGTAATTGCTGGTTATTAAAAATTGGAGAGTCCAGGTGCCAAGGGCATTTAACCCCACACGACCTCTGTACATTACGCCACGTTTGGATCACGTGAGTTATGATCGGTCCATACCTCAGCCGGCATTTCGCAATAGAGACAGTGGAGTACACTACATCCTGCAATCTTAGCGGAGACACCGCCGCCGCTTCTAAGGAGCGCCACGATACAGCCTCTACAGGGTCTAGCCAGCACATCAGAGGTCTCAGTGAAAAGGACCAGAAATAAAGTTTAAAATCAGGGATTGCGAGGCCCCCATCTTGTTTCCTACGTTGAGTAGTAGCCCTTTTGATTCTCGGGCGTTTGTTATTCCAGACAAACTTAGATACCATCGATTGTACCTTGCGCCAGTGGTCTATTGGAGGGGGCAGGGGGAGCATTGAGCTAATAAAATTTATCCTAGGCAGGATGTTCATTTTGATTATGGAAGCCCGGGCTTGTAAGGAGTTAGGAAGGGACGACCACCTGTCTAGATCCTGGCGTATTTTATCATAAGTACCCGTGAAGTTGTACTTAGTAGTTTGGTTCAGCGTGGGGAATATCTCTATGCCCAGGTATTTAAAATGTTCTACTATGGGGATATCAGCTGGTAGTCGTACCGCCTTGGCCAGTTCATTAAGAGGTAGGCAGGCTGATTTGTTCCAGTTAATCTTAAAACCTGACAATTTACCAAAGTCGTCGATTATCCTCAATAATTTTGTGGCCGACCGGGAGGGGTCGTCCATGAAAATCAGCAGGTCATCCGCATAGAGAGCAATTTTGTGTGGAGTATTGTTGACCATTATGGGGACGATGTCCTCCGATTGCCTAATAAATTGAGCCAAAGGTTCGAGGGAAAGCGCGAACAGTCCCGGGCTCAGAGGGCAACCCTGTCTAGAAGATCTGGAGACTGGAAAGAGTGTGGAACAGTTTTTGCCTGTCAGTATCATCGCAGACGGCGAGGCATACAGGACTTTAATCATATGAATAAAACTCTTTCCAAGACCCATGACCTCCAGTACCTTCCACAGGTATGACCACTCAAGTCTGTCAAACGCCTTCATGGCATCCAAAGACAGAACTGTGGATGGAGTTGTATTGTCTTTACTGTTATCGATTACATGCAACAGCCTCCTAAGATTATCTGCAGCCAGACGCCCCGGGATAAAACCAGTTTGATCGCAGTGTACCAATACAGACATAAATCTCTGCAGGCGACGGGCCAGCACCTTGGCAAACACCTTTAAATCGGCCCCGAGAAGACTCAAGGGTCTATAGCTACCACAATCATTGGGATCTTTGTCCTTTTTGAGAAGTAAAGAAATCAACGCCATATTGACATCTCTTGAAAACTCCCCTTGGTCGATAGCGTAATTGATCATATCGAGCATCAATGGACCCAGTTGGTCCCAGAAAGCTAAATACACTTCGGGTGGAATACCATCCCAGCCTGGCGCCTTACCCCTCTGCATTTCAACAATAGTCTCCCTCAATTCTACGAGAGTAATCGGTCTCCCCAGTTCCTTGGCCTCTTCCTCAGAAATGTGGGGTATCTCAAGCCCGCCAATGAACGATTCAAATCTAGAGTCATCCAGATTACCCTCTGAGCTATATAACTGTGAGTAAAACTCTTTAAAAGTGTCATTGATCTTTTTCGAATCAGTAGTGACTGCACCCTGGCTCGTCCTAATCGAGGGGATATCTGAGAAATGATCATTTGAGCGTATTTTCATTGCCAATAGATGGCTAGGTCTGGAGCCGTGAAAATAGTAATTTTGTCTTGTCCTATGTATTAAGAACTCAGACTGTTGTTTAAGTATGGAGTTTATTTCTTTTTTGACTATCTTACGTTGTGTGTTTAGTCGTTCATTATAGTCAGTTTGCAAGGATGCGTATAGGTCCGCATATAATGATTCCAGTCCTTCTAGCTTTTTTGACCGGGATTTTCGCAAATTGGAGGCAAATAGTGTGACATGACCCCTGATGAATCCTTTCAATGCGTTCCACAGGACCCTAGGGTCTTCTACCGTGCCAACGTTGATCTGCAAAAATTCAGCTAGTTTACTCCTGAACTCAGAACAGAAGTCATCGTTCTTTAGCAAGGTCGAATTAAAACGCCATCTGGGAGCTCTTGCGGAGAGCCTGCCAAAGGTTGCCGTAAGGAAAATCCCCTTGTGGTCTGAGAGAGCCAAGGGAACCAATGAGACATCGAAACTATCAAACATATTAGGGGACGCGAATGCATAGTCAATTCGAGAGAAGCTTTTGTGTCTGGCTGACAGGTGAGAGTAATCTCTGAGGGTGGGGTTGCATAAGCGCCAGAGGTCTGAGAGCCCCGTGTCTTTGGCCCACATCCTGAGGGCCTTAGAGGCCCGTTTCTGGTCGCTCGTTTCAGAGGGCCCAGACCTATCCATCTCCGCATCCCAGCACGCATTAAAATCGCCACCCACAATGAGAGCGTATCCATTAAGTTCCAACATATTCTTCGTGATTGTATTATAGAACGCTGAATCAAATGTGTTAGGAGCATACAATGCTATTATAGCCATCTTCCTATGCAAGAATTCAACTTTTGCTATAGTAATCCTTCCCTCCGTGTCCGACCATACATCCAAGATTTTGATATCAAGGTTACGTCTTGTAACTATGACTACTCCTTTCGTCTTATCATCGGCTGAGGATGCGGAGATAACGTGATATTGCCGATTTGCCAGTCTTGACACGTCACCTACCATTAAATGCGTCTCACTAAGGAGAGCAAGGTCAATATTTCTCCTCTTCAATAGCCAAAGGACACTGGCACGCTTGTGTGGGGCGTTAAGCCCTCCTGCGTTCCAAATTAAAATATTCAATTTAGCCATGGTCGAGCTTGTATAAGTGCGTAGAGAACATACCCGTGCAGCCAGGCTGAGTACAGAGGTGCCGATCCCGGCGGGCCCGGACGGTCAATCCCAGGAGTTCAGAGGAGGAACACTTACACATATATAAGACAACAGTACATAGAACACATAAAAATACCACCCCAGCTACAGCCCCCCCCCCTTCTACTCTAAACCCTAACCCACCCGTCCTACTATAAGTTCCTCTATACCCACTCTCCAATCCCCACCCTATGCCCCACCCACTGAGGATGGTCATCTTCCTATCACTTCCCACTAGAGACATGGATCAATAAGACGCTTCCCACTCCCACCCCCCTCTAGTTAAACCCCTGAATAAACCCCCACTAGTCCAATAAACACAAATAATAATAAAAATTAAATTCAATAAAGATATCGGTCGAAAACCACCTGAGCACTGGCCCTAACATAAGACAACCATAATGGTAAAAATAGCCATTATTAAATAATAACTCACATCAACCTGCAACCATCTATTTCCGAATCTGCGCTTCAACGTCGCAATGTTATGGCCCAAATGGGTACAGGAAAATTCAAAACAAAATTAAATTAAAGCATCCCAGCCGATAGTCTAAGGCAGGATCGGGTCACAGGTTAATTGTGCAAAATTGTGTGAACAATGTCAATTAAACAATGACAAAAATAAGAAAGGGAAAAAAGGGGTTATGGTTAAAGTGCACCCCTGAAGCAGTCCCTCTGATCAGGCACAACGGCTGACATGACATAACCTATGTAAGAATCGACAATAATAGGAAAAGGAAAAAGAGGGTTATGGCTAAAGTGCAAGCAAAGTTAAACTTGACCCAGCCTGTTATCACATATTTATGTATATTCGTTCGAGAGCCAACATGAACCTTGGCCCTAACATGACAGCTATAATGGAAAAATTAGCCATTATTATATAATTACTCAGCATCAACCCTGTGACCAACTACCTCGTAGTCTGCATATTAATGTTGCAACATTATAGTATAAATGGAAAAAGGAAAATTCAAAACAAAATCAAAGCATATCAGCAGTTAGTCTAAGGTAGGATCGAATCACAGTTAAATTGCTCATTCAAATGCCATTAAAACAGCGACAATAATAGAAAAAGGAAAAAGAGGGTTATGGCTAAAGTGCAAGCAAAGCTAAACCTAAGCCAGCCTGTTATCACATATTTTATGTATATTCGGTCGAGAGCCAACGTGAGCCTTGGCCCTAACATGACAGCTATAATGGAAAAATTAGCCATTAATATATAATTACTCAGCATCAACCTGTAACCATCTACCCTGGAGTCTGCATATTAATGTATCAACGTTATAGCATAAGTGCCTCACGGAAAATTCAAAACAAAATTAAGGCGAGTCAGTAGTTAGTCCAAGGTAGAACCGGATCACATTTAAATTGCTCATTCAAATGCCATTAAAACATATAGGAAAATTCAATACAAAATTAAATTAAAGCATCCCAGCCGATAGTCCAAGGCAGGTTCGGGTCACAGGTTAATTGCTCATTCAATTGCCCTTAAAACAGCGACACTAATTATTATATAATTACTCAGCATCAACCTGTAACCATCTACCCTGGAGTCTGCATATTAATGTATCAACGTTATAGCATAAGTGCCTCACGGAAAATTCAAAACAAAATTAAGGCGAGTCAGTAGTTAGTCCAAGGTAGAACCGGATCACATTTAAATCGCGCATATAGATGACATAAAAACAGCGACAATAGGAAAGAAAAAAAAAAAAAGGAAGAGAGGGTAATGGCTAAAGTGCAAGCCATATAACCATATAGCCATTAAGTGCAAGCCATACCCGACCCAACCTGTTATCAAATATTGTTTATGCATATTCAACCGACCTTGGCATCTACTTTGGATCACCAAAGCTCAAAACAACCTGGATATAAAAATAATAAGCATACCAGAAGTTAGTTAGGGACTCGGTCACTCTTGAACTGTGCAAACCAATGTCCCTTTGAACAGCAACAGCAACCAAAATACGTAACCATTAACGAATGTCTCAGCGCAGACCATAGTCGAAGCCCGCTGGCTAGCCCGCTGGCTAGCCCGAGGCTAGCGCGTAAGCTAGTGACGAATCCGGATAGCACGTTAGCCTACTATGTACATTGTTCAGCTAGCTCGTTAGCTTCCAAAGAGGCGATACACAAGTACGACCATGAGGTCAGCTTTAGCAAGTAACAGAAGTCATTGGGAAGCCCCGCTAGTTGGATGGGCAGAGGACAGTTAGCATGTCTGGGCATGACAGCAAGTGTTTGTGAATAGTCGACCTAATCAATGTATATAGGCCCAAACCGCCAAGTCACTCACCCTCCATAGATATCAAGCAACAGACTCGGGTGTCTTCGCGAGATATTCCTTCGCTTTAGCCAACGACCAAAACAAACGCTGACCACCGACCTTCTCCAACACAGATAGTTTCGCGGGAGCGAATAACGTGGGCCTCAGGCCTAGTCTCCATAGCTTAGTCAGGACCACCTTGTACTCGGCTCTCTGAGCTTGAACCTCCGGTGTAAAGTCCTCGAAAATGGCCACTTTGTGATCGCCAAACCTCAGAGTACCCCTTCTGGTACGAGCCGACCGCATGATGATTTCTCTCTGTTGGAGTCTGTTCAGCTTGACTATGATGGGCCTCGGTTCTTTGTTCACGCCGGGAGAAAACCTGCCCGCTCTATAGGCCGACTCACAGATAGGAGGCGAGGGGAGGACGTCCGTCCCTAGTATCTTCTGCAGCAGTTCGGGCATGGTCTCAGAGAGACGGCCTTCACCGCTGGTCTCCGGTACTCCAACAATCCTGACGTTGTGGCGTCTATCCCGGGACTGCATCTCCTCCATCGCCGACTGTAGTTTGTTGACTTCAGCCTGCCTAGCCAGCAGGGCGGATTCAAGACCCGCCATCTTCTCACATTGTGATGATACCTCCGTCGTTAGCATGGCTAGTTCGTTAGCATTAGCCGATGAGGCAGCGTGAATCGTCTCCATCTTGTCTGTCAGCGGGACTACCGCCAGCCGTATTTCTTCTGATATCTCACGACGGAGGCTGATACAGAAATCCGCCAACAATTTCTTCTGTGCTTCAGCGATGCGTGCCTCAGAGTCTGCGTGTACTTTCTTCTGTGCTTCAGCGATGCGTGTCTCAGAGTCTGCGTGTAGCTTGGTCATGACCAAGAGCACAGCTTCGCTTAACTCCCCGACAGCGGGAGACGGTACGGCCATGCTCGGCGGTGTCGGTGTCGTGCCTAATTCTTTCATGGCTCTGGTTTCCACCCCCGCCATCGTAGAAAGTCGAAAAAAGTTGACGAATGTATACTAAACACGACGACCTAGCAAACAAATAAAAAACAAATAAAAATAAAATAAGGACTAATGGGGAGAAACGTATATTCAGCACGGTAGAAGGGAGCTCATGTGAAAACACGTCTACTCCATGATCGCTCAGCTCCGCCCATTAAATGGACTGTTATATCTTATTAAATTGTGGACATTTATTCATTCCCACTTATTAGACACTATTTCTGATGGTAAAATGAGCGTACAAAGCAAAATACAGAATTCTGAAATATTAAAACTAGTGCTGTCAGGCGATTAAAAAAATGCATCTAATTAATTACAGGATTTGTAATTAATTAATCTAATTAATCGCATTTTAATCGCATTACCATTTTATGCCTCATATTCTATATTCTATAATTATATTTCAAATTGCATGTGTCCGGATGGCAGAATTCAGTACTGTATCTACAAAACCTTCTGTTTAATCATCTTCCATCTAATAATTTGCTTAGATTTTTCAGGTCTGGTCAATTTGAGCATGGTGTTATTCACAGTCAAAGATAAAAAAAAATGTATTGATATTCTCATTTGGTTCATTACAATTTACTCAAAATAAAATGTTCATTCAATCAATCACCGCGCAGATTGATTGATTGAATGAAAATGTTATTAACAGATTGCAGAATGGGTACAATACAGTACGGCTCAATACACACAATTGTTAAGGGAATGCAGACCAGAGAAAGACTTTCGTCTGGTTTACATCAGGGTCCCCCATTTTCAATTCATAATGAATTGTAAGTAAGGGTGCAACTTGCACCGTGCAATCCATTCTTTGTGGATCTAGCCCACAGTATTTCTGACACTGGGAATACATTCCCTGAGATTCATAGATGTCCCTAGAATCAGATACCAAGAACATGCAAATGGACCATATTAAAAAAAATCTGTAAATGTGTATTCTACATGCTTATGGAATGAATGAGATCCAAAAAAAATATTATTATTAAAAAAAAAAAAAAAAAAAATGTAATTAATTTTGAGTTAATTTTCATAATGCGATTATTTGCTGTGTAATTAATTAATCTAATTAACGCGATAAACTGACAGCCCTAATTAAAACGGAAAAAACGGAATTAGGAAAAAAATAAAATGGAATTTGGAAAAAAATAAAACGGATTTCATATGGCTCTATATAAGGATCTGTTGAATCTGTTTGCACACGGTCCTTCATGCCCTTATAATGAGCTGGCGGGGCGTTTCTGTATGCAAATTCAGGTGTATGAGAACGTGCTTTCAGTTTAAGAATGAGTGACGTTCTTCATTTGTATTCAATGTCTCTTTCAACCAAGAGAAGGAAAGTATAATTTAAGAGGGTTATGTATTCTGAAAACATGTAAAAAGGTAAGAACTAATGTAAAAGCTAGATGTGTTTAAATTTTGGGAGTTAAATTATGGAATAGCCTTAGTGACGGGTTGAAGTTGTTCCCCCAAGGGGATCAATAAAGGAATATCTTATCTTATCTTACTTCTCAGGGGAGATTTAAAAAAGCCTTAAAAGGATAAAATAATTCAGGAGTAGTTGAGTAAAAACATCAAACATTTGTTTTTTCTTTAAAAAAGTATATCTTTAAAGTTTTGCTTTCTTATATTAAAATATATTTAGTTTAAGAATTTGTAAAGGATAGGCAAAAATAAGCATGACTTTTTTTTCGGTCGTTGATTTTGGAAATTGTGTGTGAGCTTGCCTTGAATATGTACATTTGTGATTTTTTATTTATTTATTTTCCTTTTGTAAGTCCACACAGGTGTGTTTGATTTGTCTGTAAACAAGACCGAAAAATAAACTTCATTCATTCATTCAGTTGCGATCATTCTGGCAACTTAAGAGCACCTCTCCACGTTCCTCTTACAAACTTCTTACAAGGTTATTTACGAGGAAACTTAGAATGTTAGTGAATGAGGTCCAATATTTTCACCTGACGTGGAATAAAGGATTCACAGAATGATCCTTGCATAGGGGAATTCTGGTTATTTTCAACCTAGATTCTGTACTGTTCTCTCATTTGTTATCATCCGGATTGAGTTGAACTGCAGCTGAGGAACTGAACTGTAGTTAGGAAACTGAAATGTAGCTAGAGTACTGAACTTCAGCTGAGGGACTGAACTGGAGCTGGGGAACTGAACTGTAGCTGAGGAACTGAACTGTAGTTAGGAAACTGAAATGTAGCTAGAGTACTGAACTGCAGCTGAGGAACTGAACTGTAGCTGGGAAACTGAACTGTAGCTGGGGAACTGAACTGTAGCTGAGGAACTGAACTGTAGCCGGGGAACTGAACTGTAGCTAGAGAACTGAACTGCAGCTGGGAAACTGAACTGCAGCTGGGAAACTGAACTGTAGCTGGGGAACTGAACTGTAGCTGAGGAACTGAACTGTAGCTAGAGAACTGAACTGTAGCTGGGGAACTGAACTGTAGCTGGGGAACTGAACTGTAGCCGAGGAACTGAACTATAGCTGAGGAACTGAACTATAGCTGAGGAACTGAACTATAGCTGGGGAACTGAACTGTAGCTGAGGAACTGAACTGTAGCTGAGGAACTGAACTGTAGCTAGAGAACTGAACTGTAGCTGGGGAACTGAACTATAGCTGAGGAACTGAACTGCAGCTGAGGAACTGAACTGTAGCTGGGGAACTGAACTGTAGCTGAGGAACTGAACTGTAGCTGGGGAACTGAACTGTAGCTAGAGAACTGAACTGTAGCTGGGGAACTGAACTGCAGCTAGAGAACTGAACTGCAGCTGAGGAACTGAACTGTAGCTGGGGAACTGAACTGTAGCTAGCTGGGGAACTGAACTGTAGCTGAGGAACTGAACTGTAGCAAGATAACTGAACTGTAGCTGAGGAACTGAACTGCAGCTGGGGAACTGAACTGTAGCTAGAGAACTGAACTGTAGCTGGGGAACTGAACTGCAGCTAGAGAACTGAACTGTAGCTGGGGAACTGAACTGCAGCTAGAGAACTGAACTGTAGCTGGGGAACTGAACTGTAGCTGGGGAACTGAACTGTAGCTGAGGAACTGAACTGTAGCTAGAGAACTGAACTGCAGCTGAGGAACTGAACTGTAGCTGAGGAACTGAACTGCAGCTAGAGAACTGAACTGTAGCTGGGGAACTGAACTGTAGCTGAGGAACTGAACTGTAGCTAGAGAACTGAACTGCAGCTGAGGAACTGAACTGTAGCTGAGGAACTGAACTGTAGCTGAGGAACTGAACTGCAGCTAGAGAACTGAACTGCAGCTGAGGAACTGAACTGTAGCTAGAGAACTGAACTGTAGCTGGGGAACTGAACTGTAGCTGAGGAACTGAACTGTAGCCGGGGAACTGAACTGTAGCTAGAGAACTGAACTGCAGCTGGGAAACTGAACTGCAGCTGGGAAACTGAACTGTAGCTGAGGAACTGAACTGCAGCTAGAGAACTCAACTGCAGCTGAGGAACTGAACTGTAGCTAGAGAACTGAACTGTAGCTGGGGAACTGAACTGTAGCTGAGGAACTGAACTGTAGCCGGGGAACTGAACTGTAGCTAGAGAACTGAACTGCAGCTGGGAAACTGAACTGCAGCTGGGAAACTGAACTGTAGCTGGGGAACTGAACTGTAGCTGAGGAACTGAACTGTAGCTAGAGAACTTAACTGTAGCTGGGGAACTGAACTGTAGCTGGGGAACTGAACTGTAGCCGAGGAACTGAACTATAGCTGAGGAACTGAACTATAGCTGAGGAACTGAACTGTAGCTGGGGAACTGAACTGTAGCTGAGGAACTGAACTGTAGCTAGAGAACTGAACTGTAGCTGGGGAACTGAACTATAGCTGAGGAACTGAACTGCAGCTGAGGAACTGAACTGTAGCTGGGGAACTGAACTGTAGCTGAGGAACTGAACTGTAGCTGGGGAACTGAACTGTAGCTGAGGAACTGAACTGTAGCTAGAGAACTGAACTGTAGCTGAGGAACTGAACTGTAGCTAGAGAACTGAACTGTAGCTGAGGAACTGAACTGTAGCTGAGGAACTGAACTGTAGCTGGGGAACTGAACTGTAGCTAGAGAACTGAACTGTAGCTGGGGAACTGAACTGCAGCTAGAGAACTGAACTGCAGCTGAGGAACTGAACTGTAGCTGGGGAACTGAACTGTAGCTAGCTGGGGAACTGAACTGTAGCTGAGGAACTGAACTGTAGCAAGATAACAACTGTAGCTGAGGAACTGAACTGCAGCTGGGGAACTGAACTGTAGCTAGAGAACTGAACTGTAGCTGGGGAACTGAACTGCAGCTAGAGAACTGAACTGTAGCTGGGGAATTGAACTGTAACTGGGGAACTGAACTGTAGCTGAGGAACTGAACTGTAGCTAGAGAACTGAACTGCAGCTGAGGAACTGAACTGTAGCTGAGGAACTGAACTGCAGCTAGAGAACTGAACTGTAGCTGGGGAACTGAACTGTAGCTGAGGAACTGAACTGTAGCTAGAGAACTGAACTGCAGCTGAGGAACTGAACTATAGCTGAGGAACTGAACTGCAGCTAGAGAACTGAACTGCAGCTGAGGAACTGAACTGTAGCTAGAGAACTGAACTGTAGCTAGAGAACTGAACTGTAGCTGGGGAACTGAACTGCAGCTAGAGAACTGACCTGTAGCTGGGGAACTGAACTGCAGCTAGAGAACTGAACTGTAGCTGGGGAACTGAACTGTAGCTGAGGAACTGAACTGTAGCTGAGGAACTGAACTGTAGCTGGGGAACTGAACTGCAGCTGAGGAACTGAACTGTAGCTGGGGGACTGAACTGTAGCTGGGGAACTGAACTGTAGCTGAGGAACTGAACTGTAGATGAGGAACTGAACTGTAGCTGGGGAACTGAACTGCAGCTGAGGAACTGAACTGCAGCTGAGGGACTGAACTGCAGCTGAGGAACTGAACTGTAGCTGAGGAACTGAACTGTAGCTGAGGAACTGAACTGTAGGTGAGGAACTGAACTGCAGCTGAGGAACTGAACTGTAGCTAGAGAACTGAACTGTAGCTGAGGAACTGAACTGCAGCTGAGGAACTGAACTGTAGCTAGAGAACTGAACTGTAGCTGAGGAACTGAACTGTAGCTGAGGAACTGAACTGTAGCTAGAGAACTGAACTGTAGCTGGGGAACTGAACTGTAGCTGAGGAACTGAACTGTAGCTAGAGAACTGAACTGTAGCTGAGGAACTGAACTGTAGCTGAGGAACTGAACTGCAGCTAGAGAACTGAACTGCAGCTGAGGAACTGAACTGTAGCTGAGGAACTGAACTGTAGCAAGAGAACTGAACTGTAGCTGAGGAACTGAACTGCAGCTGGGGAACTGAACTGTAGCTGGGGAACTGAACTGTAGCTGGGGAACTGAACTGTAGCTGAGGAACTGAACTGTAGCTTGAGAACTGAACTGTAGCTGAGGAACTGAACTGCAGCTGAGGAACTGAACTGTAGCTGAGGAACTGAACTGTAGCTAGAGAACTGAACTGTAGCTAGAGAACTGAACTGTAGCTGAGGAACTGAACTGCAGCTAGAGAACTGAACTGCAGCTGAGGAACTGAACTGTAGCTAGAGAACTGAACTGTAGCTGGGGAACTGAACTGTAGGTGTGGAACTGAACTGCAGCTGAGGAACTGAACTGTAGCTGAGGAACTGAACTGTAGCTGAGGAACTGAACTGTAGGTGAGGAACTGAACTGCAGCTGAGGAACTGAACTGTAGCTAGAGAACTGAACTGTAGCTGAGGAACTGAACTGCAGCTGAGGAACTGAACTGTAGCTAGAGAACTGAACTGTAGCTGAGGAACTGAACTGTAGCTGAGGAACTGAACTGTAGCTGAGGAACTGAACTGTAGCTGAGGAACTGAACTATAGCTGAGGAACTGAACTGTAGCTGAGGAACTGAACTGTAGCTGAGGAACTGAACTGTAGCTGAGGAACTGAACTGTAGCTGAGGAACTGAACTGCAGCTAGAGAACTGAACTGCAGCTGAGGAACTGAACTGTAGCTAGAGAACTGAACTGTAGCTAGAGAACTGAACTGTAGCTGGGGAACTGAACTGCAGCTAGAGAACTGACCTGTAGCTGGGGAACTGAACTGCAGCTAGAGAACTGAACTGTAGCTGGGGAACTGAACTGTAGCTGAGGAACTGAACTGTAGCTGAGGAACTGAACTGTAGCTGGGGAACTGAACTGCAGCTGAGGAACTGAACTGTAGCTGGGGAACTGAACTGTAGCTGGGGAACTGAACTGTAGCTGAGGAACTGAACTGTAGATGAGGAACTGAACTGTAGCTGGGGAACTGAACTGCAGCTGAGGAACTGAACTGCAGCTGAGGGACTGAACTGCAGCTGAGGAACTGAACTGTAGCTGAGGAACTGAACTGTAGCTGAGGAACTGAACTGTAGGTGAGGAACTGAACTGCAGCTGAGGAACTGAACTGTAGCTAGAGAACTGAACTGTAGCTGAGGAACTGAACTGCAGCTGAGGAACTGAACTGTAGCTAGAGAACTGAACTGTAGCTGAGGAACTGAACTGTAGCTGAGGAACTGAACTGTAGCTAGAGAACTGAACTGTAGCTGGGGAACTGAACTGTAGCTGAGGAACTGAACTGTAGCTAGAGAACTGAACTGTAGCTGAGGAACTGAACTGTAGCTGAGGAACTGAACTGCAGCTAGAGAACTGAACTGCAGCTGAGGAACTGAACTGTAGCTGAGGAACTGAACTGTAGCAAGAGAACTGAACTGTAGCTGATGAACTGAACTGCAGCTGGGGAACTGAACTGTAGCTGGGGAACTGAACTGTAGCTGGGGAACTGAACTGTAGCTGAGGAACTGAACTGTAGCTAGAGAACTGAACTGCAGCTGAGGAACTGAACTGCAGCTGAGGAACTAAACTGTAGCTGAGGAACTGAACTGTAGCTAGAGAACTGAACTGTAGCTGGGGAACTGAACTGTAGCTGAGGAACTGAACTGCAGCTAGAGAACTGAACTGCAGCTGAGGAACTGAACTGTAGCTAGAGAACTGAACTGTAGCTGGGGAACTGAACTGTAGGTGTGGAACTGAACTGCAGCTGAGGAACTGAACTGTAGCTGAGGAACTGAACTGTAGGTGAGGAACTGAACTGCAGCTGAGGAACTGAACTGTAGCTAGAGAACTGAACTGTAGCTGAGGAACTGAACTGCAGCTGAGGAACTGAACTGTAGCTAGAGAACTGAACTGTAGCTGAGGAACTGAACTGTAGCTGAGGAACTGAACTGTAGCTGAGGAACTGAACTGTAGCTGGGGAACTGAACTGTAGCTGGGGAACTGAACTGTAGCCGAGGAACTGAACTATAGCTGAGGAACTGAACTATAGCTGAGGAACTGAACTGTAGCTGGGGAACTGAACTGTAGCCGAGGAACTGAACTATAGCTGAGGAACTGAACTATAGCTGAGGAACTGAACTGTAGCTGGGGAACTGAACTGTAGCTGAGGAACTGAACTGTAGCTAGAGAACTGAACTGTAGCTGGGGAACTGAACTATAGCTGAGGAACTGAACTGCAGCTGAGGAACTGAACTGTAGCTGGGGAACTGAACTGTAGCTGAGGAACTGAACTGTAGCTGGGGAACTGAACTGTAGCTAGAGAACTGAACTGTAGCTGGGGAACTGAACTGCAGCTAGAGAACTGAACTGCAGCTGAGGAACTGAACTGTAGCTGGGGAACTGAACTGTAGCTAGCTGGGGAACTGAACTGTAGCTGAGGAACTGAACTGTAGCAAGATAACTGAACTGTAGCTGAGGAACTGAACTGCAGCTGGGGAACTGAACTGTAGCTAGAGAACTGAACTGTAGCTGGGGAACTGAACTGCAGCTAGAGAACTGAACTGTAGCTGGGGAACTGAACTGCAGCTAGAGAACTGAACTGTAGCTGGGGAACTGAACTGTAGCTGGGGAACTGAACTGTAGCTGAGGAACTGAACTGTAGCTAGAGAACTGAACTGCAGCTGAGGAACTGAACTGTAGCTGAGGAACTGAACTGCAGCTAGAGAACTGAACTGTAGCTGGGGAACTGAACTGTAGCTGAGGAACTGAACTGTAGCTAGAGAACTGAACTGCAGCTGAGGAACTGAACTGTAGCTGAGGAACTGAACTGTAGCTGAGGAACTGAACTGCAGCTAGAGAACTGAACTGCAGCTGAGGAACTGAACTGTAGCTAGAGAACTGAACTGTAGCTAGAGAACTGAACTGTAGCTGGGGAACTGAACTGCAGCTAGAGAACTGAACTGTAGCTGGGGAACTGAACTGTAGCTGAGGAACTGAACTGTAGCTGAGGAACTGAACTGTAGCTGGGGAACTGAACTGCAGCTGAGGAACTGAACTGTAGCTGGGGAACTGAACTGTAGCTGGGGAACTGAACTGTAGCTGAGGAACTGAACTGTAGATGAGGAACTGAACTGTAGCTGGGGAACTGAACTGCAGCTGAGGAACTGAACTGCAGCTGAGGGACTGAACTGCAGCTGAGGAACTGAACTGTAGCTAAGGAACTGAACTGTAGCTGAGGAACTGAACTGTAGGTGAGGAACTGAACTGCAGCTGAGGAACTGAACTGTAGCTAGAGAACTGAACTGTAGCTGAGGAACTGAACTGCAGCTGAGGAACTGAACTGCAGCTAGAGAACTGAACTGTAGCTGAGGAACTGAACTGTAGCTGAGGAACTGAACTGTAGCTAGAGAACTGAACTGTAGCTGGGGAACTGAACTGTAGCTGAGGAACTGAACTGTAGCTAGAGAACTGAACTGTAGCTGAGGAACTGAACTGTAGCTGAGGAACTGAACTGCAGCTAGAGAACTGAACTGCAGCTGAGGAACTGAACTGTAGCTGAGGAACTGAACTGTAGCAAGAGAACTGAACTGTAGCTGAGGAACTGAACTGCAGCTGGGGAACTGAACTGTAGCTGGGGAACTGAACTGTAGCTGGGGAACTGAACTGTAGCTGAGGAACTGAACTGTAGCTAGAGAACTGAACTGCAGCTGAGGAACTGAACTGCAGCTGAGGAACTGAACTGTAGCTGAGGAACTGAACTGTAGCTAGAGAACTGAACTGTAGCTAGAGAACTGAACTGTAGCTGAGGAACTGAACTGCAGCTAGAAAACTGAACTGCAGCTGAGGAACTGAACTGTAGCTAGAGAACTGAACTGTAGCTGGGGAACTGAACTGTAGGTGTGGAACTGAACTGCAGCTGAGGAACTGAACTGTAGCTGAGGAACTGAACTGTAGCTGAGGAACTGAACTGTAGGTGAGGAACTGAACTGCAGCTGAGGAACTGAACTGTAGCTAGAGAACTGAACTGTAGCTGGGGAACTGAACTGTAGCTGAGGAACTGAACTGTAGCTAGAGAACTGAACTGCAGCTGAGGAACTGAACTGTAGCTGAGGAACTGAACTGTAGCTGAGGAACTGAACTGTAGCTGAGGAACTGAACTGTAGCTAGAGAACTGAACTGTAGCTGAGGAACTGAACTGTAGCTAGAGAACTGAACTGTAGCTGAGGAACTGAACTGCAGCTAGAGAACTGAACTGCAGCTGAGGAACTGAACTGTAGCTAGAGAACTGAACTGTAGCTGGGGAACTGAACTGCAGCTAGAGAACTGAACTGTAGCTGGGGAACTGAACTGCAGCTAGACAACTGAACTGTAGCTGGGGAACTGAACTGTAGCTGAGGAACTGAACTGTAGCTGAGGAACTGAACTGTAGCTGGGGAACTGAACTGCAGCTGAGGAACTGAACTGTAGATGGGGAACTGAACTGTAGCTGGGGAACTGAACTGTAGCTGAGGAACTGAACTGTAGATGAGGAACTGAACTGTAGCTGGGGAACTGAACTGCAGCTGAGGAACTGAACTGCAGCTGAGGGACTGAACTGCAGCTGAGGAACTGAACTGTAGCTGATGAACTGAACTGTAGCTGAGGAACTGAACTGTAGGTGAGGAACTGAACTGCAGCTGAGGAACTGAACTGTAGCTAGAGAACTGAACTGTAGCTGAGGAACTGAACTGCAGCTGAGGAACTGAACTGTAGCTAGAGAACTGAACTGTAGCTGAGGAACTGAACTGTAGCTGAGGAACTGAACTGTAGCTAGATAACTGAACTGTAGCTAGAGAACTGAACTGTAGCTGAGGAACTGAACTGTAGCTGAGGAACTGAACTGTAGCTAGAGAACTGAACTGTAGCTGAGGAACTGAACTGCAGCTGAGGAACTGAACTGTAGCTAGAGAACTGAACTGTAGCTGAGGAACTGAACTGTAGCTGAGGAACTGAACTGTAGCTGAGGAACTGAACTGTAGCTGAGGAACTGAACTATAGCTGAGGAACTGAACTGTAGCTGAGGAACTGAACTGTAGCTAGAGAACTGAACTGCAGCTGAGGAACTGAACTGTAGCTGAGGAACTGAACTGTAGCTGAGGAACTGAACTGCAGCTAGAGAACTGAACTGCAGCTGAGGAACTGAACTGTAGCTAGAGAACTGAACTGTAGCTAGAGAACTGAACTGTAGCTGGGGAACTGAACTGCAGCTAGAGAACTGACCTGTAGCTGGGGAACTGAACTGCAGCTAGAGAACTGAACTGTAGCTGGGGAACTGAACTGTAGCTGAGGAACTGAACTGTAGCTGAGGAACTGAACTGTAGCTGGGGAACTGAACTGCAGCTGAGGAACTGAACTGTAGCTGGGGAACTGAACTGTAGCTGGGGAACTGAACTGTAGCTGAGGAACTGAACTGTAGATGAGGAACTGAACTGTAGCTGGGGAACTGAACTGCAGCTGAGGAACTGAACTGCAGCTGAGGGACTGAACTGCAGCTGAGGAACTGAACTGTAGCTGAGGAACTGAACTGTAGCTGAGGAACTGAACTGTAGGTGAGGAACTGAACTGCAGCTGAGGAACTGAACTGTAGCTAGAGAACTGAACTGTAGCTGAGGAACTGAACTGCAGCTGAGGAACTGAACTGTAGCTAGAGAACTGAACTGTAGCTGAGGAACTGAACTGTAGCTGAGGAACTGAACTGTAGCTAGAGAACTGAACTGTAGCTGGGGAACTGAACTGTAGCTGAGGAACTGAACTGTAGCTAGAGAACTGAACTGTAGCTGAGGAACTGAACTGTAGCTGAGGAACTGAACTGCAGCTAGAGAACTGAACTGCAGCTGAGGAACTGAACTGTAGCTGAGGAACTGAACTGTAGCAAGAGAACTGAACTGTAGCTGAGGAACTGAACTGCAGCTGGGGAACTGAACTGTAGCTGGGGAACTGAACTGTAGCTGGGGAACTGAACTGTAGCTGAGGAACTGAACTGTAGCTAGAGAACTGAACTGCAGCTGAGGAACTGAACTGCAGCTGAGGAACTGAACTGTAGCTGAGGAACTGAACTGTAGCTAGAGAACTGAACTGTAGCTGGGGAACTGAACTGTAGCTGAGGAACTGAACTGCAGCTAGAGAACTGAACTGCAGCTGAGGAACTGAACTGTAGCTAGAGAACTGAACTGTAGCTGGGGAACTGAACTGTAGGTGTGGAACTGAACTGCAGCTGAGGAACTGAACTGTAGCTGAGGAACTGAACTGTAGGTGAGGAACTGAACTGCAGCTGAGGAACTGAACTGTAGCTAGAGAACTGAACTGTAGCTGAGGAACTGAACTGCAGCTGAGGAACTGAACTGTAGCTAGAGAACTGAACTGTAGCTGAGGAACTGAACTGTAGCTGAGGAACTGAACTGTAGCTGAGGAACTGAACTGTAGCTGGGGAACTGAACTGTAGCTGGGGAACTGAACTGTAGCCGAGGAACTGAACTATAGCTGAGGAACTGAACTATAGCTGAGGAACTGAACTGTAGCTGGGGAACTGAACTGTAGCCGAGGAACTGAACTATAGCTGAGGAACTGAACTATAGCTGAGGAACTGAACTGTAGCTGGGGAACTGAACTGTAGCTGAGGAACTGAACTGTAGCTAGAGAACTGAACTGTAGCTGGGGAACTGAACTATAGCTGAGGAACTGAACTGCAGCTGAGGAACTGAACTGTAGCTGGGGAACTGAACTGTAGCTGAGGAACTGAACTGTAGCTGGGGAACTGAACTGTAGCTAGAGAACTGAACTGTAGCTGGGGAACTGAACTGCAGCTAGAGAACTGAACTGCAGCTGAGGAACTGAACTGTAGCTGGGGAACTGAACTGTAGCTAGCTGGGGAACTGAACTGTAGCTGAGGAACTGAACTGTAGCAAGATAACTGAACTGTAGCTGAGGAACTGAACTGCAGCTGGGGAACTGAACTGTAGCTAGAGAACTGAACTGTAGCTGGGGAACTGAACTGCAGCTAGAGAACTGAACTGTAGCTGGGGAACTGAACTGCAGCTAGAGAACTGAACTGTAGCTGGGGAACTGAACTGTAGCTGGGGAACTGAACTGTAGCTGAGGAACTGAACTGTAGCTAGAGAACTGAACTGCAGCTGAGGAACTGAACTGTAGCTGAGGAACTGAACTGCAGCTAGAGAACTGAACTGTAGCTGGGGAACTGAACTGTAGCTGAGGAACTGAACTGTAGCTAGAGAACTGAACTGCAGCTGAGGAACTGAACTGTAGCTGAGGAACTGAACTGTAGCTGAGGAACTGAACTGCAGCTAGAGAACTGAACTGCAGCTGAGGAACTGAACTGTAGCTAGAGAACTGAACTGTAGCTAGAGAACTGAACTGTAGCTGGGGAACTGAACTGCAGCTAGAGAACTGAACTGTAGCTGGGGAACTGAACTGTAGCTGAGGAACTGAACTGTAGCTGAGGAACTGAACTGTAGCTGGGGAACTGAACTGCAGCTGAGGAACTGAACTGTAGCTGGGGAACTGAACTGTAGCTGGGGAACTGAACTGTAGCTGAGGAACTGAACTGTAGATGAGGAACTGAACTGTAGCTGGGGAACTGAACTGCAGCTGAGGAACTGAACTGCAGCTGAGGGACTGAACTGCAGCTGAGGAACTGAACTGTAGCTGAGGAACTGAACTGTAGCTGAGGAACTGAACTGTAGGTGAGGAACTGAACTGCAGCTGAGGAACTGAACTGTAGCTAGAGAACTGAACTGTAGCTGAGGAACTGAACTGCAGCTGAGGAACTGAACTGCAGCTAGAGAACTGAACTGTAGCTGAGGAACTGAACTGTAGCTGAGGAACTGAACTGTAGCTAGAGAACTGAACTGTAGCTGGGGAACTGAACTGTAGCTGAGGAACTGAACTGTAGCTAGAGAACTGAACTGTAGCTGAGGAACTGAACTGTAGCTGAGGAACTGAACTGCAGCTAGAGAACTGAACTGCAGCTGAGGAACTGAACTGTAGCTGAGGAACTGAACTGTAGCTAGAGAACTGAACTGCAGCTGAGGAACTGAACTGTAGCTGAGGAACTGAACTGTAGCTGAGGAACTGAACTGCAGCTAGAGAACTGAACTGCAGCTGAGGAACTGAACTGTAGCTAGAGAACTGAACTGTAGCTAGAGAACTGAACTGTAGCTGGGGAACTGAACTGCAGCTAGAGAACTGAACTGTAGCTGGGGAACTGAACTGTAGCTGAGGAACTGAACTGTAGCTGAGGAACTGAACTGTAGCTGGGGAACTGAACTGCAGCTGAGGAACTGAACTGTAGCTGGGGAACTGAACTGTAGCTGGGGAACTGAACTGTAGCTGAGGAACTGAACTGTAGATGAGGAACTGAACTGTAGCTGGGGAACTGAACTGCAGCTGAGGAACTGAACTGCAGCTGAGGGACTGAACTGCAGCTGAGGAACTGAACTGTAGCTGAGGAACTGAACTGTAGCTGAGGAACTGAACTGTAGGTGAGGAACTGAACTGCAGCTGAGGAACTGAACTGTAGCTAGAGAACTGAACTGTAGCTGAGGAACTGAACTGCAGCTGAGGAACTGAACTGCAGCTAGAGAACTGAACTGTAGCTGAGGAACTGAACTGTAGCTGAGGAACTGAACTGTAGCTAGAGAACTGAACTGTAGCTGGGGAACTGAACTGTAGCTGAGGAACTGAACTGTAGCTAGAGAACTGAACTGTAGCTGAGGAACTGAACTGTAGCTGAGGAACTGAACTGCAGCTAGAGAACTGAACTGCAGCTGAGGAACTGAACTGTAGCTGAGGAACTGAACTGTAGCAAGAGAACTGAACTGTAGCTGAGGAACTGAACTGCAGCTGGGGAACTGAACTGTAGCTGGGGAACTGAACTGTAGCTGGGGAACTGAACTGTAGCTGAGGAACTGAACTGTAGCTAGAGAACTGAACTGCAGCTGAGGAACTGAACTGCAGCTGAGGAACTGAACTGTAGCTGAGGAACTGAACTGTAGCTAGAGAACTGAACTGTAGCTAGAGAACTGAACTGTAGCTGAGGAACTGAACTGCAGCTAGAAAACTGAACTGCAGCTGAGGAACTGAACTGTAGCTAGAGAACTGAACTGTAGCTGGGGAACTGAACTGTAGGTGTGGAACTGAACTGCAGCTGAGGAACTGAACTGTAGCTGAGGAACTGAACTGTAGCTGAGGAACTGAACTGTAGGTGAGGAACTGAACTGCAGCTGAGGAACTGAACTGTAGCTAGAGAACTGAACTGTAGCTGAGGAACTGAACTGCAGCTGAGGAACTGAACTGTAGCTAGAGAACTGAACTGTAGCTGAGGAACTGAACTGTAGCTGAGGAACTGAACTGTAGCTAGAGAACTGAACTGTAGCTGGGGAACTGAATTGTAGCTGAGGAACTGAACTGTAGCTAGAGAACTGAACTGTAGCTGGGGAACTGAACTGTAGCTGAGGAACTGAACTGCAGCTAGAGAACTGAACTGCAGCTGGGGAACTGGACTGTAGCTGAGGAACTGAACTGTAGCTAGAGAACTGAACTGTAGCTGAGGAACTGAACTGTAGCTGAGGAACTGAACTGTAGCTAGAGAACTGAACTGTAGCTGAGGAACTGAACTGCAGCTGAGGAACTGAACTGTAGCTAGAGAACTGAACTGTAGCTGAGGAACTGAACTGTAGCTGGGGAACTGAACTGTAGCTGAGGAACTGAACTGTAGCTAGAGAACTGAACTGCAGCTGAGGAACTGAACTGTAGCTGAGGAACTGAACTGTAGCTGAGGAACTGAACTGTAGCTGAGGAACTGAACTGTAGCTAGAGAACTGAACTGTAGCTGAGGAACTGAACTGTAGCTAGAGAACTGAACTGTAGCTGAGGAACTGAACTGCAGCTAGAGAACTGAACTGCAGCTGAGGAACTGAACTGTAGCTAGAGAACTGAACTGTAGCTGGGGAACTGAACTGCAGCTAGAGAACTGAACTGTAGCTGGGGAACTGAACTGCAGCTAGAGAACTGAACTGTAGCTGGGGAACTGAACTGTAGCTGAGGAACTGAACTGAACTGTAGCTGGGGAACTGAACTGCAGCTGAGGAACTGAACTGTAGCTGGGGAACTGAACTGTAGCTGGGGAACTGAACTGTAGCTGAGGAACTGAACTGTAGATGAGGAACTGAACTGTAGCTGGGGAACTGAACTGCAGCTGAGGAACTGAACTGCAGCTGAGGGACTGAACTGCAGCTGAGGAACTGAACTGTAGCTGATGAACTGAACTGTAGCTGAGGAACTGAACTGTAGGTGAGGAACTGAACTGCAGCTGAGGAACTGAACTGTAGCTAGAGAACTGAACTGTAGCTGAGGAACTGAACTGCAGCTGAGGAACTGAACTGTAGCTAGAGAACTGAACTGTAGCTGAGGAACTGAACTGTAGCTGAGGAACTGAACTGTAGCTAGATAACTGAACTGTAGCTAGAGAACTGAACTGTAGCTGAGGAACTGAACTGTAGCTGAGGAACTGAACTGTAGCTAGAGAACTGAACTGTAGCTGAGGAACTGAACTGTAGCTGAGGAACTGAACTGTAGCTAGAGAACTGAACTGTAGCTAGAGAACTGAACTGTAGCTGAGGAACTGAACTGTAGCTGAGGAACTGAACTGTAGCTGAGGAACTGAACTGTAGCTAGAGAACTGAACTGTAGCTAGAGAACTGAACTGTAGCTAGATAACTGAACTGTAGCTAGCTGGGGAACTGAACTGTAGCTGAGGAACTGAACTGTAGCTGAGGAACTGAACTGTAGCTGAGGAACTGAACTGTAGCTGAGGAACTGAACTGTAGCTAGAGAACTGAACTGTAGCTGAGGAACTGAACTGTAGCTGAGGAACTGAACTGTAGCTGAGGAACTGAACTGTAGCTAGAGAACTGAACTGTAGCTAGAGAACTGAACTGTAGCTGAGGAACTGAACTGTAGCTGAGGAACTGAACTGTAGCTAGAGAACTGAACTGTAGCTGAGGAACTGAACTGTAGCTGAGGAACTGAACTGTAGCTAGAGAACTGAACTGTAGCTAGAGAACTGAAGTGTAGCTGAGGAACTGAACTGTAGCTGAGGAACTGAACTGTAGCTAGAGAACTGAACTGTAGCTAGAGAACTGAACTGTAGCTAGATAACTGAACTGTAGCTAGCTGGGGAACTGAACTGTAGCTGAGGAACTGAACTGTAGCTGGGGAACTGAACTGTAGCTGAGGAACTGAACTGTAGCTAGAGAACTGAACTGCAGCTGAGGAACTGAACTGTAGCTGAGGAACTGAACTGTAGCTGAGGAACTGAACTGTAGCTGAGGAACTGAACTGTAGCTAGAGAACTGAACTGTAGCTGAGGAACTGAACTGTAGCTAGAGAACTGAACTGTAGCTGAGGAACTGAACTGCAGCTAGAGAACTGAACTGCAGCTGAGGAACTGAACTGTAGCTAGAGAACTGAACTGTAGCTGGGGAACTGAACTGCAGCTAGAGAACTGAACTGTAGCTGGGGAACTGAACTGCAGCTAGAGAACTGAACTGTAGCTGGGGAACTGAACTGTAGCTGAGGAACTGAACTGTAGCTGAGGAACTGAACTGTAGCTGGGGAACTGAACTGCAGCTGAGGAACTGAACTGTAGCTGGGGAACTGAACTGTAGCTGGGGAACTGAACTGTAGCTGAGGAACTGAACTGTAGATGAGGAACTGAACTGTAGCTGGGGAACTGAACTGCAGCTGAGGAACTGAACTGCAGCTGAGGGACTGAACTGCAGCTGAGGAACTGAACTGTAGCTGATGAACTGAACTGTAGCTGAGGAACTGAACTGTAGGTGAGGAACTGAACTGCAGCTGAGGAACTGAACTGTAGCTAGAGAACTGAACTGTAGCTGAGGAACTGAACTGCAGCTGAGGAACTGAACTGTAGCTAGAGAACTGAACTGTAGCTAGAGAACTGAACTGTAGCTGAGGAACTGAACTGTAGCTAGATAACTGAACTGTAGCTAGAGAACTGAACTGTAGCTGAGGAACTGAACTGTAGCTGAGGAACTGAACTGTAGCTAGAGAACTGAACTGTAGCTGAGGAACTGAACTGTAGCTGAGGAACTGAACTGTAGCTAGAGAACTGAACTGTAGCTAGAGAACTGAACTGTAGCTGAGGAACTGAACTGTAGCTGAGGAACTGAACTGTAGCTGAGGAACTGAACTGTAGCTAGAGAACTGAACTGTAGCTAGCTGGGGAACTGAACTGTAGCTGAGGAACTGAACTGTAGCTGAGGAACTGAACTGTAGCTGAGGAACTGAACTGTAGCTAGAGAACTGAACTGTAGCTGAGGAACTGAACTCTAGCTGAGGAACTGAACTGTAGCTGGGGAACTGAACTGTAGCTGGGGAACTGAACTGTAGCTGAGGAACTGAACTGTAGCTAGAGAACTTAACTGTAGCTGGGGAACTGAACTGTAGCTAGATAACTGAACTGTAGGTGATGAACTGAACTGCAGCTGAGGAACTGAACTGTAGCTAGAGAACTGAACTGTAGCTGAGGAACTGAACTGCAGCTGAGGAACTGAACTGTAGCTAGAGAACTGAACTGTAGCTGAGGAACTGAACTGTAGCTGAGGAACTGAACTGTAGCTAGAGAACTGAACTGTAGCTGAGGAACTGAACTGTAGCTGAGGAACTGAACTGTAGCTGAGGAACTGAACTGTAGCTAGAGAACTGAACTGTAGCTGAGGAACTGAACTGTAGCTGAGGAACTGAACTGTAGCTAGAGAACTGAACTGTAGCTGAGGAACTGAACTGTAGCTGAGGAACTGAACTGTAGCTAGAGAACTGAACTGTAGCTAGAGAACTGAACTGTAGCTGAGGAACTGAACTGTAGCTGAGGAACTGAACTGTAGCTAGAGAATTGAACTGTAGCTGAGGAACTGAACTGTAGCTGAGGAACTGAACTGTAGCTAGAGAACTGAACTGTAGCTAGAGAACTGAAGTGTAGCTGAGGAACTGAACTGTAGCTGAGGAACTGAACTGTAGCTAGAGAACTGAACTGTAGCTAGAGAACTGAACTGTAGCTAGATAACTGAACTGTAGCTAGCTGGGGAACTGAACTGTAGCTGAGGAACTGAACTGTAGCTGAGGAACTGAACTGTAGATGAGGAACTGAACTGTAGCTAGAGAACTGAACTGTAGCTGAGGAACTGAACTGTAGCTGAGGAACTGAACTGTAGCTGGGGAACTGAACTGTAGCTGGGGAACTGAACTGTAGCTGAGGAACTGAACTGTAGCTAGATAACTGAACTGTAGCTGGGGAACTGAACTGTAGCTGAGGAACTGAACTGTAGCTGAGGAACTGAACTGTAGCTGGGGAACTGAACTGTAGCTGAGGAACTGAACTGTAGCTGAGGAACTGAACTGTAGCTGAGGAACTGAACTGTAGCTGAGGAACTGAACTGTAGCTGAGGAACTGAACTGTAGCTAGAGAACTGAACTGTAGCTGGGGAACTGAACTGTAGCTGGAGAACTGAACTGTAGCTGAGGAACTGAACTGCAGCTGAGGAACTGAACTGCAGCTGAGGAACTGAACTGCAGGTAGAGAACTGAACTGCAGCTGAGGAACTGAACTGTAGCTGAGGAACTGAACTGTAGCTGGGGAACTGAACTGTAGCTGAGGAACTGAACTGTAGCTGAGGAACTGAACTGCAGCTAGAGAACTGAACTGCAGCTGAGGAACTGAACTGTAGCTGAGGAACTGAACTGCAGCTAGAGAACTGAACTGCAGCTGAGGAACTGAACTGTAGCTGGGGAACTGAACTGTAGCTGAGGAACTGAACTGTAGCTGGGGAACTGAAGTTGGGAGAGCTGTAACCCACATCAAGGGTATAATGCCAGATGATAGACATAGGTGCTAAAGGTTTACATTTTCCTTTAAATATGTGCTAATATCAGTAGTGCGTGATGTGGCTTTTGGTGTGGGACATCCCTGGCCTCAGCTCCAACAACAACTGCAGCTACTGCACCGTAATTGTCGTCTTCCTACTAATCTTTCCAGCCCTCCACCTCCGGCCTCCACACCACTCCTCTAATCTTGGTGCCCAAACACACAGACGGCCACATAAAACAAACAGAAGAAAAATACATGTGCACATAAACACACACACACAGCCGTATGCAGTAGGCCATACTTGGAATGGATGATTAGCCAACTGTGCAGTGTCTATGATGCCAGACTAAAAGGTAGGATCTGTAATAAGTAATAACGTTAATCAGCTACCTCTATGCTGATTGCTTGGGACTGTATCACACTTTTTTCACACGTTTCAAATGTTTGGTTTTTGTCTGATGTGTGGGTTGGAATTGACCTGTCTCAAAACCCTGCCCCTTTTCTTGATCCTCCAATCACAACTGTCGCTTACCTCGGACAAACCAAGTTTGTCCGAGGTAAGCGACAGTTGTGATTGGAGGATCAAGAAAAGGGGCAGGGTTTTGAGACAGGTCCATTGAGTGGGGATAGGGGGAGGGGTTCTTGTTGCTGGCCACACCTTAGGCTCTGCCAGGAGAGATCTGAATAATTCACAGTATAATAAATAATAATAAACTCCCAACACATGCAACAGACCAAAACAAAACATTTAAACAGAGTGCAATGGCAAGTGGGGCTCTTTTGGCTCTTTTCACTGCAATGACGGCATTGCAGATTCTACCTTTAAATACGAGACCCCACACACACTTCAAACACTTGAACACTGTGCTAGCCCATGTATGTACCAGTAGTAACCCCTCCGTATGACCTTTAAAATCCATCTTCCCCGCCCACAGCTCAGTCTCTCCAGTCTCCAACCACAGTCTATACTGGAGCCGCAATCATAGGAACATCTGCCTGCCAGCGGTGGCCCCTATTCAGTCAAACCAGCCAGCAGCAGCAGTCAATATAAAAATCCCTTTGACCTACAGCAACAGTGCCAGCAAGGAGATGTGAATCTAAAGACAAGCTATACTGCATGCAGAGCTGCACACAGACTGGATCCAGGTAAGTCATCCTGAGTATGAATCATCCTAGAAAACGGAGTAATATCAGGGTCAGCCCCATGTTCCCACAGCCCAATGGTCCCACATTTCTAAGATTTTCTTTTAACTCAAAATTAGGCCCCATGTTCCCACAGCCCAATGGTCCCACAGCCCTATGTTCCCGGACGAACCCACTACTACCAGTACCAGAGGACAATTGGATACTAGGTTGGGTGTAATTGGCTACCAAATTAAGAGAAAGGGGGATAAAATCAGGTAAAAATGTATGAAAAAGGGAAATATGGGAACATGGGGCTGTGGGAACATAGGCACGCTCCCGTAATATGCTGCTAATATGTAGGCAAGATCAGACAGAAACCATGTTAAGCAGCTGGACTGAACAGCACACTGGGTGAAATGCATTGGCCCCACAAGGCAGGTTAAAGTTATTAGCTACAGAAAACAGGTATGACATGCTGCCTAGTCTAGCTTCCATCACAGGACATGTGACAGGTTACACTTACCATGCTGTAGACTATGCCAACACACACACACACAAGCCTCAGCGGGTGACCGGGACAGTGTGCCGCTACTCCAGGAATCCACAGGAGAGTCTTGTGTGTCGCTAACTGCAACCGAGCTGAGAGGAGCTACACAGTGGAGGCTCACAGAGATTCTTAATGTTGTTATGCTGCGCAGGCAAGCTAGGCCCAGACGCTAGAGAAAAGAGGAGCAGTGTAGTAGGGGGGGGGGGGGGTAGAGAGAGAGAGGAGAGATATAGAGGGAGAGAAGATATTTATATAGATGGAGATATATATATAGGGAGAGAGAAGAGAGGGAGAGAGAATAAATATAGGGAGATATATATATTATATACTGTAGGAGATAGAAGATAAAAGGGAGAGCGAATATAGATGTATATTGTGGGAGAAAGAGGGACAAATAGAGGGATATATAGATAGAGAAAAGAGTAAGATAGAGATATACGTAGAGGGAGAGATTGATTGAAAATGTTATTAACAGATTGCAGAATGGGTACAATACAGTACAGAAAGAGAGTGAGTGAGGGAGAGAGGGGGAGAAGAGAGAGTGAGAGAAAGAAAAAAAATATATAGATAGAGGTAGAGAGAAAGAGAGAGTGAGGGAGAAAGCTAATAGAGAGGGAGAGATAGAGGAGACATAATAGAGGGAGAGAGAGAGCAGGGCAGATGGAAGGGGATCAAGCTAACTCCGGTACAATAGGCTTCAGGAAATAACAGTAGGAGCTGGGAACCACGCCGCAGGGGGAGGATATGCTCAGAAAGAGGCAACAAGAGGGTCCAAACTCTCAGAAAATTACAAATCCCTTAACGGGAATACAGGTTTTTCTAGCAATACATTTGCATCTATAATATGTACTGTAGGCTATTAGATAAACTCTAATCAATGACACTTCTCAGTTGGTCTTCCTAGGCTGTGTCTTATCATGTGGACGTTCCATGTAAAGCTGTCACCCCCATTGTTTGAGAAACACTGAAGTACTGTAAGAAATGTCATGACATCACAGATTTCAATTATTTTCAACAGAGATCCCAGAAAATGTAGATTTATAGACCGCAATATTGAAAACTAATGTTTAAACTACTGTTCATCTCGTTATGCATAATCAAGCACTGGACTGTGGCATGGAGTTTTATTAACTGTTGAGAGACTGACTGAGGAGCAAATGTGAAGCTAGTAAGGAGGAGTGGTCTTACCGTATCAACCTGGGACATTGTGGTCTTAAATGAGAAAATGGCTGTCACCTCTAGTTTGTTTAGCTAACTGCTAGCTATGGGGGAGTTTGTGTTTGGGTACATTCAGCGGAGCATGATGATATTTACTTAGGCTGGGCATAGTCTTGCTGCACTCACATACAGGGACAGCACTGTAGCCCAGGGCTCTGCATGTCCGCATTGGATGGTGCAGTCAGTGTACCAAGTTAGCTAGACTGTTCCTCTCTGGGATATTGGGATAGTGATAAGCATTAGAACAGTCTCGGATGACAAGGTTATATCTCTTCAATGAAGGTATTAATTTCACTTCTGGCACTTTGAGACTTTACTATTGACTCGTCATTGAATCATTGATAAAAACTAAAAGAGGAATATGAATCATTGAAGAGAAAAATGTAACGTGCCACTGGGTGAGTAGAGCATGTGTGCGAGTACAGCACTCCAAGCTGTGAGGAGATGATTGGTAGGCTGCCAACTTCTACAAGGGTGCTGCATGATTCCTGCAACCTCTTCACACTGTGCATTAAACAGATACCACATTATGCAACCTCTTCGCACTGTGCATTAACATTTCATCAATCTAGCCTCCCGTTACCACTGGAACTCTCTCTGAGCTCCATTGGGAAAATACCGCCCCCTATCGTCTCTCCCTGTGGTACTGCACCCCATTGGATTAGACTGAATGAAAAGCATGGGGGAAAAAAATCCTGCTTCCCCATTTTACTTCTCAGGCAAGTCACCCGAGACGATCGGATTCATTCTGGACCATCAGAACAGCGTGGAATCGGTGTTTCGACCACCCAGCGTTGGATCAATAAACGCGATGGATATTTGGAATGGCGATCAGGAATTGGAATAATATTTTTGGAGAACATCTGATCTGAGGTAAGGAATCTATTTTACCAGTCTTAGGATAATCTGAGCTTTTTTCACAAAGATATCAACGTGGGCCCTATGTGTGTATGTGTGTGTGTGTTAGGGCTGAGCCCAAACGTTCGAACGTTCAAACCTTCGTTTGTTAGGCTGGCATTCGAATTCTAAAATCAATATTCGAATTTTTTTTTAATAAAAAAAATAAATAAAAAATGTATTCTGTTTAAACCAATGGGGGTTTTCTTCACAGTTGCAGATAAAGATTAGGCTACACTAATATTATAGTATTAAAAGAAACTGATGAGTTATATTCATTAAAGGAAAGTTGATTTAATTGATTTAGTTGGGTTGGGGCTTCTCCCTGGGCTGGGTCTGGGGCTGGAAAGTTGATTTAATAAAAAAAAATACAAATTTTATCAGATTAATCACTTTATTAAAATTGAGGATTTAGTTTGAGGATAGTAAAAAAAAAATTAAATAAAAAAATAACAAATATTGAAACTTATTTTTTTTTAATTAAAAACGAAGGTTCGAACGTTCGTTCGAAAAACCCTGACGAAGTTCAAATCCCAAAAACAGGGTTCGGGGACAGCCTTAGTGTGTGTGTGTGTGTGTGTGTGCGATCAGGAAATAAGAGAATTGATTTTTCAGCCCGCTTCTATAGCGTGCATAAGTACACATATACTATCGATAATCTAGTGTTTATTTGAAAACAATTCATAAATAGGCAGAAAAATGACAACGTGTTTTGTGTATTACAGTAAAGGGCGTTTATCACAGAAACTTCTGAAATCTTCTGGAAGTTTCAAGAAACAAGCGTTTTTCAAAATGGTATAAAACGGAAATGAACTGATTAAAAAACAATCCGTTTCGACAATGTTGACTGCAAACAAGTCATTGATAAGCGACGGCCAGATTAGACACATAGCCATAATTTAACCCATTCTCCGCCATTGACGGATTAAGACGTCATTCCAGGGCTGTACGCTAAGCTTTTTCACTAGGGGCACACTTGCCCCTAAATGAGACATTTAGGGGCAAAAAATATTTTTTAGGGGCAAATTTTTAAATAACAATTTTACCATTATTAAAAAAATATGTTCCTCCTGCCTCATTACTGTGGTCCTTTTATTTAACATTTAAGTGCGTTTGTTTTCAGGTTTGTATCTTTTATAATGAACCAACCGAGAAAGTGTGTGTGTGTGTGCGCGCGCTTGTGTAGTGCTCCTTGAATGAGATCACCACAACACACACACACCATTGCATTAATCAGGAGGACAAGAAACTCTGCATACATTTGTTTCACAATGAAAAGTGCTTTAGAAATCAAATGAATTATTATTGTAAATAACCCCATGAAAGGTTTATTATTTGTATGGGTAATTACCTGCTTCATATTTGTGATGTTACTGGTTTCAGGGTGTGCCTAAAGTGATCAATGTGTTGGGCCGTTTATAGAGATCTATGCCAATTAATGTTTATGTATATCCGGGACATTTTTTTAGTAAGAATTGAGAGGTATTTGTATATGTGACCTTTATTTTGAAAACCGTGTTGCGATGCAACCTTATTTACATTTGCGCTTTTGACAGTGAAATGTTCAGTCCAACTTAGCTCGAAGGAAAGACTAATCAAAAAGGTTTAATTGACCCGTATGAGGCTCTTACGGTAGGACTTTGATTGTTTATAGAAGTGGAATGTAATACTATGCTAAACGAGAAATAAACTGTTTGTGACAGCCAGTAAAGTTGCAAGCCACTTTCATTTCATATACGGGGACACCGTGACAATTATTAGTATTATCTTATTTGCATATTGTCTCATTATTAGATAGATAGATAGGTTGATATTTTATAAATTTAAGTAGACAGTATTTCACGTCCTAATAGTGGGCTACTACTACTACTCACCTAATGCATGGCTGAACCTGAACGTTAGAAGTGTCCGTGTCCCCGTCAATCAATCATCACATCATCACGTCAATCATCATCATCTTATCATCTCTCCACATCGGACGTGGTTGTCATAAGATGGACTGATATCCACTCCGTTGTTCTTGCAGAGCAAAATTTGTATCTTAAATGTATTGAAATGAGGTGCTTCTTTGGCGATGCAATAGTCCATATTGAAAGGAAGAGAGGCCACATTCAGTTTCGTTTTGCTAGGAATTATGGGATTTGGTGTTGGATGTATAGACTACGCAGATAGGGACATGGTCTTTAATCGCACGATAGACTACAAGTACCAAGTATATAGCGTGACCTAGATTCACTCCACACGCAAATCTTTTTTTTCACTCAGGCTATCTGTGATCGCAGTAAGTTCATTCATTGCCGACAGATTCTTTCATAGCACCACGACATTGTGTCGCACTGACAGCTCGCGTGAGTGGCGTCATCACACGCCTTGGATAATTTAGGAGTGAAATGCGAATGCAAGGCTTGAAAGCACTACTCGCAAGCCCGCCCCCAGATAATATTTACCAATCGCAACGGCCAATTAAAGGGGCAATTCGCGATCATATCATCGCAGTGTACAGGCCTGCATTCCTCGCCATTAATATTTCAAATTTTCGTCATGGTATTCATATTTCACCGACGGATCCTTGACGGGTGCTGTGGATCTCCACTCAACTCTCCAACAGTTCAATATCGCCACCTGGTGGCCGATCGGCCAACCGGAAGTGGGGAAGTGGGGCCGGAAGTGCTTGGTGTCCCCCCTATTCCGTCCGCCACTCGCTATCGCTCCCGGGGCTCCATCTCGACACACTGGATAATCGATCAGTTGCCATAACTCAATAAACAACGTTATTTGGACGTATATAGTATTATACAACCCGGAAATGGTTCATCTAGATCAACATCCCATAATAGCGATCTTTTTGCTCCACGCTGATCACCCAACAGTAAGAGGAAGCTGCGGTGAGTTTCAGCGTTTTTGATTATTATTATCCATACAAACTGCTATGATCAATATATCACCCATACTACATGATTCATTGCATTATAAACGACCCCCCCCCCCCCCCCCTCCGGTCACCAGCAGATGATGAGTCATGACGTTTAGGACCTTGTACAATTAAAAATGTTAATCTGACGTCAATCGCTAGCAAACTGCATTTGATGATGTAATATATGCATAAATGGCTATAACTCACGTTCTATGAATTACTGCAGAAAACGATAAAAACATATTTATACTCTGGACGGTATTTTAGTATGAATGTGTGAATGAAAAAGTAAAACGTTCCTACACCCTGAACAATAGCTAATCGATGTTGAATGGGCCATAGTAATGTCAATTTAGCAATACAATTTAAAAAGTTATAGCCCTGCAAAGTAGGTGAACATCTCCATAGACAAATAGAGCTGGCAGAGGATGGTATAAGAAGGGTACAATGCCTGGCGAAGAATGGGAGAGTTTATGCGTTCGCAAATATGAGAGCGCTATCATTGAAGTGGGTGGTGGCACTCAACGGGGTAAATAGGACACGGAGGCTGGCACTCAACCTGTTAAACAGATACCACATTGATACCACATGATGCAACCTCTTCACACTGTGCATTAACACATTCCTGGCCAACCACGTATATATACGTTATTGGGAGCCAGCGGTTGATGGCCAAAAACATATATATATATATATATATATATATGTTTTTGAATTGTTTTTTCTTTTATTCGCTTTTAATACCCTATTCAATGTCACAGAACTGTATTTTGCCTGGAAAAGGCATATTGGGACTACAAAGGTGCAGTACCGGCCAACGAACCTGCTAGTGGCGCTGTATCGAGAATGCAGTAACCCCTGTTCCAGACCGGGTGCCACACTGAAAATGCTCCAGGCGCTCTTTTCTACTAACCTGAACCTACTGTAGGGCTTCACCCGATCGCATTGAATAGTTTTCGGGCCCCCCGATTCATTATGCTGTGGTGGGTTATGTCGTGGGCCAAATGGACATATGATCTACCAGATGGCAATCAGATAATTGGAATATTCTTTTTGGAATCCCACCGGCTACAGGTAAGGACAAATTATCATCAATTTCAGCTTGATCGTGCAAGGATTTCATAGCCATCCCCCTGATCAGCGTATGTTGTGGTAATAACGAATGCCGTTATTGGCAATCAATTAATCAGAAACGACCCCCCCCCCCCCTTTCATGCATTCATGATGAAACATAATACCGATCATATGCATTTGATTTTTTTAATTGTAGCGTGTGTAGGGACAAAACGGCAATGGATTTGGTATAATACACGTCGCGGCTTATAAATAGCCTTACAGGAATTAGCCCCGATCATTCCGAAATAACACTCATATTCACCACGGTATAAAACGGGAACGTATGGATGGAATTTTTTTTTCTTTTTTGCTTCTTGAACGGAAGGTTCTTACTGTAAAATGACCATGATATATTGTATCCATAGCTATAATATAAATATAGATTTAGCTCTACAAACAACATGACGCACAGTGAAAGTGTGTAATGGAAAGCTGGCGTAGCTAGTGAATGTGTTAAACAGATACCACATTGATACCCACATGATGCAACCTCTTCACACTGTGCATTAAACAGATACCACATTTATACCACATGATGCAACCTCTTCACACTGTGCATTAAATTGATACCACATTTATACCACATGATGCAACCTCTTCACACTGTGCATTAACACTATGGCGATCGGCGGGGCGCGGCGATTTAGGCCTCAGAGGACAGCAGATTGTAAACAAACCGATGTACTTTCTAAGAGCTTTATATATAATTTATAGTATTGCTATCTGTCCATTCTCATTGTCACTTGAGTGCATAAACCGTGCCTTCATAATGGCTTAAAGAAAATAAAAATCCATCGGTTGGTTGTCATTTTATAGCTTCGTGAATATAAGGTATATCGCACTTTTCGTCTAGGCTTTTCTATAGGAGGCTGCAAAAAAGGCTAAACGTTGGCGCCGTTATATCAAACGCCATTTCTGCTGTATATATACGAATGAAATAAAACAAACTGCGTAGCATCCGGACTATTACAGAGCATCTATGGATGAAATGGGGGTGGCGGGGAACGCCGATTACTATTATTGATTAGCAATACAGTGTGCGTTCAATATAGCATTTTCATTGATCGATCACGTTACGTTATAAAACAATGTCCAATCCAGCTGTAATTTGGGGTAATATTATCCTACCGTCAGGCCATGTGATCGCCGGCAGCATTTACTCACCAGTCATCAGATTCTGGTAGATCGATATGCACATTGGCTAATCATAAATCCCATTATTCCATGCTGAAAAAAACGCTCGGCAAGCTGATCCAAGATGGAGGATGTTCGGCTGGGATCAAGGATCTATGATCCGCCCACAGAACTGTACTTGCATTTTTTTTAAATCCACATAATGATACTGCAGTGGAGCGATGGCACCCCTAAGCGGGTCTGGCCGTTACTGCATGTTTCAAAAATCAAATATGTGAAAAGATCCTGCTAGTGGATCGGGTACCTAAGAAGCGTTATAAATACGGAATAAAACAATAACAACTCGTCACGTATATACTCGTGGCTCTGGTCCACAACGCTCTTTTTCGAAACACGTATATATACGTGGACGGACGCCATAGTGTTAAACAGATACCACATTGATACCACATGATGCAACCTCTTCACACTGTGCATTAAACAGATACCACATTGATACACACATGATGCAACCTCTTCACACTGTGCATTAAACATTGATACCACACCTTCAGGCCTTGCTTAAAAGTAAACCCTACCTTTTTGCTCTAGAGCAAATTTCAGAGAAATGCCGTGAAAATAGCCATTTACTGGAATACACAAAACACGTTGTCATTTTCCGGCTGATTTATGAATCGTTTTCAAATAAACGCTAGATTACCGAGAGTATTTGTGTTCTTATGCACGATACAAAAGCGGGCTGAAAAATCATTTATTCGTGCCGCGCACAGCGCCTAACCCCACACACACACACATTGTGAAATCTGTGAAAAACAACTCTGATTAACCCAAAACTGGTAACATAGATTCCTTACCTCAGATCAGATGTTCTGCAAAAAGATGAATCCAATTCCTGATCGCCATTCCAAATATTGATCGCGTTTATTGATCCAACGTTATAGTCCGAAATGCATAATCCAAGCTGCTTCCAGCCTCACCAGTGAATCTGGTAACACGACACTGCTTGCCAGAGAAATCCTGGACCGGAGTATTTCTCTGATGCACTTTTTCACTCAATCCAATCCAATGATGTGCATTACCATCCGGGAGACGATTGGCGGCGGTATTTGCCCTTTTCGAGCTCAGAGCCATTCCCAATGATAATGTCAGGCTGGACGGATGAAAAATGAATGGATATCGCTAATAAAAGAAATAACGATTAAATAACGAGAAATCGCGCTATTGGCAACCAACGCATGGCGGTCAACAATGAGATTTCTCGTTGTTGGCAACCAATGTGTTAAAAGGTCTTAGCTAGGATAAACAGTTCTTTATCAAGAGTTACTAATTTTTATTGAAAATATGTTGGATCAAGTGTGCACCGAAAGACTGAGGACTTCTGCAGGTGTTAAAAACAGAGAGAGAGAGAGGCCAAAGCTAGCCAATGGAAAGCCCTTTTACAAGGAGTCAAGTAACTGCCAAATGTGTCAGTGGCTGCCATGACGATCTTTCCATGGAAGTGACAGTTGTCTCAGTGGAAATTATGCCAATTTTTACACAACAGAGTTTCCGTTATCCAGTAATCCAGTAAGTGTTTTTTATACCGGGAAAATATGTTGAAGTCTGACATAATAAAAATGTCTCTGGTAATGTCCGATGAAAATTAGTGGGCCAAACTGGCCATGGTAGCCTGCTCGATCCCCTCTCCAGTGTGCCAACAGAGAGAGGGTGCTTCCATCAGAGAGAGGAGTCTCCCATCAACAACACAGAACACAGGCAACAGTCGGAGTCTTCCATCAACAACACAGGCAACAGTCGGAGTCTTCCATCAACAACACAGGCAACAGTCGGAGTCTTCCATCAACAACACAGAACACAGGCAACAGTCGGAGTCTTCCATCAACAACACAGGCAACAGTCGGAGTCTTCCATCAACAACACAGGCAACAGTCGGAGTCTTCCATCAACAACACAGGCAACAGTCGGAGTCTTCCATCAACAACACAGAACACAGGCAACAGTCGAAGTCTTCCATCAACAACTTAATGCAACAGTCTGAGGGGCGAATTCACAAAGGGATTGGGCAGCTTTTTCTGACACAATGCCTGTGCAAATAGCCCCAATACTTGGACCGTATCTATACTAGGGAAACGTTCCAACTCCAACCAAGACTAAAAGGAAGCCCCCTTGAAGAGGCCACAGTCAGAAACTGGGAAGCCCTCCCACTGGGTCTCCATGCTTTCTGGGAACAACGGTCACTGGACCACAGTGCAGAGTGGAGAGGGGGTGGGGATGGTGGATTAGAGGGCGATGAAAGGGGAATTCCACCCATTTTAAGAATTCACATACTGTACAGTACATGCTATGTATGCTATTTCTTTGCCCCAGGATAGTTTGGTCAATGGTCTGTGAACATGCACCACTCTTTTGTTATAAGAGAAAATATACATTTGTGTTGTCCTCTGGATGTAAAAGTGTTTAGCTCTCATACCCAAATGAGGTTGAAACTTGTTTTGCAGACAGGTCTGAACCAGAATTGAAACCTCATTAGCTCACACTGACCATAAATTATGGTCAGTTCCATGTTCATTTGTCTATGAAACAGTCCCAGACTTTACATCTACAGATGACATCGGCAAAATCGAGGGTTCTCTCCCAGATTTCTAGCTTTAGGAGAGAGTGGTGCGTGTTTGTGCTTACCGTCTTCTCCAGAGTTAGCCTAGCTTAAAACTCCAGGGGAGGTGTTTTTGGCCAACAGTCTGTAACATATAGAATGAATAATATTATATTATTGTTCCCCCCATATCTTTTAGTCTATTTTATAAAGAAGTGAAGAACTGAAAAGAAAATTTTATTAAATGTCACGGCATCTGTGCAGACTTGTTTATTCAGTTTCCATCGAAATTAAGATGAACGCATCCATAAAAAGGTATGGTTTCCTTACACAGAAAAGACATAGCACTATAGTCGGTTTACTTTTCTGATAACTACATCACTGTATAACTCATAAATGTTCAGACAAGCTTAACTCTTGGTTATTTGGGACTCTGTATACAACCAATTTAACGTTTTATAGCCACATTTCTTTAAATCGGATATCCCGATTCAGTACAAATGTTTGCCCTCTTGGGCAGACGTGAGGTTTACATTGAAAAATGCATTTAGGGCTTTCGGTTACTCCCATCTTTTCCAAGCTTTCCATTACTCCCATCTTTTGCTAAAATGTAGTTAAAATGTTCTTGCATTCAGACGCAAAGTGTGACACAAGAGTCACAAAGCCAAACCACCAAATGTTCATACTATAATCCCCGGGCCCCAAACATATTAAGATTTTTGTAGGGCCCTATGGAATCCGCGATCGTTGAATCGCGGAGGATTTCACGTAATTTAGATATTAACACAAAATTCTGAATTATCTCGGAATTTGCTTAAATTATACATAAATCGGTTTTCATATAAATCAATCTTCACTACGACTTTAAGATGGTGACTCTGCATGGTCTACGGAGACACAGCAATGACAGCTACCAAAGTCATTCCACGCTCCATAATAGTCACGCACGAATCCCACCATGCACGAATCCCACCACGCACGAATCCCACCAGGCGCGGGACGCGGGCGTGACGGGCGATCAGAGTTTCACTTTCGCTCCCATGTTAACAGGCGTCGCTGTTCCCACCAGCCGCGCGTGGGCAGGAAGCGAATACAATTGACCTGTCTCAAAACCCTGCCCCTTTTCTTGATCCTCCAATCACAACTGTCGCTTACCTCGGACAAACTTGGTTTGTCCGAGGTAAGCGACAGTTGTGATTGGAGGATCAAGAAAAGGGGCAGGGTTTTGAGACAGGTCAATTGCTTTGGTTGGATTCAGAGGCGTGCGCCACACGCATTTTCACAGAAATACACTCAATATCTGCATTATTACCACACATATAGATGTTGTTCAACCAGCTAATGTGTCTGTATCTTTCCCAATACAAATAAACCATACTATACTTTTTCAGGAGTACAGTCACACTGATCATCATTCTAAAATGAATTCTGACATTCTAATTAATTATAATAACTGGTTATACATGCAAAATGGACAATAGAACACTGGAACTGGAAATCTTAAAATCTTCAAACAGGGACTGACTTTGCATATAGACTAGGCATTTACAGCTGTTCCAATGTAAACGTGCCTTCCTCCGTGCACTTCCTCCGTGCACTTCCGCCCACTCTGAAGTGGGACTCGGTGTGCCAGGCCACGCACGATGCCCGCGCCTGGTGGGATTTGTGCGTAATGAGAGTCTCTCTCTCTCTCCCCCCCCTCTCTCTCAAGTAGCCAAATGTTACAGTCCAAATATCCAGTTCGTTTTTATAGTGTGTGTGTGTGTTTATAGTGTGTGTGTGTGTGTGTGTGTGCAGATGAGGTCAGAGGAGTTTGATAGTATTACTGAGGATGGCCAGATAATGTTGATATTTAAACTTAAAAAAGTATTATACAGAGAGAAGCTTCAGCAAGTACAAAACGCTGCTGACCGACAAAAGAGAATCCCTCACTGAGGAAAACACAAAGTGCCTAACCAACATGTATCACAATGGTGATGTCAGCCAGAGATGGGGAGAAGCATGAACCTTTAAAGGGCATCCCTTTGAAAGAAATTAGTTACTGTACATTATTTTTTTTCTGATTTATTTTAAACAAATAAATAATTATTTTGTATTATTTAATAATTATTTAGTTATTGCACTGCACTGGCACTGTTGTACTGTTATTAAAGTTAGTTAAAAACATGATTTTGTATTGTTGTTTTTTTTGGGTTAAACTTAAATCCAATTTTCTTTAATAAAACGAGAAATCCGAAAACAGGAAAATTCTAATCCGAAAACTGGAAAAGATAAAAACGGATTTTATAGGGCCCTAGATTTATGTTACATACTGAACATAAACACAATGTATGTGACTGTCACACAATCCAGAATGCAGAGAAAAGATGATAATAAGTGCAGTAGACACGCTATTAAAGAAACAAATATTCCACAACTATGCTATGGTGTAATTGGTACAATAATATAGGCTACGCATCATACAGTCAGACATTTGTCAAGTGAAACGATATTTTTTACCACAAACCAGCTGGGCCACAAGCATTCATGACACATTCCATCACCGCATACAAGCAAAACCATGCAGTGAAAATACACAGATTAGAAAGTAATATCTGCACACTGACCATCATCATATCCAAATGGACAGTGATGCATGCTTTGCAGATAAAGGGAGGGGGGGTGGCGGTTGCGGGCAATCAGTGACCGTGTTAATCTGGTATGCAGAGTTCGTGGCAGGCCATCTGTGTCTGGGGGAATAGACCGCCTTCAAAGAGTTGGACAAAAACCAGGAGATCCCGTTTTTATCCCAGCAAAGTTGGTGTAAGTGTGTGTGTGTGTGTGTGTGTGTGTGAGAGAGAGAGAGTGTGTCTGTTCGTGAGAATTTCTATTTGAGTTGTGTGTTTTTGTGTGTGGCTGCGAGTCAACTGCAGAGGTCAAGCCTTCATGTCCATGAGCATTTTCCCAATGTGGCATTCAATGTGTGCATGTTGTTTGTGCATGAGCGTTCATGCTTTTTTTTTATCCACTTTTTCTCCCATTTTCTATATTTTCTCCCATCCCAATTTCGTATCATCCAATTCAACCCTCCCCTGTCACGAACGCTGTTTCTTGCCTCCCACAAGCCGGCTGCAATGTGGACTAAGTCATACATAGCACAAGTCCCCTCCGGTACTTGAGGTAACAGCAGTCGCATCTTTTCACCTGCGCAGCTCGATCTCTTCAGTGGCGAGGAGTAACGCGTGGGAGGCTCACGCTGCCCCCGACACTTCCTGATTCTACTGCGCAGGCGCACCAACCGACCTGTAGGAGTCGCTGTCCACAACGCCCGATCCCCACCCATCAGTTTCCCACCCCCTAATACGGCCAATGTGTATTAGTATGAACGACCAGCTAAACTGAAAGCAATGTGGAGCGCTGGGCTCGAACAGGCAAGCCCAGCGTCTCCGTCATTCGTGGCGAGCGCCTTGCCCACTACGCCACGTAGCCGCCCCATGAGCGTTCATGCTTAAGTATATATCCGCCTCTGTATGTGTGTATGTGTGTGAATACTCTGAGGACTTTTCCAGTGGGCAGAATGCTGACAAAGCGGACATTGTCTTCTTAACACACAACACTGCTGCTAGCCAGAGAGACATACAGTATGAAGTGAACATAACACTGCTGCTAGCCAGAGAGACATACAGTATGAACAAAACACTGCTGCTAGCCAGAGACATACAGTATGAACAAAACACTGCTGCTAGCCAGAGAGACATACTATACAGTATGAACATAACACTGCTGCTAGCCAGAGAGACATACAGTATGAACACAACACTGCTGCAAGCCAGAGAGATACAGTATGAACATAACACTGCTGCTAGCCAGAGACACAGTATTACACAACACTGCTGCTAGCCAGAGAGACATACAGTATGAACACAACACTGCTGCTAGCCAGAGAGACACAGTATATGAACACAACACTGCTGCTAGCCAGAGAGACATACAGTAAATACAACACTGCTGCTAGCCAGGGAGACATACAGTATGAACACAACACTGCTGCTAGCCAGGGAGACATACAGTAAGAAGCGATATTTCAGGCTTCACACATACTGTACGAGCAAGATAGAACATAGATATAGCAAATCTAAGAGAGACATAAAATTAAATGCCATCTTACCCTTAACTTTAAAAAAGATAAATGAATAAATTAATAAAAATACGGCTTTATGCCCGATGAGCAGCGAGAAATGCTGGTGTAAACTAAAACGCAGCAAGACCACAAGTATTTCTGACAGTTTTTCGTTCCATTATAAAAATTTAATTGATCTTTAACAAGCCATTCTTGGCCAGGTTATAGGAAGGAGACGGTAGAGCATTGGCAAATGTTCACTTTTTAGGTCCACATCTCTGTCGGATTACCATGAGATAATGGAAACAGTGGGTTCCAATGTGGAATACTATCTGATAATTCACTCACACCAAAGTTGATTGAGATTAGTTGTAGAGAAGGTTTGTTGGAAAAGGTGGGATTTTGGATCCTTCTTTAATCATTTTAAAGTAATAATCAGATAATTTAATAAATAACGGATAATGTCCGTTTTGGTTCTCTCTATGTGAAGTGACATCCCGGAAGTGACAGCAGTTTGTTTGGAATAAATAGAAGATAGGTAGCATGACTTTTCCATGATGGAAAGTGATAGAATAACCTCAACAAAAATTGGGATCTTGCAGATTACCACTATTAGTGTGAACTATTAGGGATGTGTAGTTTGGGAAGAAACAAATCATGGAATAGCTTGTACTAAAGGGACCACTTAAGATATTTCCAGGGGTGTAAAGTACTTGAGTAATTGTACTTTGTTACAATACTTCAGTACTGTTTTGGGGGATTTGTAATTTACGCAAGTATTATTAGGTTTGTATACTTGTACTTTTACTCAATTACATTTCAGAGGGGAAAAAACATTTTTACTCCTTACATTTAAAATGCAGACCTACAAAGTACAAATCTCGCAGGTCCAACCATTTTAATTAGTACATTTGTTTCTCTGGACGAACTAAGGTTAACGTTATTAATCCTGCGGCCACACTTTATTTAAAACAGCCAATCAAATCCCCATCAATGGAAAATGAACCCGCCCATACCCATGCTGATTGGTCCTTGTGCAAGACTAGAAAGTGGGGATCTTTTAAACACCTGCTATCAGAAGAATAGACAGTCAGAGTGACAGATACTGACTTTTACTTTCAAGAGTAGTATAATTTCTGGGTACTTTTTACACCCCTGGATATTTCTATGTATACTGTAGGCCTACATTACATTTATAGGTCCCAAGCCACCAAGCTACAGTAGATAACTCACCAATGACTATAAGAGGGACATCTCGCTCATTCTGAAATACTATCGCCAAGCCTCTCCACAGGCTACAGTGAAGCAACCTTCCCATGTACACTTGAAAATCTGTCACCTCATAAAAAAGGCATGATTTATATTTGTAGACACATCACGTGAGCTTATGTACTTGTCCACTTTGTGGAACACATACAGATGCTAAGAGTTGAGCTGTATGGTGTCGGTAGCCGTTCAGAAACAGTTGGTACTTTCTGCAGGGAAAACTGCAAAGAGAATGGATATCCCTGAATGGAAGCCATGTGCATGTAAAAAAAAAAAAAAAAAACGGAACAGAAATGTAAAAAATGCATAATTTTCATGTGAGGCAAGACTTTTCCTCCTTCCTCTCCTTCTAGTAGCTGGAGTCAGGAATCCGATTGCTGACCTCAGTCCAAATTCTCAGGCTAAAACTATTAATAGCTCCAGACGCAAGCTAGCACAAGTCTCCCAAGTCAACAAGTGAGCTCTGAACACCCTGATTCAGCTGCAGAAGAATTATTTGGACTTAAACAGTAGAATAGCAAGAAAGATAATTGTGCATCTCCTGTATCTCCCTCTAAAATGCACTCCGGATGCTGTGTTGCCATTAGCTCTTGTGCTATTGCTGCTGTCCATTCAGTGTGTCATGGAGCACTGTCTCCAGACTCCACCAGATGAGTGAAACCACTTTGTATCAGGACAAATCACATGATTCTGAGCTATTATTACCTAATGTCTTATCTCTAAAACACTTGTCCTCGGCATGGGTCTGTTCTTCTTGGCTCTTGCTCTCTACATCTGCAATTCCACTGAGATCAATTTGTGGATTTCTTAAACAGAATAGCAGGCGATGCTGAAAGCATGACGGTGCAGAAGTCGCCATCAATTCCCTCTCATGGTAATGCTGCAGAGTGAGGGGTACCCCCCCTTGGCACGGAGCCCAGGGGAAACTGGGCAGCAATGTGAGAGACGGAGATACTGCTCCACTGTTGCCAGCCTGCTCATTCACAGTGGCTGTTTGTCCCCCCCCCCAATTCGAAACTGGCCCATGTAAATGTCCTAACCCAACCCCCTCCAATGTACAGTAAATGACCAAGTATGGTTGTCAATATTCCAATGTACAGTTTTTCTTGTACAGTTGTACAGTGTTCCCCCCCCCCCACCCCTCTTGCCCAACCCCCCCCCCCCCCCCCCCCTCACCTACCGAACCACCTCCAATGTACAGCCCCCCCCCCCCCCCCACCACCCACCCCACCTCCCCCAATGTACAGTTTTTACGTCAAATGTATATACTCTTTTCTGGACTCTTTTTGTATCACAAACAGTACTGTATTTGCAAATCTGGTATGTCATAAATGTATAGATGTAGCGGTACTGTCTATCTGTATGTCATGTATGTCATATATGTTATGATGAATTGAAAATGGGGGACCCTGATGTAAACAAGACGAAAGTCTTTCTCTGGTCTGCATCCCCTTAACAATTGTGTGTATTGAGCTGTACTGTATTGTACCCATTCTGCAATCTGTTAATAAAGTTTTCAATCAATCAATCAATATGTCCCTTGCCAGGTCGGTCCAGTTATTTATTTCAAACCATCCCATTATGTGTATTAGTAGTAATCTGATCCCGTGGGCTATTGGCGCCCATGGAAAACGGCCTCCCTCGAGGGCACTCTTAAAAACATATGCCATGCTGAGGAAAGCATCGCCAGAGGCCAGGTGCCAGTCTGACGTGACCATGGCACTTAGTGGAACAGGTGGAGTAGAGTCTGCATTCTTAACTGGACAGGAAGACAAGAGGCTCCCAGCCATACGCTGCCAAGAGCATTCCATGGTCTTGTCCCCTGTTAAGCAATACTGTGAGACAAGAGGGAAGGCTTCAAAATAATACTTAAAGAATTATGATGAAATTAAAATTTACCTTTTTACACCCAAGCACATAATTTTTTTTATTGTAAGCACTTGTGTCTGTGCATGCATGCATACATCTGTATGGCTGTCTTGTTTGGGTGTAATTGTGATAGTTTACATACTTCCTATCAGATTTGGCACAAAATCTGTGAATAGTAGGGATGGGAATAGAGAACCGGAACCGGTTGGAACCGGTTCCTAATTATCCGATTCCTGGAATCGCATGCCTCTGTGACTATCGATTCCTCTTATCGATGCCATGTTTTTCCGACAGTTGCGCATTTTAAAACAATAACGTTAGCGCCATGCATGCAGCCATAGCAGACTATTTGATTCCTTGACTAGGAAAACCTAAATGAAAACGAATGCTTTCACTGTATAAATATTCTCCCATTTCAGATGATCACAATAGACTGAGGCTGCAGCTAGTGGTTCTCGTGCACCTCAGGAAAATCATTTCACGCTAGCACAGCGGGGTAAACTGACTCAGGAAAAGGTGAACGAGTGTCACCGTCGAGCAGTCACTAAGGGAGAGGTTACACCTAGGGTGTTTTCGTTTCGTTTTCAGGGTGAGTTTCGATTTTCCAGGTCGCAACGTAGTGGCAGCCGAGTTAGACATTCGTTTTGCAACCTGAGCACTTTCGTTTTGCCTCCTGAGCACAGTGATGTAGTACAATGCCAAAGCAGTAGGTGGCAGTAGGTGGCGAACATGAAGGCAATTTTCAACCAATCAGAACTTGAATGTGCCAATACACTTCCTGCAAAGAAATGTCAACAAGCCGCCATCTTTAAATGCCTCCAGCTATTTAGCCAATGCAGCACTTATTTTTCAGCAAAGTGTAATAAAAGTGCAATAAACAAAACGGATACATTCACTGTGTGTTCTGCCTCTCATTTGTTGATAAAAACAAAACTAACATCAACACAAGTGACCACCAAGAGCGGATAGTTTAGTCTAAAAAAAAGATCGCAGATGTTGTTAGCTACATGCTAACGTGAATGGAATATGCCAGTATAACAGTATAGCATTGTGGCTAGCAGCTAACGTTAGCTCACGTTAACCAGCCAGCACCAAACTGATGATATCGGGAGCTATCAGTAGCTAGATAACATTAGAGACAACGCCTCATGTATTAAACAAAAGTGAATAGATGACTGGGCCATTTTGTTTAATGCTTGTTATGTTGAAAGAGGAGCTCTGAGCTGCTCATGCAATCGACTCTTGCGTGGCTGCTGGTTTGTTGACATGCATGTTGGGAGGCGGAGGATTTGGCCTTGGTCTCTACTGCGCATGGGCATTGGGCAAAACGGCTCTGCGCAGATTACACGACACGTTGTCGGCGAGTTTTGCCGTTTTTCCAAAACGGAAACACAATTTCAGCGTTGTCAGTAGGGCAACGCGTTTTCCTGCCAAAACGGCATTTCTATTTAACAGGGACAGCAAACGTATTCATTCAGCAACAAAACAAAAACAAAAACACCTAGTCTAACCATGGCCTAAATTTGTAAGGGCTCGAAATTGTGACCATTTTGGTGGGGGCTCAACAATAAATGACAATCAGAAATGTCAAGTTGCATGTTGTTCTTTTAACCAGCTTAGTTCTATTAATTAATTTAAATTATGAATTTATCAGGAATCGATAATGGAATCGATAAAGAATCGGTTCGATAAGCAGAATCTATAATGGAATCGTTTTTTGATCCACTTTTTCTCCCATTTTTCTATATTTTCTCCCATCCCAATTTCGTATCATCCAATTCAACCCTCCCCTGTCACGAACGCTGTTTCTTGCCTCCCACAAGCCGGCTGCAATGTGGACTAAGTCATACATAGCACAAGTCCCCTCCGGTACTTGAGGTAACAGCAGTCGCATCTTTTCACCTGCGCAGCTCGATCTCTCAGTGCCGAGGAGTAACGCGTGGGAGGCTCACGCTGCCCCCGACACTTCCTGATTCTACTGCGCAGGCGCACCAACCGACCTGTAGGAGTCGCTGTCCACAACGCCCGATCCCCACCCATCAGTTTCCCACCCCCTAATACGGCCAATGTGTATTAGTATGAACGACCAGCTAAACTGAAAGCAATGTGGAGCGCTGGGCTCGAACAGGCAAGCCCAGCGTCTCCGTCATTCGTGGCCAGCGCCTTGTCCACTACGCCACGTAGCCGCCACTATCTATAATGGAATCGTATCGATAAAATCTTATCAATTCCCATCCCTAGTGAATAGATTGGCAGTCAGCAAAGGACAATTGAATTATTTTCAAAAACCGATCAAAGGTTGATGGCACAGGTAAGAGTTCAGATTATTTTAGTCATTGGTGCAAAGACAAAGACGGAGCCTAGGAGAGATGTGAGGGAGGTTGACGCGAGGCCTCATCGGTCTACTTGGCACATAATTATTATTCATGCCTGGGGGCGGTGGGTTAACAGGTGGGCATGTGATGTAGGCAGCATGGGTGTACCATCTCTGGATTAAAGTTGGGCTTGTCTAAACCCAGGCCATAGTCTAGTTCCAACAGGTGTACATGCGTGGTAACATGTGTTTAATTTGAGGGTCTCTGAGGATGTGGTTAGAAGCACATGGCCTGGTGGAGACATGCCCCCCAACCTGCCCCCTCTCCCTCTATGCAAGAGACTTTACTTCATTAAGCCACACCACATGTTCCATCGTTGCATTAACTGCTTCAGACGATCCATCTCTGTCTTTGATGGTGTTGCTTTCAATACTGTTATGGTGTATTATCATCATCACATATTGGATAAATATGCATTGATTTAAATCAATATTTCACTTGGTGGAACATTTGTAGTTTTGAGGACTTGTATTGTCATACAGGTAAGAGTTTGTGAGCAGCCAAAAAACAGAAGACGGCCGTCAGTAGTGATGTCACTCGCCAACTACCGAAGTCGGCCCATGTCACCCCACTTCTTAGGGACCTGCACTGGCTCCCCATTGCTGCACGAATCTGCTTCAAGGCCCTCGACCTGGCATACCGTGCATCAAAGGGAACTGCTCCTGCCTACCTCCGGTAAATGGTCTCTAACTACACACTCTCAAGACCCCTATGCTCTGCATCTTCTGGCCGTCTCAGACCCACTCCTATCCGAGCTCCGGGAGGGTCATCAAGGAGAACCTGCCTTTTCTCAGTCCTTGCCCCACAATGGTGGAATGAACTACCCACCCCAGTTAGGACAGCCGAAACACGTCAAATCTTTCGCCGTCGACTAAAGACGCACTTCTTCAACAATTATCTAAAAAAAATAATAATAATATCTAACCCTAACTAACCTTACTGTCATGCACTTGTCCTAATAAACTAACCTACACTGTAGCACTCAACACTTTTTTTTTTTATCCACTTTTTCTCCTCTTTTTCTCCAATCCCAATTCCACTGTGCCAATTCTTCCCTCCCCTGTCTTGAACGTTGCTTGCATATGCCCCCCACTAGCCGGTTGTAGGGAGGATAGAAGCCTTGCATCACGTGTCCCCTCCGATACACGAGGAGGCAGCTTGTCACATCTTTTCACCTGCCAGCGCGGACTCTCATTGGCGAGGTGTAACGTGTGGGAGGCTCACACTACCCCCGCCATTTCCTGTCTCTGCTGTGCAGGCGTCCCCAACCGACCTGTAGGAGTCGCTGTCCACAACGTCCAGATTACCACCCATCGACTTCCACCCGCTAACTCTGCCAATTGAGTTAGTATGACGGCTAGCCCAAGCCGGAGGCAACGCCGACAGCCGGAGTCGAACCCGGTGTCTCTTGCGTTGGTGACGAGCGCAATGTCCGCTGTGCCCAGGGCCGGATTAACGACCGGGCCGTTTGGGCCGCGGCCCGTGGGCCTCTAGTGACGAGGGGCCTCCACAAAAAAGATAAAATAAAAATGTTGCAGGCCCCTCGTCACTAGAGGCCCCAAAATTTTTTTTTATTTTTATTTAAAAACTTTTTGGAGGGGAGCTCCAGTAGCTCACCACGTACCGCGAGTGCTATTTCAGCGCCGTGGACAACCGTGCTCGTCACGGATCTGGGGCTGAGCGCGTTCGAATCCCGGACGGCAGCCGTGCCTTTCCCAGAGTGTCTTCCCCCCCATCTGAACCCTTTCAGCCTGCTTCTGTCGGTCGAACTTGACCAAGTATGAATGCGATGAAAAAGCGATAAACGCTAAAAAGAACCAGCTGACTGGTCAAAGTTTAAAAAAAAAAAAAAACTTTTTGGAGGCCCCTCGTCACTAGAGGTCCCAAATATTTTATATATTTTTTAAACGTTTATTTAAAAAAATATTTGGAGGCCCCTCGTCACTAGAGGCCCCAAATATTTTTATATATTTTTTAAACTTTTATTTAAAATTTCTTTTGGAGGCCCCTCGTCACTAGAGGCCCCAAATTCTTCAAATAATTTGTTTGCATTTTTACAGCTTTTTATTGGTCACGCAGGACCGACAGAGGAGAGGGCGAACGGGAGGAGAGGTGGGGAGGACATGCGACAAATAACGACGGGAGCTGGGATCGAACCCGGGTCGGCCGCGTAGGTGCGCGAGGCACTATGGTATGCGCCACGAGGGCGCCCCAACCCCCCAAATTATTTTACATTTTTTTTTTACTTTTATTTTAAAAGATTTTGGAGGCCCCTCGTCACTAGAGGCCTTTTGGAGGCCCCTCGTCACAGAGGCCCCACATTTTTTTATATATTTTTTTTACTTTTATTTTTTATTTTTTTGGAGGCCCCTCGTCACCAGAGGCCCCACATTTTTATTTAATTTTTTTTTCTTATTTTGGAGATCGATGTCATACTGTGACACTGAAATGAAAAAATATTTCATCAACTAAAATATTTAGTCAACAAAAATATTTCATCAACTAAAATATACAGTACGTCACACCCTGCCGTCTGCAAGTGGCTAATCTTGAGTATTTTTTCTCCTCTTCATAAGTGTTTGAGGTTTTCCGTTTGAGGTAAAAACAGCAATAAAAAGTCAAAACTTGCATCTCCACATCCCAGCCCCGACGCCTGAATACTTTTACCAACGGATTTACAGTTCCGCGTTCGCGTTCTGCGCTCTGATTGGCCACTGACGTTTCTGGTAGCGCCAATGGTGTGACGTCTCTTTCTTTCACCGGTTAAGCTTAGGCACTCTTTCGAAGTTGGTTAAGGTTAGAGTTTGTCTTAGAGCAGGGCGATAGAACACCAGCCCTGATTCCATACTCTAACCTTAACCAACTTCGAAAGAGTCGCCTAAGAAACGTCAGTGGCCAATCAGATCGACCCAGAAACGTCAGTGGCCAATCCGTTGGTAAAAGAATAGACGCAGCCCCGACACGAATGAGGCAGATTGGGATCATTATTCATGACAGACAGCAGAGACCCGCCGGTGCCGATAGCGGATATCATCGAGCTCCCCCTAGTGACTAGGGGCCTCCACTACACACTAGTAAAAAAAATATATATATAATCAGATCCTCATTCAGCGTTTACTTTCACAGCATCTATAGTGACTACTAGTATCATATTACATTTTTTGTATTGCAAATAAAAATATGATTGATGAGGGGTGATAGACGTTTTTGGTTTAGAGAAGGGCTGGGTTTTTATATCCTCTCACTTAGCCATTTCCTGTCAGTTTTGGATGGATGACTGGATGTATTTCTTTCCCCATATGGATCCTAGAGCCATAATGATATAACCAAAGTTATGAATTATAACAGTGTTTGTTCTGTGTTATGTGGAGCTGTTCAACTGCTACAATGGTTTAGTTGTGGAGAGGTTGTTGTTGAGACTCATATATATATTTTTAATTTAGGAAATTAGCTTTTTAATTTATATTGTTGAGTAACTCTCCCAATTTGGACTGCAACCTTTCTTGAGTCTACCCATCACCGGTACATTGACTATGTTGAAGCCATCTCGTCAGTCAGCCAGGGTCCATAATTAGGCTGTTATATCCTGATGTCCAACGGAGAATGAGGCACACAGACCAATCACCACATTCTTCAGAGCGGTGGAGGAGAAGTTTTGCCATTTTCAGCGTGTGAGACTGCATTTGGGAGCAGTTTCATTTAATTCATTCTCATTTAACAAGGTACTAATTACAACCCTTGTTTTCTGTGTCTTTGCCATGAAGGGCACCTCCTTGAAAGCGGAATAAACCCAGTTAAAGCCACAATCCAATTATTTTAACTATATAAATGTGGGGTATATTCACACACATTCAATTTGATTGGAAAATAAGCTTTGTGGAACTTTCTTAACCAATCATAAAGCAGAATACAAATTTTACAATGAATCAGAGCTACAGAATACAGTGAATACAATGCAAAATGACCTGTTGTCTAGTGAGTCCTTGTATCAAGAGCTCAGTCAATCAACTAGAGATTAAAAACATGTCTACATCGGCATTTCTTATTCCATTTGTTTATATTTGGATCACAGATTGGGCCTTTAATGTGAAGAGGATAATCCAAAGAAGGTCTGCAACAAAAAAGAAAAAAGCCCTTCTAGGGTGTATTATCACCCAATAAAGAAAAATAACATTTGTCTGGTGAGGCTACCGGATGTTTTCCTAGTCTTCCCTCAGATGACCAGGATTCTAAAAACGGGAACTGGAAGAGGTTTCCAGTAAAAATAAGGAAGTCATTAGCTGATTATGGTGCTTAAAACTGCATGAGGAGAACTCTGTAAAAACAGTTATGGCCGTCCACAAGCTGTGTCCTCGGGTTGTGTCCTCGCAGTCTTTTGAGGACTAAATGTAGACACACACACACACATAGATATACAATATACTTACAGTATATTTGTGCAATATACTTACAGTATATTTGTGATACCTGTGGTTAGCTAAATTTCACACACACTCCACAAGTAGGTAAATAGAGCCACCAAGCACAGAGAGAGAGAGAGAGTGTGAGTGAGTGAGTGAGTGAGTGAGTGAGTGAGTGAGTGAGTGAGTGAGTGAGTGAGTGAGTGAGTGAGTGAGTGAGTGAGTGAGTGAGTGAGTGAGAGAGTGAGTGAGTGAGTGAGTGAGTGTGTGTGTGTGAGAGAGAGAGAGAGATGAGTTCCTCAGATCTCCAGTAGTGAGTGAGGAGGTCCATGGAGTGGGATGATGGGAGGAGTGATGTAGTGAAGTGTGGTCATGGCCATGGCCATGGGTTATGCTTCCGGATAATGGGCCATGCCACAAATATGTACCGTACGGGGTTTCATATATACATGGATGAATTCCGGCCCACCACAATATCAAAACAGTGACACCATAATGAATGGATCCCACCGAACCCAGCGTTCGCACACATTTTCCGTCTCTAAATTCCATACTTTTTTAAGACCTTAGGGTCAGCTTTCACTATGACATAATAGGTGGGTAATATGACCATATCACAGCTGAAGATAATTTTTTTGCAACAACATCACTTTATATCCAATGTAAGTGGGCCTGCAAGAACAGAAACTATGTAGTCAGGAGGACTGTTTCCACATTTTCCCAGACTTCAAAAGATCAAATGATTTATCCATACTTACCTGACTTTAGGTAATTTCCCTGTAAACTGACACAATAACATTAATAGTGCTTTTATTGTTGCATCTACAGTATTGTCCACTGCTGAATGTGTGCATCTGTTACATGTCACCAACGGGAGTGTGTGCCAGAGGGGTCAGAGTGTGTGTGTGTGTGTGTGTGTGTGTGTGTGTGTGTGTGTGTGTGTGTGTGAGTGAGTGTATGAGAATGGATAGGGCAGAATGTAAAAAAATAAGAAAAATATGAAGAATAAGAACAGAAAGAGGAAAAGAAAGACAGAGCAGGGGGGGGGGGGTTCAGAAGGAAAGAAAGAGAGGGGGTGTGGGGTGGTCAGTAGGAAAGAGTAACAGGCTTTAGGACCCAGGGAGGCGGGAGCCATGTGTCTCCTTTGATCCCTGCAATGAGACGCACATGTTGGTGTTGGTCCTGCAGCTCCCACCTCAACCAAGACCCTTCTTCCATCTCACCTTTCATTCCTAGAACCCTGCTACGCTCGCAAGCTAGAGGGTCACCGGTTCTCAATGTGGGGTGCGATGACCCCCAGGGGCACTTGGGGGAGATCTAGGGGTCCGCTAGAAAATGTGGAACAGCTCATTTAATTCACTAGAAGTTAGCCTAATGAGAGGATATAAGAGTGATTATTCTGTAGGGGTGGGAATCAACAAAGGTCCCACGATACAATATTATCACAAAACTAGAGTCACAATATTGCAATATATTGCGATTGAATACCTTTTTTCACCTGCAAATTGGCTCCCCAATGGAATACTTATCTGCAATAAAAAATATTTTATCTAATAAGATAACACTTTCAGTCTGTTCATTCAATCCAATCAGTAAATTGCAGTAAAATGGGATTGTCAAGCAAAAACAAAACTAAAACTAAAATAGGTTATAGGTTGCATGCTGTTCAAGCGTACAGCACAACATTACTAAAACCATATCTTCATCATTATGATCTTGAAGTGGATTCAGACAGTAGAAAGGCAGGTATTGCTGAAAATCCTGACAGAGTCCCAAAGTTTTAAACGTGTTGTTTTTCTAAAACTTTATTTCAGACACTTATTTCAATGCCGTTTGTTGAGTAAAAGCTTCTTTCACTGCATAATAAATTCAGAGTAGTCATGTTCATGTGTACTTCAATTTGGCTAAATAATAGTGAATGAAAATACCGGTAGTGCCGCAATATGAAACTATTCTTCTTTTATCTGGGGCTGTGTGCCTTGGTGCTCTGCACCGTTACAACGCACTCCCAAACAGGTTTAACTTCCTATAAATAAAGACGCAAGTATACCGGAGCAGATCACATTTCTGTCTGAACACAGACCATGTCATTATGTACCGCTGATCGTTGTGCGCTGTGCCAAAACCCCCACGGTAGCCCATTCATTTAACCAAGTCACTGGTGTCATTACAGACCAATAACATTTAGATACCGCATATGATTAAGTCGCTAGATGAGGAAGTGAAGACCAGAGCCATGTCTATATGGGCCCATGTGACTGACGTTCCAACTTATGGGGTATAGTAACTTGGAGGTTTCACAGAGTGATTCACGCGAGTCATAAATATTTATGAAGTGGCTGTGAGGCAGTGATGTGGTTGTGGTTGGGGTATACGGGGGGGGGGGCAGACATTATGTACTCGAGGAAATAATCCAATGTGTGATATAAGGAGGGGTGAATTATCCCTCTCACACACACACACTTGGGAAAATATGCACCTGGTCACTGCCTTGCCCAAAAGTATACTTCAGTGGCTTTTTACACAATGGCTGAGTAGCAACCCTTAACTCATTGGCTGCCAGCAGCTATTATCCTTATCCTGTGGTAGCTACTGCCAAGCTGTAAATGATGGGAGTTAGTCACCTTGTTTGTAGAGCTAAATCTATATTCTAGCCATGGATGCAATACTATAGACATTTGACATTGAGTTTCTTCTGGTCAAGATGCAAAAAAGAAATAATTTGCCCATCCATAACATTGTAGACGTTGCCGTTCCCTTCCTGAACCCGCTATTGTTCCGGAATCAAATCCACATTACAGGTATTATGCTCCATCATGAATGCATGGAGGGGGGGGGGGGGGGGGTCGTTTCTGAATATTTGATTGTCAGTAACGGCATTCGCATTGAACACTAAAGACGGTTATCAGCCTGATCAGTATGAAAGCATTGCAGGATCAAGCTAAAATGTACGTCAAATCGCCCTTACCTGTGGCCGGGAGTAATCCAAAAAGAATATTCCAATTGTTTGATCGCCATCCGGTATATCCAATGTCCATTTGCTCGACGGCATAATTCACCGCAACATATGGATCGGAGATATCTGAAGCACTTCAATGTAACCGGCAGAACCGTTCGTATTGCCCGACAAGGAAAAATGTAACCAGAGACCTGGGGCCATCCCACATAGAAAGATACAAGGGTAGAAAGGGTGCTCGATACCGCCGTCTAGCGTGATGCATTCTCAATGCGATTCCCAATGTTAACGCCGAGTCAGTGGGCCTGTAATGAATAGAAATATCGAATAAAAGTAATAATGATCAAATAACGTATATACGTGGTTGGCGTTCAACGGTTGTCGGACAAACACGTATATAAACGTTGTCGGAGTCCAATGAGTTAAGCCCTGTGTGCGTGTTACCAGATACAACTGGGAAGCACGAGCCAGGGCTTATGGGGCCATAGTGAGGCTCACACACGTTAGTCTGTCCATCGGAGGGCCCAGGGATGGGAAAGCGGTCTGCTAGAAGGGGCCCATGGAGACCGGCAATAAATGTATGATATGTGTTTCAACCATTAGTGTTCAGGCCTGCACACACACACACACCTGTGTCTTCTGCTACACTAGGCTGAACGCGCGTGAAGGAGAATGAATAAGCACCGTCACAACAAAATGGGCATGTGCACATGTACACACACACACACCTCCCATGCCCATACACTAGTGTCTTCAGTCTCAGCCCTCTTCTCTCCTCCCCTCCTCTTCATTCCATCCATCATCATGTCACAGCATGCCACTGCATTCCATGCTTTGCTTCAACTCAAGGCCGCACATCTCACCGTCTCACTGCCACTTGTCTCACTGTTTATCTGTGTGCACATTTCTGTTTTTTTTTTTTTTTTTTTTTTTATTATTATTATTATTATTATAATAATAATATAAACAAAAAATGTAAGGTATATGGTGGTATATTTACATCATGGTGTATTTATATGGTTCTCTTGATAAATTATTTAGAAGGAACAGGAACTCTGTGGGAATGCCTGGCTGTAGCCCTCTAGTCATTATTAACCTGTTAAGCCCTATTTTGAGAAAATCCACCTAAAAATACATACCTAAGTAAATGAAAGATTGTTCCACTTCTACAAGGTACATTTGCATGTTCTTGGTATCTAGGGACATCTATGGATCTCTGGGAATGTATTCCCAGTGTCCGAAATATTGTGTCTGTTACTAGAGTAAATTGCGATGAAACAAAGGAGAATATAAATTATGATTTTTCCCTGCATCTTTGACGGTGAATAACACCATGCAAAAAATTACCAGACATAAAACATTTCTACTGAGCTCATTCAGCACCTTTTTGACGTGTACAAAAGATCTAAGCAAATGAATAAAGGGAAGATGATTAAACAGAATGTTTTGTAGATACAGTACTGAATTCTGCCATCCGGACACATGTAATTTGAAATATTATTATAGAATATAGAATATCAGGCCTATAAATGACCTTATTGCAGCCATCCATGAATCGGGCCAAATCTTCTCTTTCCAATGGCAGAGTTCAATTTGGATTTAGCAAGAACCGTGAATGAAATCTACTGTAAGTACAGTTATTTCTTTATAATGGAAACTGCTCCGCCATTTTGAATCGGTTTGCAACGTGGATTTTTGCTAAACGTTCACAGAAGGTATACAAACTAACTGCCCTCCAATCTATGCAAATAAAGTTCAGTTTTGTGGTAGATAATCCTGAATAATAAGAGAAATAAAAGAAATGTATCCACAAGTAATTTGCTTGCAGGAAGCTGGCATGAGCTGGGTAATGTAGTTTTAAAAAATGTCAACGCTCATTCAAAGCTCAAGGTCTCGTCTCCTCATATGACTACAAACAGAATTGCGGCGTGGATTAAAAATGGCGGACAATCGCTTGTAAATGAATACATTTCAAGAACTAATATTTCACAAAAAATAACACTTTAACCTATTGGTAAACAAACATATTGCTGAAAATATACACTATGACTGCTGTTTTACCAGGATTGGGGTCTTTACTCTTGGCTACATTTGGAAAAAAACGCAACATTAATCCATACAGTCTGTAGACATGGATTTATGACTGATTGGGCTAAAGAGGTTATAATAAAGTATTTTATGTGTGATGCTATTTTTTTTTGTTGCATTGCTTCAAATACCTTTGGTCACCTTCATGGCTTTCCGCACAACAGATCGCTGACGCTGTCGCGTCCCTGACGAAGACGGGCCGGAGCACTTGGATTGGTCCCCGGGCGCGGTACCTCGCCGACGCCCTGTCTGCTCCCGGCTGCCCTTGGGGGGAAGGACGACGGGATGGGTCAAGCGCAGAGCTCAATCGCATCGGCGACCCTAAAAAAACAGTGCATGTGTGTGTGTTCCTGTGTGTGTGCTGCCCATCACTGCATGCCGAATAAAGACTTGAGTTAAGTCCTGCATTATTATTAGTGATGCACCGATGTGAAAATTGTGGCAGACACCGATATTAATATTGCTGTTCTGGCCGATACCGATATTTACCGATGTCGATATCTCTGTATAGAAAACACTATTTTATGATAATCAAATAAAGAGCTATTTTCCAAAACGCATTTATTTCTTTAACTTTTGTAACTTATTTTCAGAAATGACTGATATTTTGAAACTATTTAAGACCAAAAAAAAGTTAAAAGAATAAATAATAAATAAATAAAAAGGTTCATATAGGCCCTATCTTGATATCAGACTGATACCGATTTGGAAAGCAAAATTATAAATAAATATTATATCGGCGGCCGATATATCGTGCATCACTAATTATTATACATACCCCTCTCTCCCTAACATACCCATCTCTCCCTCATATGAACATAATCTTACAAAGTTCCAACAGACACGCCTGGCACAATGACAGCATCCCATTCAGTCCACAGGCAACGGACAGTAGACTATACTGTACACTGTATCACCAGGTCAGAGTGTGACCAGGTCAACCGAGAGTCTTGTCGGAACAAGTCAAATTACCAATATACATTTTAAGTAACGCTGCATTCCATTCAATGTCAGAAGCTCCCAGTCAGTGCTCAATATACAGCTCAGAAACACAGAGGGAGAAACCATTATGTACAATATGTACTGTCGTTTATCTAAGGGAGAAGAATGGACCCCGCCACAAGAAGCTGGTGTTTGATTGGCTGGATTCCTGAGAAACGGATAAATTAGGCTACCATACTGGTATTGATGAGAATCTAGCTTCAATTGTCTTAACAAGCTTACAAACATGTTACAACTTTGTTTATAGTTGATAGTGAATGCTGCCATGCTGACATGATGTCAGATAACGGCATCTTGGAAAGGTCGGAGTTGAGAGGTCATGCCTGTGAGGTTCCTACTTGGAATTCCGACTTTGAAGGCGCCCGTTCCATCTCATTCCCTAGTGGGAGGCCAGATTTTTCCTAGTTCTGACTGCCCTGAACTAGGGCTGGGCGATATGGCCTCTAAATGATATCGCGATATTTTTTGTCCATATCACGATACACAATATATATCGCGATATTTTGACATTTCCTCTAAAGCACTTAAAAATGCTTGATTTAACCCTTTGATGCATACAGTCACACCAATATGATGATTAGAATAAGTCCCTGCAACATATGTTTGCATTATTAAACCATGAAGATGCTTTAAAAAATAATTAAATGAAAATGTACTAAGAGTAAGTAGTCTACTGACACACTAATAAAAAAAAGTATTTACATCTAAGACAATTTATATAAAAACTCTTGGGCCTAAGACTTTTGCACAGTACTGTGTTTTCTATCCACTTTAGCCAAACACACACACATATATATATATATATAATATATATATATATATATATATATATATATATATATATATACACACACACACTACTGTGAGAAAATAATAATCACACACAAAGGGATAATGGCTTACAACAGACTTAATGATTTTAGAATATTTCAGATAATGAAATTAAATGTTTATATCATCAACTATCCAGTTAGTATTTATACTGTAAAGTTTGGATACTTTAAAATCATTGAATGTAGAGAGAGAGAGAGAGAGAGAGAGAGAGAGAGAGAGAGAGAGAGAGAGCAAGAGAGCCAGCCCCCCCCCCCCCCCCCCCCTCGGGTTTTGTTCTAGGTTTGCGTTTTGATCGCCTAAGCTGCCGTAGGTGATGTCACACTCGAATGTAAACAGGAAGAGTTTAACACACGGAGATGGAAACTGGATGATATAAAGAAACGAATAACCAATAAATATGAAGTTATGTTTAAACTTCTGTTGTCAAGCGTCGTCAATATAACCCACCCCCTTTCCTCACGAATGGAACTAGTGTTGTGGAGTCCGCTTTGAGCGTTTTCCAGGGTTAGCAGCTAACGCTAGGTAGCTTAGCCTAGTCATCATGGATAACTTGGTTAGCAGCTAACGTTAGACCATTGCTTGCCTCAATTAAATTGCATGTCATTAAAGGTCCGCGCTGGTCTGTCTAATGAAATTACAATTACATGTAATTTAAGGTCCGCGTTGGTCATGTGTCTATAATGAAACAAATGAGAGGACAGCTCTGCGCTAAAGCTAAAGTCTCATCTGAGCCGCGACGTGACAACATATACTCGATGTTCACGATATAATAACTTACTACATCTCATGTAGAACAAGCCGCGATACATCGAGTATACTCGATATATCGCCCAGCCCTACACTGAACTAGATCGCAGAATCACGTTTACCCCCCCCCCCCCCCCCAAAATAAGATCTTTGACCGCTCAGTACATCGGTGTCAACTCTTTCTGAGCCAAAAACTAAAGATCTCGTGTTTCGTCGCCAACGCTTCAGTGCCAAAAACGAGATATCTCGTTTATAGTTCCTTTGATCTTTTTCCTTTGATCCCCATTCTAAACACTCGCTCGGAGCTCCCTGGGTCTCCCTGGCACAGCTGCCTACGTTGGAATTGCAATGACGATCGAATCCCGCCAGGTGGCAGTATCGCCTACCTTTTGAACTGGGATAGTTTAGTGTGGGGCCACTTTAGTGTGGAGTGTGTCTGCAAGAACTCCTCACCCTCAGAGGGAATCAGGACAGAGCGATCGCTCTGAGATTTTATCGCCTCAAACCTATTGTTTCCTGTATACACATAATACACAAGTAATTGCGATCGGGATGGGATCACTGGGATTATTCTTTTTGGAGTACCTTCTGGCTAAGGTATGGTCTATTCTATGTCTATTTTACCGAACCTAAAACATGTTTTTGTACCGATCACAGTGTCGTATTTTACCGGACCTAAAACATGCTTTTGGTAACGATCGCAGTTTTGGGGTAAGACGACCCCCCCGCCCCTTAATGATTTTGTGAAGACACAAATGTATATGGTATATACCTTTGATTTGGAAGTATTTGGGGATTCAGGCGAGCAACCCGAACGATTTGGGCATAATGCATATAACGTGTCATATCTCGCGATCTACCTGTATGAAAAAAGACTGGATTATTTTGGAAAGGGGCGATGTTTAGCGTGTAATAGCGCACAAACTAAAGTATGTAGAAATTAACTGGTTCTTCAATGTTGGACTATGAACAATGCCTGTCAAATGAGCCATACTATTGTCTCCATAGCTATAATACAGAACACACGATGGATCCGCAAACATCGCTAAAATGGTCAATAACGCTGGCGCCATTGAGTAGAGATGGGAAAACAGCATGGCGGTCAATGAGTTAAAGAGTGTGTTGTGGCATCATCCTTCTTTTCACCAGCTAATCTTTTTACTTTTTCTCCTTATTTTCTATTTTTCTCCCATCCCAATTTCGCCTCACCAATTCTCCCTTCAATTCTCCCCTCCCCTGTCTCGAACGTTGCTAGACTATGCCTCCCACTGGTCAGCTGCAGTGAGGACCAAGCCTTGCATCACGTTCCCCTCCGGTACACGAGGAGGCAGCGGTCGCATCTTGAACAGCGCGATCTGTCAGTGGTGAGGAGTAACGCGTGGGAGGCTCACGCTGCCCCCGATACTTCCTGATTCTGCTGTACAGGCGCACCAACAGACCTGTAGGAGTCGCTGTCCACAACGTCCAATCCCCACCCACCGGCTTTCCCACCCTCTAACACTGCCAATTGTGTTAGTATGACGACCGGCCAAGCCGGTAGCAACGGCGAGAGCTGGGCTCGATACCAGACCAGCTAATTTTCTAATGTTCTCCACCTTTCCATTGTCATCTCTGATCTTCCTCCCTTTCTCTCTCCCTCCATTTCTTCTTCTTGGCTCGCCTGGCATTTCCTCCTGCTGACCTGCATGGTGAGAGCATCTGGAAGTGGTTTGGGGGGGTGAGGGTGGGATGGAGGGGCTGATATGTGGTGATGTGGGAGGAGGAGGGGGGGGGGGGGGGGCGTTGCAGAGCTGCAGCTGGGGACCATTAGAGTTCGTCAGGCTGGTCCCGGGCGTGCTGCTGTCTGTCACCTCAGCACACGAAATTGCACACAAACAAAATAATAAAACTGTTTCATCATCGTGGCGGCGGCCACCGTGGCTGTTACCCGAGATGTGGCGCTCACCGGTTGACATCTGATACACAAGACCTGACAGACTAATGAGTAAACAGGACAATAAAACACCTGAGAGCAAGGTCACGTCCATGTTCAGATTCAGAGTTTTATTTGCCACATGGAAGCAATACAATCAGAGTTTTCATACAAAATCATAAATACCATACCATGGGCAAAAGGAGCAGGAAGAAGAAGAATTCTTATAGTTACCTGCCCCCTATTCCTAAACTAAACAAGTATTACTTGATGGTCGGCGTGCAACCTAATTTACACAAAATAATAATTTATACCATATACAAAGAAACAAACAATCCACAGATTAAACAAGAAAACATTAAATAATAATAATAATAATAAAGAAGAAAAGAAAAGATCACTATTCAGATCACATTTGACTTTCATACTGACTAAAAATATATTTTTTATAATTATTTTTGAATTGACAAACACTATTACATCCCTTAAGCTCGCTATGGAGAGTATTCCACAACTTTACACCAATAACTGAAGGACACATCTGTTTAAGTGTGGTACGTGCAAACTGATGTTTAAAATTTAATTTCCTCCTACTAATTCTGCTGCTACCGGAGGGATTACCTCTGTCAGTGTTTGCATAATACTGGTAGGTCATTTGATCTGACGTATCGGTTGACTGAGGGAACTAAAGGATGTAAACTGTTAGGAAATAAGACTGCACATGTGCTGATGTGAAACTTAACTTTATCCTTTATTTAACCAGGAATAAGTATCATAATAAACATAATTCATTAACAGGGTTGCAGACATAAAACATACAACAATTTACAAAATAAATGATACAATCACTAAATATAAAAAATACCCATCAATATTCATCACAACTCATCAACATCTGGGGTCATACAGGGGCAGTAATCAAACTAGACCAGCTCCCCAAGATTCAGATAATTTTGCAACTGATTCCAAGCAGAAGGAGCAGCATACTTTTCCCCAATTCAGTATGAGCTTTGGGGATAGATAGTAGGAATAAGTCATGGGAGCGAAGGCAATAACTTCCCGTACTTTACTGATGAATCTGGAAGTAAACTGACCAAGAATAGCTGTATAACAAAAAAATATATATGCTAATGAGCAAGTCTACGGGTACTGGGTAGGTGTATAGATGTAGCAGTACTGTCTATCTGTATATCGTGTATGTCATATAATTATGATGAATTGAAAATGGGGGACCCTGATGTAAACAAGACGAAAGTCTTTCACTGGTCTGCATCCCCTTAACAATTGTATGTATTTAGCTGTACTGTACCCATTCTGCAATCTGTTAATAAAGTTTTCAATCAATCAATCAAGGTGTAGGTGGGTAAATCGAACAATGTGTCTAAAACGGGTCAAATACTAGATTGCACCATACTTGAGCAGTAGTAGATTTTCATGGCACAAGTATGGGTTTGTTTGATGGTCCTTGTTGCTAGAACACAGTATTCTCCACTTGCACAACGTGAAGTAGGCATTTCCGGTAGGTCTTCCGGGTTGAAAATGGTTCTTCCGGTCCCATCCAAATACATTGTTTTTAGCAACTTTTCTCCTGTTATTTAAACAACTTTGTCGTCACAGAGAGGTAATGAAACGTTTGTATTATTATATTATAGAATGTATTTAACACTTTGATCGCCATGGTTCAAATTCATAATTTACCATCCCTAGCCAGCTCTATTTGTCTATGGAGAAGTTCCCCTTCTTTGCAGGGCTATAACTTTTTAAATTCTATTGCTAAATTGCCATTATTATGGCCCATTCAATGTCCTATATCCATTGTTCAGGGTGTAGCAACGATATACTTTTTCATTCGCATATTCATACTAAAATATGGTCTAAAGTATAAGTATGTTTTTATCGTTTTCTGCAGCTTTCTCCAGAACTTGATTTATAGCTCCAAATGCATTATATTGATGATCAAATACAGTTTGGTAGCGATCGTTGCCAGATGACAAATTTCAACTGGATGTGGTTCTAGAGGTTACTACGTATCATCTGATATTGACCGGATGGGCGAGGGGGCATTTATAATTCCGTGGGCAACGTTATACCATTCGTCTAGTGTGGGTCATATGGTCATCAGAGCAGTTTATATGGAATACGTTAGAAAATAACGCTGGATCTTACCGTATGTTCCTCGCGCCGTTGGGGGATGAGCGTGGAGTAGACAGTTTTCGATTATGGGATGTTGATCCTGATGAACCATTTCCAGGTTGTATAATACTATATATGTCCAAATAACGTTGTTTATTGAGTTAGGGCGAGCGATTGATTATCCAGTGTGTTGAGATGGGGTCCGGCTACCGATCGCGAGTGCCCGGACGGATTATGGATGGGCACTTCCTGTTTGGCGCGCCCCTCCCTCTGCCGATCGGCCACCGGATGGCGCTCTTGAACCGTTAGACAGTTGAGTGGAGCTCACCAGTACATCTCATGTCTCCGGAGGAGAAATATGATTTCGATCACAGATTTTTGAATTATTGATATCAAAGACAAGTTACGGCGTCTTCGGCAGAATGAGCATGGCTAGGAATGACGTCTAAACACGTCATCGGCGATTAAAGTGTTAATAAGCAAACGTTTGTCAGCAGGGTTTTTGGGCTGTATTTCATGTAAAAACGTTTACTGTTAGTTTACTTGCTCACGCTAATTAAGGCTAATGCTGGCTAACAGAAGCTAGCGCAAGAAACGACACCGCAAAGTAGTGTTTATAGTGCATTTCTTGCCACCTTATAGCATTTGTACATTTGTATGACAGTCTATAATGCTCCACTGAGGTTTTTCCGGACGTTTTGGTAATGATTTTCACTATAAAAACATATTTCTAAAAGACAGGAAGTTGATAAACGGGCCGGATTAGCTTTGAGCTAACGATCTTTGCAGACGCATACTTGATGTATTCATTCTATTCTAAACATAACGTTAGTTTACAAAACATTACCTGTCTATATAACGTTGAGGAACAAATTATAAAGTGTGTGAGACAAGTGTGTGTTGTTGTACTTTATAATCACATCAGCTCTGGAAACTAGAGTGATTAATTCGGTTTGAGAAAGAAGGGCAGCTAACTATTTAGCTACTGTCTGTAACTGCAATGCATTTTCTGCTTTGCAGTCCAATGTTCACCAAAACACACTCACACACAGTGCCGTCTGGGAGAAATGCGAGGCCCTGTGCGATATTTAAAAGCGAGCCCCCCCCCCCCCCTAAAGGAAAATAATAATAATAATAATTTATATATATATATCTATCTTTTTTTTTATTATTACATATTTTTTTTGCATAGTCAACGTATTCTTAAATAATAGCACTGCCCGAGGCTGGGCATACAGTCAACATATTCTTAAATAATAGCGCTGCCCGTGGCTGGGCATATGATACAGTCAACGTATTCTTAAATAATAGCGCTGCCCGAGGCTTAGTGGCAATGCACCTGTACAGTCGTACACCTGGCAGTAACAGGGAAAATGCATAAAACACCCCTGGAGCTGGAACCTGATAAACAAGCTTAAAGCCAGGTTAATTTGCAGTTTTGCCTTATTTGAATCGAACTCTATAAGCTTAGTACACACGTCACAAACTGCACGAGCAGTGTGAGCAGACCCTTGCATGATGCAACACACCGAGTGAGAGAGAGAGAGAGACAGAGAGAGAGCGAGAGAGAGAGCGAGAGAGCAAGAGAGCAAGAGAGAGAGCAAGAGAGAGAGCGAGAGAGAGAGAGAGCAAGAGAGAGAGCGAGAGAGAGAGCAAGAGAGAGAGAGCGAGAGAGAGAGAGAGACAGAGAGAGAGAGAGAGCAAGAGAGAGAGAGAGAGAGAAAGACAGAGTGAGAGAGAGAGAGATCCACGGCGGGAACAGAATAGATTGCATTAAAAACTCACCAAACGTCCAAGAGGAAGGAGACAACCGCAGTGGCGTCGCGTGGGTAAAATAACTGGGGATGCCAATATTTTTTTTTATATATATTTTTTTAATATATATATATAAACTAAAAGGACAAAACCTTCAAGGGAAAGAAGGGACCGCACACTCCTCAGGACTGGTTTTTGCTTTTTTATTGTTGCACAACGCGTTTCGCTATCGCTTCCTCAGGTGAGGAATATCTCTCTTGCGCTGACCTGCACCTCCAGTCGGGGTCCAACCAGATGTGCACGAGTCTTATTTAGTTTAATATATATATATATATATATATATATATATATATATATATATATGCCAAATAATATTGTGACAAAATAAAAATGCACACTAAATAAAAATACACATTTCAAGTGTAAACATACAGCTATACTAGGGATGTCCCGATCGCCTTTTTTTGCTCCAGATCCGATCCCGATCATGTGATTTTAAATATCTATCGATCCGATCGTTTCCGATCCGATCTTTCACATTAGTAATCCATTTTGACGCACTTTTGTCAGAAACTGGCAGAGCGAGACAAGCCCATCTGTTGCCTATAGTCCGGGGCTCGAGCGCGGAGGCTTTTGTTATTACATTCACCCTGAGAAATGTGCTTCTGCTTCATATGAGAAATATTAAAAGTTTCAATATATGTTTGCACATTAGTATACATTCAGTGTTCGACTTACGTAATGGTCCATTCTGGTCTGAAACGCAGACGATAATCCTCAGTCACGTTATCCTCCAGGTGAAAAGTTAGTCTGAAAACTTCGCCTCCAGCCTGTCCTCCTTGCAAACATTGCAACTGGCTTGACTTTCTATTTTAAAATGCTTAGTTCCAAACCTCTGACATTAAGTCTAGCTGCTCAAGTCAGTGGATATTAACCGTGTTTCGGGAGCGACGTGTTGTACTGTTGTTGTGATGTGGAGCGTGTAGCGTGTAGCCGGTCTAAATTAAAGGGGATGTGTTTGTTGCAACGGTGAAAATTAAAGGGGAATGTGTTTGTTGTGGACAATTATTCTGCTCTGTGTGACAATAAATACATTAATGATGATATATTATATGTAATTTAAAACCAAAACTAAGGCCTCCGTATGAGTTTAAGACGTAGACATGGTCATGTTTGTTGAATAAAATTTTTCTTTTTTTGACTGCCGATTTTTATTATTATTTTTTCCCGATCCCCGATCCTCTGAAAAGCACGTGATCGACGCCGATCCCGATCACGTGATCGGATCGGGACATCCCTAAGCTATACTATTCCATGGGCTAGATTTAATAAGATTCGAGCTGAGTAAAGCTCTTCCCACACCTCCAGGGTGGCAAATGTGCAGAGGCCAGTGTACTTAGTTTGCTGACGGACCCGTTTTAAGGTGTGGGAAGGGCTTTAGTCAGCTCGAATCTGATTGGCTAGTATTGGTTTTGGACTCCATATACATGAATCACATGGTGGAAGCTGGAGAAAGACACCTCCCCTCTGCCTCCTCTCCTCTGCTGCAGTGACTGCCTCAGTGACTGCACTGTGTCTCAGTGTGTTAGAGAGAGTGAGAAGGAGAAGAGGGAGACATTTAAAAAATAATAACATGAAAAATAAAGATTTTTTATTATTATTGTAAACTATACATTGAGACGGTGCAATCATACAAATATTTAGGAGTGCACCTAGATGATAAGCTGGCCTGGGCTGCTAATGCGGAAGCACTTTACAAGAAAGGACAGAGCAGGCTGTTCTTCCTTAGGAGGCTCAGGTCTTTTAATGTGTGTGGGGAAATGTTGTACATGTTTTATCAGGCAGTGGTGTCAAGTGTGCTCCTCTACGCCGCTGTCTGTTGGGGTGGTAATACCACGGCCAGGGATACCAGACGGCTGGATAAGCTGGTCAAGAAGGCTGGCTCAGTGGTAGGGAGGAGACTGGACCCACTGGGGACCGTGGTGGAGAGCCGCACTCAGAGCAAGCTGCTGGCCATCATGGGCAATATCAACCACCCTCTCCACCACACCCTGGTGGGGCAGAGCAGCAGTCGCAGCGGACGGCTCATCTCCCTGCACTCACGGACTGAGCGGCACAGGAGGTCCTTTGTCCCCACAGCCATCAGACTGTACAACAGCGTATTATAGTTACACCTGTTTTTACACCTGTTTTTACACCTGTTTTTACATCTGTTCTTACACCTGTTTTTATACTCCTGCTTTTATCTAATCACGCTCCTATTTTAATTTTAATTTTAATATTGATGGGTATGATTTGATTGAATTTTATAATTTTATCATGTACTTATTTTAATTCATGATACAGACATAATGTGTAACTACTGTTTGGGAATGGTCAAATGTCTGTATGCTATGTGAGCTGCGAGATACCCTGAATTTCCCCAAGGGGATTAATAAAGTATCTATCTATCTATCTATCTATCTATATATAAAAAAAAATTATATTTCATATATATTCATATAATTCATTCCGTTGGCTTCCAGGAGGATTCGCCACTGGACAACCGTGGAGATGACAAAGTTCACCAGTCGATATTGTCCCCCCCGTTGGGATGAACTTGGGAGTCTGTTCCTAGTTTATCTGCCACACGTTAGCACTCGATAACGTAGCTAACGCTAGTTAGCTGTCCGTGCCTTTAGCTAAGCCGACATGGCTAGCCTGACTGAACTTTCTAACACACAACAACTTTCATCTTCAGTCCATCTGCCGAACGTCCTCTTCGTCTTGGCATAACCTAATCACTATACTTGGTATTGATAAGCTTGCGGCATGCAGCGTTATTTCTTCTGCTCCGATGCTGCACAGCGCTCCCGTGGATAGCGCCGAATAGTCAGACTCCGTACCTGTAACCCCTCCCCTCGTTGAAACCAATAGTATATCTGCAGAGCCGCAGAGCTCCAATAGTGTATCTGCAGAGCCGCAGAGCTCCAATAGTATATCTGCAGAGCCGCAGAGCCCGGAACAAGTCAGACACATTCTACAAACGTGTCTAATGTGAAATATATAAGCATGTAAGCAAAACTAGATTTTAGGTCTGTGATGGAAAGTGATTGTTAACATTCTATTTTTTTATAAATATATTTTAAATAAAATAAAAAAGTATTTTTTTCCTTCTCGCGAGGCCCCCCTCCCCGCGAGGCCCTGTGCGACCGCACTGCTCACACGCCCCTTGAGGCGGCCCTGCTCACACACTTTATAATTTGTTCCTCAACGTTATATAGACAGGTAATGTTTTCTAAACTAACGTTACATTTAGAATGGAATGAATACATCAAGTATGTGTCGGCAAAGATCGTTAGCTCAAAACTAATCCGGCCCGTTTATCAACTTCCTGTCTTTTAGAAATATGTTTTTATAGTGAAAATCTTTACCAAAACGTCCGTAAAAACCTCACGGGAGCATTATAGACGGTCATACAAATGTACAAATGCTATAAGGTGGCAAGAAATGCACTATAAACAATACTTTGTGGCGTCGTTTCTTGCGCTAGCTTCTGTTAGACAGCATTAGCCTTAATTAGCGTGAGCAAGTAAACTAACAGTAAACGTTTTTACATGAAATACAGCCCAAAAACCCTACTGACAAACGTTTGCTTATTAAATACATTCTATAATATAATAATTAGTGCTGTCAGGCGATTAAATAAATTAATCTAATTAATTACAGGATTTGTAATTAATTAATCTAATTAATGACATTTTAATCGCATAACCATTTTATGCCTGATATTCTATAATCATATTTCAAATTGCATGTGTCCGGATGGCAGAATTCAGTACTGTATCTACAAAACCTTCTGTTTAATCATCTTCCATCTATTAATTTGCTTAGATTTTTCAGGTCTGGTCAATTTTAGCATGGTGTTATTCACAGTCAAAGATTAAAAAAAAATGTAATTGATATTCTCATTTGGTTCATTACAATTTACTCAAGCCTAGTAACAGACACAGTATTTCTGACACTGGAAATACATTCCCTGAGATCCATAGATGTCCCTAGAATCATATACCAAGAACATGGACCATATAAAAAAAAAATCTGTAAATCTGTATTCTACAATGAAAAAATTATAAAATTATAAAAAAATAAAACATTTATTTTTTTTGTAATTAATTTTGAGTTAATTTTCATAACGCGATAATTTGCTGTGTAATTAATTAATCTAATTAACGCGATAAACTGACAGCCCTAAACGCGATAAACTGACAGCCCTAATAATAATAATACAAACGTTTCATTACCTCTCTGTGACGACAAAGTTGTTTAAATAACAGGAGAAAAGTTGCTAAAAACAATGTATTTGGATGGGACCGGAAGAACCATTTTCAACCCGGAAGACCTACCGGAAATGCCTACCTCACGTTGTGCAAGTGGAGAATAGCACTCACATCTCTCTTTATAGCAACACTAGCTAACAGTATCATCCGCGTGAAGACGGTTTAGGTTTTTCCGAAACAGAAACCGTGGGTGGACAACTCCATCCGAGTCGCCCTGAATGCTCGTACTGCTGCTTACAACTCGGGCAGCGCATCTGGAAATATGAACGAGTATAAGGCAGCAGCATACAGTATGCGCAAGGCGGTGAAGTAGGGCTGTACCGAATGTAATCTGATTAAATGAGTCTTGTTTAATTAAATCAACGTTCTTTAATGAATATAATGTAACTCATCAGTTTCGTCAACATAACTAATCCAATAAGGGCACGGTTGGTACGAAAGGAGCGCCAAGCGGATGCAGACAGGCTACATCATTTATGATAAATGTTTTATTAGAATTTTTATGATGAGTCATATACTATAATATTAGTGTAGCCTAATCTTTATCTGCAACTGTGAAGAAAAACCCCATTGGTTTAAACAGAATGAATAGACGTAAAATATATATATATATATTAAAAAATATATATATATAAAATATTTTTTTATAAAAAATAAAGAATTTTAATGTTGATTTAGAATTCGAATGTCAACATTATGAACGAAGCTTCGAAGCTTTGAACTATTCGGTACAGCCCTACGGTGAAGGCTGCAAAAGGGAGTTATGGGAGCAGGCTAGAGACACAGATGGATCAGAACGACACCGGGGGCTTATGGCGGGGACTATGGACTGACTACAAGGTCAGCCCCTCCTCAATCATGAGTGCTGACGCCTCCCTAGCGAACGAGCTCAACTCCTTTTACATGCGGTTTGGGTCGGGCGGTGGCGACCCTAGCTCAACGGCTAGCGCCGGTTACTGCAATGGGGGGGGGGGGGGGGGGGGGGGGGGGGAGGGGGAGTTCCATTGCTGGGGAAGAGCACACACTCTCAGTGACGGAGCACAGCGTGAGGAGAGCGTTTATAGGGGTGAACACTAGGAAAGCTGCAGGCCCAGATGGTATGACAGGGTGAATACTTATATTAAGCCCTGTGCTAACCAGCTAGCCCCAGTGTTCACCACTATATTTAACCTATCCCTGGCCATGTCCGTGGTCACTGCCTGCTTCAAGGTGTCCACTATAATACCTGTACCAAAAAACACCTCCCCAGCAGGCCTAAATGACTACAGACCGGTGGCACTCACCTCTGTGGTCATGAAATGCTTTGAGAGGCTGGTCAAGGATTACATTTGTGCCTCCCTCCCTAGTACCATGGACCCTTTGCAGTTTGCATACAGGACAAACAGGTCCACTGACGACACTGTCTCCCAGGCACTGCACAACAACCTTTCTCACCTTGACAGTCAGAAGGGGGGCTATGTGAGATTGCTGTTCATTGACTATAGTTCAGCTTTCAATACCATAGTCCCCACCAGACTGGCTGACAAGTTGATTGATCTGGGTCTGAACTCCACCCTGAGCGCCTGGATCCTGGACTTTCTGGCCGACAGGCCCCAGGTGGTCAGGGTGGGTGAACACACCTCCAACTCAATCACCCTGAGCATCAGGTCCCCCCAGGGCTGTGTCCTCAGCCCCCTGCTGTATTCGCTGTACACACATGACTGTGTGGCCAGGTTCAGCTCCAACTCCATAGTGAAGTTTGCTGACGACACGTGGTGGTGGGCCTGATCTCTAACAATGACGAGAAGGCCTACCGGGAGGAGGCTGATGTCCTGGCACTCCGGTGCCAGGATAACAGCCTACTCCTGAACATTGGTAAGACCAAGGAGCTGATCGTGGATTTTGGAGAATACAGCAGGGGACACACACGCCACTGTGGATTGATGGGACTATCGTGGACAGGGTGAGCAGTTTTAAGTACCTCGGAGTCCACATCAAAGAGGACCTGACATGGACAACACACAGACACTGTGTTAAAAAAGGCAAAGCAGTGTCTCTATCACCTGAGAAAACTCAGGAAATTCAGAGTATCAGGGAAGATACTCCAGTCCTTCTACTCTGGGGCTGTGGAGAGCATCCTGACTAGGAACATCACTGCCTGGTTTGGTAACTGCACTGCCCAGGACAGGAAGGCTCTACAGAGAGTAGTGCGGTCAGCAGAGCATACTAAGGGTATTCCACTACCACCCCTGCATGACTTGTACAACAGGAGGTGCAAATCCAGAGCCTGCAGAATAATGAAGGACCCTCACCACCCCAACAATAGCCTGTTCAAGCTGCTGTGGTCAGGCAAGCGCCTCCACATACATGCAGCAAGAACAGAGAGACTCAGACTCAGCTTCTTCCCCCAGGCCATCCGAACACTGATCTCTCCACACACAATCACACATGAACACACACACAAACACACACTCATGTGCACTCTCTCACACACAAAAAAAAGGTCACTTTAAAAAACATAACTGTATATTATTGTATAGTACTAATTACCTTTAATTCTTAAGCTTAGCATTGTATTCTTATTACTTTTTATCATGTCTATTTTATTATTTGTATTTTTGCACAATCAAGGCGGGCATGGCCACCTTCCTTTCACTATGTCTTGTGTATGTATGTGACAAATAAATCTCTTGAATCTCTGCTCCCATAAGCAGACGGCTAGTACATACCGTAAATGTCTGTCTAGGTCTGTCTGTGGTGTTTTGGCTCTTGTCCAATGCTCTTGTCCAAGTAGTCAATCAGTTTGCAACATCCGTGTTAGTTTGATGCACAGCCATTTAAAAATGTCACCGTTGGGGAGAAAATTGTGACATAGGAAAGAGGGTGTTTGTCAGAGGAGAGTATTCAATGTCAGATTGAATGACATGTTCATAGAAAGGCCTGGAGCCTTTATAACAATCAAAGATAAAGTGGATGGACTGCATTGATATGCAAAATGCTTAAAAGGTTGAACATTGCCTAAATGAAATGCCAAAAATAGACTAAAACAAACGGGATTAAAGGGACACCCCAATATTTTGTATTGTTCTTACTGTAGCACTTGTTCAGTCGCCCCAAATATTGTTAGCATTCGTCATTCAAGACAATCGGTACCGTGAGCCTCAAGCTAACACCTAGATGAATTGTTTACTACAAGACATTTGAACAATGGCAACATGATGTTTTAAGGGTAGGTGAAACAGAAATGTACAACACCCATCCCCACACACCTCCAATATCTTGTCAAGTGCCTGGCAACAGACTACACCACCTTGGATGCAGACAATACTACAGTTGTGGGTATCTGAACGTACTTAGCATTGAACTCAACTGAAAAACTGAAGTCAAACTCTTGACTACTTCCAGTAAAATGCAAGTCAACACTGGGGGAAAAACCGTTGTACTGAAAATCCCCCAGATGGACAGTTTTAACTCCCGTCTCTCTGAACAAGGAAAATATTGAGTCCTGCACACATTCTGTGTGTAAGAGGGATTACATATCCCTTTGCCCTCGATGGACAAACCACTGTGATGTCGACCAACACAGCCACAGTCTCCAAAAGGCTGTCACCCAAAGACCTGCACCCACTCTCTGACTCGCCCCCCCTGGAACACAGTCACTCAAAGACCTGCACCCACTGTCCCACTTGCCCCCTGGAACACCGATCATCCCTGGGGATGGTGAAGCAGTAATGGCGCCCTGCTACAGTAGCTGCATGCTGGGACCCCAGTGGGGGCCATGGGAACCAGGCTGGGGTCCTATTTATAGCCATGATCCTTTTTATGATTAAGGGGGGGGGGTCTGGAGGAATGTCTAGGGTCACGCTTGGAGCTAGATTTCTGGCAAGTGCAGGGGGGGCCAATGTTTGGAGGGCTAGCGCAGGCTGACATGGGACATCTGCAGAGATGTAGACAAAGTCCAAATAGCCCAGACTGGGCTAGCAGGGACAGGAAGGGAAGCAGCAAGAAGATGTACTGTAAAGAGGAGCATGGCTAGCACTAGCCTAGCAGTTCATCAAATGGAGCCGTCCTCCAAGTCCAACGCCAGCGGAATGCCCGGAGCCTGTTAGTAGGCTAATGCAAGTTTCAAAGAGGCAGTGCAAGGGTTAAAACACTGTTAGTAGGCTAATGCACGTTTTAAAGACAGTGAAAGTGTTAAAACAATGTTAGTAGGCTAATGCACGTTTTAAAGACAGTGAAAGTGTTAAAACACTGTTAGTATGCGAATGCACGTTTCAAAGAGGCAGTGAAATGGTTAAAACAATGTTAGTAGGCTAATGCACATTTCAAAGAGGCAGTGAAAGGGTTAAAACAACCCCCTACATCGACACATCTCTGGATCATTACTGTCAACTCACATTACCCAGGGTTCCTTTCTGCAGTTAATTTATGGGTCATCTTAATCCAGCCTCGTGGAGGAGGCAGTGATGGAGAGGAGAGGAAGATATGTAGGTTACTACCTCAGCTGAATGGTTGCTGAGCTCAGTTCAAGACTAAGATCTACTGTAGTTCACTCAGCACACAATGCAGAAGAAAAGGGCTCAGAGTTATGCAGCAGAGTGGAGGAGGGACTGAGAGCTGCTCCTGTACATTAACCCCAGCTGTTTGATTGTATCGATTGAAAAGTGCAGTCAGTGTGTTCGTCTGACCAGGCGGTTTCTCCTACTGCGGTCCTCCTCTAGTAAACTGGCTTCAGTATAAGGTTATTGAAACATACTGCAGGATTTCCAGTTCCAGAGATGCAGTCACAAGTGCAGTGGTTTTGTGTGGGGACTGAGGGCCCCCAGGGGGTCCTTGTGGGTGTTCCAGGCGGTCCCCAGCAGAACAAACAATAGTTTAATTTCACTGTTATTTTTATTCACTAGAAGTCAGTCTGAGAAAAGCATGTAGTTATGGACTAAACCATTATCAAACAGAACACACAAGATTGCCATCTAAGATATACACAGTTATGGAATAGACCATTAGCTAACAAAACACAAAATCTTAGCAAATAGGGATCCATGGCCTAATGTGATCTACCTGGAGCTCTGGTCCCTGACATGATGTTTTGGAATCCCTGGCCAAGTGTATATGCATGTATACCTAATTTCACCAAATTAGATATATAATCTACATGGGGCGCTCCAGTAGCACACCACATAGCGCGCTGAGTCGCGAATCGGTCGCCCCGGGTTCGATTCCCCGACCCGGTGGCCATATGCCGCATGTCTTCCCCTCTTCTCCTCCCGTTTCACCCTCTCTCCTCTATCGGTCCTGCGTGGCCGCTGTCGGTCCTGCGTGGCCAAAAGGTCCTGCGTTGACCAAAAAAGCTGAAAATGCTATAAATTTAATCTTTAAAAAAATTAAGAAAAGATATATAATCTACATTAGATCTATACGCCTTATTAGAACTGGAATTACACAATAATACATTTGATTTATATAGCACTTTTCTAGGACTCAAAGTGGCTTTACACTAAAGGGTGGTGGTAGTGAGACAAACAACAGATAAACATAACACAAACACATGCAGGGGGAGAGATCCATAGCCTGAATCTGAGAGACCGGAAAGGTTGGTAGGGGGAGAGGAGGTCAGTGAGATATGGTGGGGGGGGGGGGCTTTTAGGTGAAGACCAGGATCTTGTAGTTGATCCCGTGAGAGACAGGAAGCCAATGGAGGTGTTTTAGGACCGGGGTGATGTGGTGCCAGGCTTTGGTGAGAGTTAGAAGTTGGGCAGATGCGTTCTGGACCAGCTAGCACTAATGCCATAGAGGAGTGAGTTGCAGTAGTCAAGATGGGAGGAGATGAAGGCCTTTCAGCAGCAGGGCGTGCAAGAGAGCAAGCCTGATTTTTGCAATATTGCGATGGTGGTAGAAAAATACCTACAGTAATACTACTCGTCTACTCTACACCCACCTCTTCTCCAAGTACTCATCCCTTCACCCCTTACAATCTTCCTGTTGTGTGTTCTAGGGGCTGTCACATTGAAGTGTTGCGTTCCTGTCTGGCCCCCCCTAACCCGATTGTTTGGCCTTCTCATTAAACTGCTAGAGCCCCCCGGGGTGGCCCGTCAGAAGACGAACCCCCAACTTCACTAGAGCACAGCCTCTGTGTCTGCATCATCGCTTCCCCATTGCAATCATCGCACGCCACATTTCCCCCACGGTTCAGGGAATTAAGGTCCAAGCGCCTCTTCCTCCATTGGAGATTTACACAGAACGACAGGTGGGGTTGCATTGCCATGATACACTACCCACTCAGCCACCAAAAGGGCAGGAGGAGTAGAATGGCCGCATTGTTTAGCAGTGGTACTTGGAGAGAGAGATTTGGAGAGATAATGTAATGGCTGATGGAATTACTTTACAGACTAATGCATGGCGTCAACATTTGATATGGTGTGGTGGTTGAGACTGAACAAATTGCATATTGACACAATAGACAACTTGGAATTTCACTGAAAAAAGAGAATCAGCTCTGCGTAAAAAATGGATACATCTTTATATTATATATAATAAGGTAATTTTACAGACAGTGCATCAATAATAACATAGAACACATTAAATAGCTTACATAAGTCTAACCAGCTAGCACTAACATTAGCTTGTTTTTGTTTACAAAAAGCTCACACCAATTTATGAGGCTGTAACTGAGTGGCGAGACTAAACAAAAAAGACTAAATAGAGACTAAACAAAAAAGACTAAATCGAGACTAAACAAAAAAGACTAAATAGAGACTAAACAAAAAAGACTAAATCGAGACTAAGCGAAAAAGACTAAGACTAAAATGCTCAGACCTGTAGTTGACTAAACGAAAAATAGATAAAGGTGACAAAATATGATGAAAACGAAAAATAGCATTTGACACATGACTAAGACTCAAACTAAAATAAAAAAAATAGCTGATGAAATTAACACTGCTTACAGCTAGACGAATTGTTTACTACAATACATTTTAACAATGGCAACATGCCGTTTTAAGGGTAGGTGAAACAGAAATGTACAACACCCATCCCCACCCACATTCCAGTGTACCAGAATATCTCTTGGATAATGGTGAAACGTCTCTAGCACTCTTTGAGAATAGCTGTGTAAACTAAATGTTTAAATGTGATACATGTACTTTTATAGTTTTTACCATGCAAATATAACTTTGTATGAATTGCTGCCTCGGGACTCCATAAGGATGTCACATTAAACTCCATAAGGATGTTACACATTAGCCCCCCCCCCCCCCCCCCCCCCGTTTACTTTGGGTAGACTGTAAATAATTTTTTGTATCACATACCGGTATTCAAACTCAAGACAGTAGTAGGGCTGGGCGATTCATTTATTGAAATTAAAATCTTGGCTTCCCACGATAATGAAAACAAGATACTCAAGATAAAACAATAATTGCTGCATGCTACGTTGCTCTCCTTTTGTCTTGTGACGGCGCACCCTTCCTTCACAGCGGTGCGCTCCGCCCTCTGGCACATTTTTCCAGTTATTTTGAAACACCTTTGGTAACTTGTAGAATGTGCCAGAAAGGCAGCTTTGGTCAAGAAGAAAGGTCAAATAAATCCAGTAGTCATCATGTTCTCAAATCAATGAGAATGACTGTTAATAATCATGATTTCAATATCAAAATAATCATTTTTTCCATACTGTCTTTTTACTATGTACCTTACTACTATGCTACTATCCTTATACTACTACCCATCATGCCAATATGTCTATACACTCAAGAGTGTAACACTCAAGTTTGACACTATTTTACGAACAATGCCACTGACCTTTACCTGCCAGAGGTGTACCCCTCCTGCTGACTCGTTGTTCACAAGTTGTAAGTCACTTTGGAAAAAAGAGTCAGCTAAATTACTAAATGTAATTGCAAATGCCATAATTGAGCAGCCAGAGGCAGTTGTACTACTGCTGCCATTTCCTGGTGATTTATAAGACATTAAGTGGCGGCCTGTTCACAAAGTCCTACTGATACGGAGGTGTGATAACACTTGCACATCCATCTACTTTCTTCTTGGAAACAGGAGTGTCTATCATAGTGTTTGGACAGTGCACCTTAAGTAGCATCATTAGAATGTCATCACATAAGACTTGTATACCTCACACCGGCGTGGCTCTCTGGCTTAATTGCCAGTGACATTTCCACGTTGCCGTGTCTTTTTTCCCCTTTTACCAACGATAGACAGCTTGAAGCCGTCAGTCAGGAGAGCAGGGTGTGGCTGGCACTACTGTGAGGCGCCCGGCTACGCACATCAACACAGGATGAAGCAAACACACACACACACACACACACACACACACACACATACTGTTAGGGTGGTGACCGTAAATGAGAGAAACAGACAACAGAGAGAAGTGGGAAGGAACCTGGCATCTACTGCAGTATCTCGCTAGCTAATAGGCTAATAAAGTCCAACTATAGCCCTGCCTTCACTGTGGCTGCAGTGGCATGTAGCAATTGAAGGCACAGGAGCTAATGGCTGGTTGAGTAAAAGCCACACAGTGGAATGCAGGGGGGACAGTAGATGGCAACTCTTATAGGTTGGAAGTCGGAGAGAGACGGACGGACACCCCCACACACAGTCTCTTTTCCCCTGACAGTCTGTGGTCGCCCTCACTATGTCTCTCGGCCCAGAGCTGGCACCGCCCGCTGGTCTTGTGACATCACTCCTGTCATTTTTAGGCCCGGCAAAAAGGAAACCGCAGCCACCCTTCTCGCTCCACCACACCCCTGTGCTGTAGCCAGACATGGCCTGCGTGTGGACAGGGCAGCCACGGAACTCTTACTGCTGCAAACGTCCAACCCCTGCCGATTTGAGTTATTGCTCTGGAGAAGGACAGAGATATACTCTTGGGGGACGATCACAACAATGGTTAGCGGTTCAAAAAAGACCAGGAACTGCATTCAGAGCCTCGGCAACATCTGCATATTTCATCTCATACCCAGCAATAGATTGTGACCCTGACCGCAATGACAGCATGTTATTGTACTTCTGCTGGATCACTTAAATTAACCAGCAGCACATAAGAGAGATAAAGAGACACACACAGAGACAGAGAGAGAGAGAGAGAGAGAGAGAGACCACACTTTTCATGTTGTCCGAAATCTATAAAAGAAAATGTATAGCTTTTAATGACACATCTATTAAACATTTTAGGGGACGTTTTAATGTCAATTTATGCCCGTCTGTAATTATTCTAATTATATGCTCATTTTATGTCTACTTTACTGCTGTGAAGCACTTGGGGATGCAATTATTGTATGAAAGGTGCAATACAAATGAAGTTTAATATTATTATTATTACAGAGAGAAAGACACGCAGAGAGAGAGAAAGAGGAGAGAGAGCACACACACACTTAAGCGGCCTATTGAGTCACTGAAACCTGAAACACTGAAGCTTCCTCACAAGGTGTTCCCCGTCTTTATTCATGACAAGCAGCTCTTGTCACGTAGGTTTGGAATGTGGCCGAGGTAGGAACCACGGTGCCGTCGCACCCATACGGATCCACTCCTCCCATCTCCACCCTCCTGTGAACTGTTTGTGTTTGAAAACAAACACTCTCCCCCTTCTTTCATCCCTACTACTCCAGCCAGACCAAACACAGCTGTGGGGCCATGGGATGGAGTCATCAAAAGCAGACGGGGAGAGAGCGAGAGAGGGAGAGAGAGAGTTGGCTTTGACACTGAGGCGATAGACTGCCCGGCTACTGGGATGGTTGGTGTGAGTGTGTGAGTGTGTAATGAGGCTCCATCATTCCTCAAATAGCCTCCAGGAGAGCAACTGACCTGACACACATGGGGAATTTGGCTTGGAGTGAGCGAGGGCTTCAGTATAACCATTCAAGAAAAACATACATCCAAGTCCACACACACACACACAGTCACATACACACACACAGAGATGCAGGCAAAACATGTGAATGAGACACAAGAACACACCTACTGAACCCAATACATCTACTGAACCCAACATATCTACTGAACCTAACACCTACTGAACTTAAAATATCTACTGAACCCAATACATCTACTGAACCCAATACACCTACTGAACCCAATACATCTACTGAACCTAACATATCTACTGAACCCAATACATCTACTGAACCCAACATACCTACTGAACCCAACATACTGTGGCAGATCTCACCCCCCCTCCCATGGATATGTGAAGGATGGGAGATACTTTTGCCACGGAAGGAGTAGAGTGAATTAGGTCGCTGATAGTACTGATAGAACACACGTGCACATCATTAGTCCACCCACATCTCGCATGCACACACCCAGTCTCACACACTACATAAACACCAGGTTAGAGAGGAGTAAGTGGAGCGGATGTGAGGTTGGAGTTGTTGTATTGAGAGAGATTGTTATATTCGGAGTTGTGAAGGTGAGAGGTAGTAAGAGGAGAGGTAAAGGCGAGTAGGTGTACTTTGTGTACTGGACCCTGGACTGGCTGAGATACCCCCTTGTGTACTGACCCTGGACTGGACGACTACCCTGAATTGTGAACAATCCCTTTTCTGTCAGCGAGCCCGTTGTGTTTTTGACCCTCGGACTGAATCACAACCATTCTTTTGCTTTTCCCTCTGGATTCTGCCCTGAATTCAATAAATACTCGTATTGATTGATATTGCTCTTGTGTGGACATTCGAATTTGTTTGTATTTGAACCGTGGCAAGCCTGAAACCCACCAGGTTCGTCACAATACCTACTGAACATAATACACCTACTGAACCCAACATACCTACTGAACCCAATACATCTACTGATCCTAACATATCTACTGAACCCAATACATCTACTGATCATAACATTATCTACTGAACCTAACACACCTACTGAACCTAACATATCTACTGAACCCAATACATCTACTGAACCCAATACACCTACTGAACCCAACACACCTACTGAACCCAATACATCTACTGATCCTAACATATTATCTACTGAACCTAATACATCTACTGAACCTAACATATTATCTACTGAACCTAACACATCTACTGAACCTAATACACATATTGAACCTAACATACATACTGAACCCAACATACCTACTGACCCTAACACATCTACTGAACATAACACATACTGGACCTAACACACCTACTGAACCTAATACACCTATTGAACCTTAAATACCTACTGAACCCAACACACCTGCTGAGCCTAACACACCTAGTGAACAAGATACCTACTGAACCATCAAGAAGACTCAGGTTGTCACGTCACTTGCGACAAGGAACAAGAAAATCTGGGTATTGAGAACACGCGGTCTCTCACGGTATAAAGTTCACAAGACAAACCCTGAGGCAGAGCCAATGATCCTCACAGAAAAACATGAATTACTCAATTTACCACTTTCACTATGAAAGCATTTCTGGTATAGTGCAGTATGCAATTAAACAACAACACCTCATCTTTAGAAAAGGTCATATTTGGATCGTATCCAATATGTTTTGGCCCAGCATTTCAGCATGTTTAACATTTCACATGCACTCCAATATTGATGAGGTACCTTACCTTCTCCATTCATTATCCTCTACCGTCTGTCTACGGTCTTATTCTCATGTGAAACTGTAGGAATTAAAAAAATGTATAGCTCTGGCTTACCGGTATATGACCTCATCTTGACCTCATTGTAGTCATTGTCTTAATCATGACCCGGTCACTCTTCAACCGTCCGTGACCAATCACACTTAGATCAAAAGCAAGATTTAGACAAGTGTTTAGCTTTCTTACCTCATCGTCTGGTTTTAGGTGGATGATCGTAGAGCAGAACAGGGAGATGGTTCCAGGATCCAAATCCAGCGGTCAGCAAGGTTGAACATGAGCACAGGGAGAGAAGGAGACATCCATCACCTATCAAACCTTCTGGTTACAGGATGGTGTTTCCAACCACCAGGTCCACTCTATCGCCCTGTTGAAATCCTTCAGACTGTATTGTATATGGCAGGGGTTCACAATGTTGTGATGACTGAGGGGCAATTTAGGGAACCAACATTGGATTGTTCGTAATCCGTCTCGTGAGTAGGCATCTCACGAGTCATACACAACTTGCAAGATGCCTAGTTTCCATGCAATCAGCAGGCTAGCAAGTCTTCAAAAAGCTGTCATTCCTAACTTGACAGCTTAGCCCGGGTATGGGGGGGGGGGGGGGGGGGGCACAATTGTACCTTCTTAAAATCAAAGTACTGTGTGATGTTGTAGGTTGGTTTAAAACCCATTTTGGAACTGGACCAAATATAACGTGTACATTAACTCGCCACGGGCCGCCAGACATGTTTCCGAGGGCCACCATTGGCCTGCAGGCTGCATTTTGAAAATGCCTGGTATATGGCATCATAGAACCTCGTCAACATTACAGCGTTTCTATACTTATTTGTGGCGCTCCACTGCAGCATCAGATAGGCCGGCCGCAAATAGTTTCCTCAAAATGATCATAATAAACATGCTTCTTAAGTGCAGCATATGCAGACGCTTCTTTCTGTTACTGCTAAGTCTCATGTCTCTTGAACAGGCTGGCCTGCTGCCACCAACAAACAACAGATGCACATAGGGGAAAACGGTGGGATTTCACACCAGTGAGAATTTCGGCTGCAAGTGCAATGGGAGTGTAATAGAGAACATCAGGTTGATGTTAATATGCGTTTGATCTGAGGGTGGCTGGGTGGCGCAGCGGACATTGCGCTCGTCACCAACGCTAGAGACACCGGGTTCAAATCCGGCTGTCGGCGTTGCCTCCGGCTTGGGCCGGCCGTCATACTGGCTCAATTGGCAAAGTCAACGGGTGGAAGTCGATGGGTGGTAATCTGGACGTTGTGGACAGCGACTCCTACAGGTCGGTTGGGGGACGCCTGCACAGCAGAGACAGGAAATAGCGGGGGTAGTGTGAGCCTCCCACACGTTACACCTCGCCAATGAGAGTCCGAGCTGGCAGGTGAAAAGATGCGACAGCCTGCCTCCTCGTGTACCAGAGGGGACACGTGATGCAAGGCTTCTATCCTCCCTACGACTGACCTGTGGGGGGCATATGCAAACAACGTTCAAGACAGGGGAGGGGAGAATTGGAAACGGCGAAATTGGAATGTGAGAAAAAATAAAAATAAAAAAATAAAAATATGCGTTTGATCTGGTAAATACGAGTTTGATCTGGCACTGGGTGAAATATCCCCTCCTCATGTGTTTGACACTTTATTAATGTTATATAACAATTTGTTTGGTATGGTTTTTCCCACCAGAAATGTTAAGACTTCCGAAAATGTATTTGCCCTAATTGAGAATGCAATGATGTATGAACGCCATGCCCCCCTCATGTCTTTCCATGATGTCATCTCCTAAGCCACTTAATTCTCTCTTTTTCCACCTAAACGGTTTGCCAAATAAACATTTCATCCAAACATAACACTTCTTAGCTTACACAATATTGTTATAACCAAGATTAAAAAATATTGTTTTCATGCATATATCACTAGATATATCAACTTATAATACGAGATTCACGTTAGCAGCTTCCTGGATGACAGTGTGGCCAGCTGGGCAACAATGACCATGATAGGCTCACAGGATTAGTTGCGTCACAGAGCCGGCTAATGTTTTAACGAAGTACAGAGATGCCTCCGATGGTAGAATGTGAAAAGGGCACTCTGGTGACATGTTCTGCACAAATAACAATCTGTATAGTCAAAGTCATGCCTCCAAGAGGACTTAACCTTTAAAATTCCCTGGTCAGGTCTTAGTGCCTGGCTGGGAAAATATATTTTTGGAACAAGCTGAAGATGAATACCAGGTTACAGATGTTTTCATTCTGTAGGCCTGATTTAAGAGTTCTTCCTGCAGTCCAGTGTGAAGCCAAGGTTGCCTAGACAAATCTATCACAATCATTATCAGCATCACAGCCCTCGTCTCGATTCTGATGAACCTGCTGCTTACAACTATAAATAGTGTGAACACTGCCACACCACAGTGTGACTATGAATGTGAGTCTATGGCTGAACGTGCTTGTCAGGGGCGAGATGAGTCTATGGCTGAACGTGCTTGTCGGGGGCGAGATGAGTCTATGACTGAATGTGCTTGTCAGGGGCGAGATGAGTCTATGGCTGAATGTGCTTGTCAGGGGCGAGATGAGTCTATGGCTGAATGTGCTTGTCGGGGGCGAGATGAGTCTATGGCTGAACGTGCTTGTCAGGGGCGAGATGAGTCTATGGCTGAATGTGCTTGTCGGGGGCGAGATGAGTCTATGGCTGAATGTGCTTGTCAGGGGCGAGATGAGTCTATGGCTGAATGTGCTTGTCAGGGGCGAGATGAGTCTATGGCTGAATGTGCTTGTCAGGGGCGAGATGAGTCTATGGCTGAATGTGCTTGTCGGGGGCGAGATGAGTCTATGGCTGAACATGCTCGTCAACTTAGCTAGCTCCTCATGGAGGGGTTCTCAAGGACAACATCCAGCTTCATCCTCCTTTCCGCAACCCCCTCTAAATTTTCCAGTTTGACTCCGACTACGGAGCTAGCTTGTTGGTGTCTCTTGGGATGATGTTACCTTCCAGCATACCATGGCGATAAAAGAGGATGCTGGCTACTACAGACTGGTAAAACGACTGGAGTCATGACTTTGACTATACAGATTGTTATTTGTGCAAAACTTAGAAACCCTGCCTTTGCATATTCATAATGAGGGCAAAGATGTAGAGATGCTGCTAAGCCATTTTCAGTAGTTTATTGAACAATTATATGGAAAACCCATATTTATATAAATTATTATTCAACATAGAAAATGTTAATGCAAGGGTTTAAAATACATCTGGAGGGGATATTTAAAGGCTACTGCCGACCAGTAGGCTGTAGCAATAAGCATGCTTTGTAGAAGGGGGGACCTGTGGGGCTAAACTAAGGAGATTATAGACTCTGCACCACCATGTATGCCCACTTCAGACACAGCTTGTGCCTAATCCACAGAGTCTCCATGATCTCTATAGCTGACATATGAGCTACACATTCCTTATGCTCCGTCAAACACAACAGACATTAAAGCATCAATTGAGGAGCATGTTGATGGACTTGGCTGTAGCAGGATGAACGGGTCAAGAGGTCAACAGTATTACAGTACTACTGGGAGATGAAAAGACGGAACAGATAAATCAAACAAAGCTCTGCTGAAATCTCCACTTAAAACTAAGGACAACCAATTATAGAACTGGCACATGACATACTGTCTGATGGACATACAGCTGTGCTATAAAGGCTACTGTCTGATGGACAAACAGCTGTGCTATACAGACCACTGTGATGGACATACAGCTGTGCTATGAATACTACTGTCTGAAGGACATACAGCTGTGCTATAAGGACCACTGTCTGAAGGACATATGCCTGTGCTATAAATACTATTGTCTGATGGACAATTGGACATACAACTGTACTATAAAGGCTACTGTCTGATGTACATAGATACAGCTGTGCTATAAATACCACTGTGATGGACATACAGCTGTAATATAAAGGCTACCGTCTGGTGGACATACAGCTGTAATATAAAGACCACTGTGATGGACATACAGCTGTAATATAAAGGCTACTGTCTGGAGTAGGGATGCACCGATCAGATATTGACATCGGATATCGGCCCCGATATGACTAAAATAATATAATAATAAATACAACAATAAATAACAATTGCCTGTTCCGCTCGGATCAGATGGCTGCTTGATCTTTTCGAGCTCCGTGACCACTTAACATTAATATTGATAACGACGTTAATTTCACGCCATACCAGTAATTTCAGTATACATCGTAATTATGACTAAACAAACACCGAACCAGATTGGAACGTTAAATGAGGTGGACAGATTTTATCAGGGCTCTATTCCGTGTTGAACTAGAAGCTAGCACGCTGAAGCTAACTATAGATAAGAAATAGCTAGTGCGACCACACGGCTCTCGGGAGTGGAAGAGGAGATGGCCACGGTTAAGGCTAGCGCTGAGACCAACTCCACTGAAATCTCAGCTATAGAAGAAAAGCTGCTTGTTTGTGAACATAAGATGGCTGACCTAGAGGACCGGAATAGAAGGTGCAACATCAGAATATACGGCTTGGTGGTCAGGTGGCGTAGCGGAGATTGTGCTCGTCACCAATGCAAGAGGCTGCGGTCTCGACTCCCGGAGAGTCTGCATTGCCTTGGCTCGGGCTGATCGCTATACTAACTCGTTTGGCTGAGTTAGGGGGAGGGGAGCCGTGGGTGGGTCCTGGGCGTTGTGGACAGCGACCCCTACAGTTCGGTCGGGGCGCCTGCTCAGCGAGGGTAGGATCTGGAGAGAGGTAGTGCGACCTTCCACACGTTCCACTCTCCCGGTGAGAATCTGCGCGGCCAGGCTGGCTGCCGGCTGGCTGCACATGCGTCGGAGGAAAGCATGCGACAGTCTCCGGTCTCTCGGACCAACAGTAGGGGAAAGTGCGCAACAACCAGGAAGGGGGTTGGGAATTGGCATAACGACTAACAGTGGGATGGGAGAAAAAGCGGAAAAAAAAGGAGGGGGGAAAAGATAATAAAAAAAAATATATATATATATATATATATACGGCTTGCCCGAAAACATCGAGGATGATGCGCCGATTCATTACCTAGAACGGATGATTCCCCATTGGTTTCCGACCGTCATCCTCCCGGAGATTGAGCGGGCACATAGAATCTACAGGAACGATCCCCCGGAGAAGGGCGAACGTCCACGCGCCTTTATATTCTGCTGCCTGCGGTTCACTACACGCCAGACTATTCTCCAAGAGGCCAGGAAACACCCTCCAACAGTGGGTAATCATACCCTTAGATTCGCCGCGGATTTCAGCGATTACACCGCCAGGCGCCGCAGGGCCTTCTCTAAAGCTATGGGATTCGCTTGTGAGAAGGGCATCGAGGTTTACCTACTATACCCTGCAACTTTGAAAGTCAAGATGGGCCGCGGAGTTGTTTCCTGCAACCGCCTGTTCACGTCGCCGACCGAGGCGGAGAGTTTCCTTCGACGTGGCACGATGGCCCCCCCGCCCGAGGGAGGCGAGCGGGCCCCGGTGGAGCAAGCTACGGGCATCGGGGAATAACAGGCCCCGGAGCCTTGGTATGCTAAGTACGAGCCGTGCTTATTTTCCGGCTATCCAAGCTAACACTAATGTTACCACTCGCCTACCGCAGCTTTTCGGACCAACAGAACGGTAACACTCAAGGTTTATCTACGCTGTATTATTCCAGCAACGGGTATGCATACTGACTATTTTCAAGTGTAATTCAGACGACCTGTGTTTAACGTATCTGCTTTTTTATTGTCTGAACATTGAACTCAGCATTGAACTTCGCATAGATTGTTATGCATATTGTCTTTTTTCACTCAGACGAACTGTGTTTCACAAGTTTCACTCAAACAAACTGTGTTTTAACATATCTGCCGTTCGAGGGGGATGGTCCCTTCTCTGTGGGGCTGTCTACGTGAATCAGAGTATAGCAGGCCCTGTGCCTGACTGAGCTAAGTCAAGGCGTGCTGGTTATCCAACTCTCCTAACTAACAATACAGTTACCACGTGCCTACCATGACTTTTTGCTCCAGCTGAACGATAACGCTCAAGGTTTGTCTCCGCTGTATTATATCAGCGACGGGTATGCATGTTGCCTTTTTTCAAGTTTAACTCAGACGAGCTGTGTTTTAATGCACCCGTTTTTTATCATCTGCACTTTGAACTTCGCATTGAACTCTGCATAGATTTCTTCTCTCTGTTGAGCGAAGTGGGTTCCTTTTTCTAAATTGTTACAATATACCTTACAAGTTTTTGGTATGGTTAAGTTACATAATGTTGTTGTGGTTGCTATGCTTGATCATAGTGGCCAACTTATGTTTGATCGATATCGGACAAGTATTCTGGTGGGGGGAGGGGGGAGGGAATGGGATGTGCGTTGCTTTTTGTTTTTCTTTTCATTCGTCTCGCTCTATTTTATTTTTTTCACGCTCATGCTCGGAACTCAATAGGACATTAACAAGTGGATATGTATCTGCTCTAATGCTTTACCCTAAACGAATTACATTCAATCATACCGCAGCTCTTTTAGACTATGGCTAATTTAAATATCTTGATCTGGAATACAGGGGGTCTTAATCTACCGCATAAACGCACAAGTGTACGAACGTGGCTAAAAAGGAAGGAAGTGGACCTTGCTTTACTGAGTGAAATGCACCTTTTATTGGCTGATAACGCAAGACTGGCAAATAGATTTTACCATAACATAAGTAGGGCTGTCTTAAATACTTCGAAGCCTTGTTCGATGGCACAAGCTTTGAACATAAAAATTAAATAAAAAAATAATTACATTTAAAAACTATTTTAAAAAATTGCCTCCAAAATCTTGCGCCTCCATTCCAATGAAACGAAAGTAAGCGGCGCCTTCCCGCCTCCATTCCAATGAAACGAAAGTAAGCGGCGCCTCGACTCCACCTCTCTACAACAAGCACGTGGAGATTATCTGTGTTGAAAACAACAAGGACATGTGCAGCAGACATGTCGACGAAGAAGTGAAGCAATGCCGTTTGTTATTTAAGACTATGTCGGACAGATTTGTGTTCATTGTGCTGCTTTTTTAAAGTGTCCCGACCCATATAAAAATATGTCTTAATAAAACGTGCTTAATTAAGTCGAATTCTGCCTTTGTCTCTATCAACTACATATACATATTTATATAATTGTTTGCTTGATAGACGAAGGTTGCAACATAATTATGTAATGTCATGTCGTTGGCTGTGAGAGCAGCCCCACTGCACCCAGGCAGGGCAGCCGAGTGAAACCTTGTTGGCTGCGTCACAGTCACGAAAGGGGCTACTTAATTAATTAATCCAATCCACTTTATTTATAGAGCACATTTAAAAACAACAACGTTTACCAAAGTGCTGTACAAGTCCCACAACATAAGATAAAAAAAAAATATATATATATATATATAAAAATAAAAAATTCTCGAAGCTTCGAATTAAAATCGAAGCTCGGCCCCGAAGCTTCGATTGCCAAAAAAAGCTTCGAAGGTCAGCCCTACACATAAGTTCTTCTTCTTTTAGCACCAAGTCCCGAGGGGTAGCCATAATAGCGAAGCGAAATTTGAATATTAAACTGTTGGATGTGTGGTCTGATGCAGATGGTCGAATTACTATTGCTAAAATGGAATACTCTAACCGGAAAATTGCTCTGATCTCTGCATATGCCCCTAATTTGTATGACACTAACTTTTATGCTGTACTCACTGCAGCTATGTTGAAACTACCCGATTACTCGTTTATAGTAGGAGCTGATTTTAATGCCGTATGGGATCCATTGACTGATAAGTCAAAACACACTGAATCCTTTGATCAGAAACAAGCTACCACAGCCCTACAGGCCTGGTCCAAGGACACAGGGGTAATTGATATGTGGCGCTCGCTCAACCCATCCGTGAGAGATTATACTTTTTTTCTCTTCAAGACATAAGACCTTTTCCAAGACAGGATCAAGTACCTAGGGGTGAACATCACAAGAGGGGTGGAGGGGCTATACGATGCAAACTATACACAGATAAATCAGAAAATCAAGAGAGATCTAGAAAGATGGACGGTGATGCCCCTAGATTTCAGTTCAAGGATCGAAATCATTAAGATGAACATATTACCAAGGTTACTATACCTATTTCAATCCCTACCTATATTAATACCACAAAAACAATTTAGGGAATGGGATAGACAGATATCAAGATTCATTTGGGGGGGGGAAAGGCCAAGGATCAGATATGTGACTCTACAATTACCAAAGGAGAAAGGAGGGATGGCAGTACCCAGTTTAGAAAGCTATTACTATGCAGCACAGCTTAGAACAGTAGCATGCTGGTGCAATGTGAACTATGAGGCCAAATGGAAAGATATAGAAACCAAAAGAGAGGGATTCAAAGTGCAGGCACTGATAAGAGATAGGGAGCTGTTCAGAAGACAGGAACAACTACTAGATCCAATTACTAGATTCACTATAAACATATGGAACACAATAGTAAAGAAATACAAGCTAGAAAAAGAATCTAAGATACTGAGATGGATAGCACACAACAACAAATTCAGACCAGGGATAGAAGACCATGGGTTCAAGAGGTGGGAATGGGGGGGTATAACAGCAATGTGCACAATGACAGAAGGAGGGGAGATGCAGACTCTACAAAAAATTTTAAGAAAGATACGGACTAGAGAATAGGGACCACTTTAGATATTTACAGATTAGGGACTACTATAACAAGGAAATAAAGCAAGATAGAGACAAAGAACAAAATGGGGTAATTAAGATAATGGTAAAGTCATACGAAGGACGGAAGGGGAGGGTGATATCAGCACTATATCAGGCAATAATGGACAGTAAGGGAAATACAACATTGTATGTTAAAGAAAAGTGGGAAGGGGTGTTGGAAATAGAGATAACAGAGGAGGAATGGTATGACACATGTAAGACACAACAAACAACCACAGGATCAAGGATATGGAGGGAGTTTGGGTGGAAAAATATAATTAGATACTTTATAACACCAGAAATACAGGGCAATTACACACCAGCAAAGAAAACATGTTGGAGGGAGTGTGGACAGGAAGGGGCGAACCATACACACATATTCTGGGGATGTCAGAAGATAAGGCACTACGGGGAAGAGATAGGAGGAATAATAAATGAAATAATAGGATACGAAATACCCCAGGGAGGCCAAGTGTTGTATTTGGGGAATCTGTCACAAGAAGGAATCCAAGGGGAAGACAAATATTTGATTAAGATATTGATAGTGGCAGCCAAGAAAGCTTTAACTAAACTGTGGTACAAGGTAGAAGTGCCGACAAAGGATCAATGGATAGAGTTGGTAGAGGGGATACAGGAAATGGAGAGAATCACACATCTGCTGAGGCTGCAAGAAGAAAAGTTTGAATGGAAATGGGGGAAATGGGAAGAATACAGGAGGGGAAGTAACGACATCACAGAGGTTTGAAAAGGATACAAGGAAATGAATAAAAATGTAAATAAATAATGCAAATGTAGAATGGACCGAAGGACCCATGACACACTTTTTCTTTACTCATTTTGTCTATTTGTTTTATATTTATGTACTGTGTATTGTCTATGAATGTTGTCTATGTATGTTGTTGAAAAAATGAAAAAAAAAACTTAAGTTAAAAAAAAAAGACCTTTTCCAGAATTGATTATGTTTTTTCTTCCCCGCGTCTCTTTGATAGCTTTGATGTTGACTTATTGCCCATTGCACTTTCAGACCACAAAGGTATCCTGCTCAAGGGTTCTCTCAGTAAAATAACATCCCGCGCCCCTAGATGGCACTTTAACTCGACGCTGCTGAAAAATGGAGAGTTTAACTTGCAATTCAAAGAGAAGCTCACTGAATTCCTGCAGTTTAATGTTGGCTCGGTACAGGACCCCAGAATTCTATGGGATTCGGTTAAGGGTTTTATTAGAAGTAACACTACTCTCTTTGCATCTAATCTCCGCAAGGGACGTCTCTCCAAGTTGGTGGAATTGGAAAAGCTTCATGCCACGTTAGTGTTGTCACGATACTGGAATTTCGACTTCGATACGATACCTTGAAAAGTATCGATACTTCGATACCATTTCGATATTAAAAAAAAAAATATATATATATATATATATATATATATATATTTTTTTTTAAACAAATTTAGCTTTTGTTGCTGGTTGATTCTCCTCAGCTTCTCTCTGGTACTATAAGAAAAGATAAATATAACACTTTTAAAACCCTTTGTTTATCTTTAGATCACACATTTAAAAATAACTGTTCATCTCACTTCAATCATTTTTATTGCAAATGCAGAACATGGTATTTTCTCAAGCAGACAGATGTAAACACTGTAATCTGTGTTGCATGTACCTGACAAACTGAACTGTTTGTATTACAGTTAGTAACAGTTTCGATTTTTATTTAAAGATAACGAGAGAGAGAGAGAGAGAGAGAGAGAGAGAGAGAGAGAGAGAGAGAGAGAGAGAGAGAGAGAGAGAGAGAGAGAGGCTATGCTCCTCGGAGCATTTTAGTAACGTTACATTTTCAACAAGATTGCTGCTATTTAAACACTTGATGGAAACGGGGTAACGTTAACCTTATGTCGACTGTAGTAGTATGACCTCGACATAACGTTTAAACGTTAACGTTACTCCGTTTCCATGCAGTAATTATACAGGTGGGCAGCTAAGCTAATGGAGCTAACAGCTAGCAGTAGCTAACGTTAGCTGGTAGCTGTAACTTTACAACGAATCAGCTGTTGATATTATGCGCCATCAGTAGACAACGTATCATGTATTAAACTAGAGTTAATGGTTTAATGCTTCAGTCACAGTGACGTTGAAAGAGCAGTCACGAACCTCTTTCATTTCTTTATGGAGATCCACTGCACTGCTCTGCACTGCTCCGTTTACAAACTGAAGACGGCGACTGTGAGGGGGAGGGCTGGACTCGGAGCAGGCGGAGGGGCAAGCGCGCTCTGAACAGCGTGTCAACAACTTGCTGTAGAACACGCGCCAGCTGGTACCGATACTGCAGAAAGTATCGGTATTTCGGGAAATGAGTATCGAAGCCGTTTTAAATATTCAGTATCGATATGTATCGATACTTCGATATTTTTGACAACACTATGCCACGTTGATGTCCTCTATGCAGCACAACTACTCTAACCGACTGGAGTTTCAAATTAAGGTGGTAAAAAAGAGATTAACTCAATTTTAAGACAACAGTCTGAATTTCAAATGCACAGAACAAAAAACAGCACTACTACTTTCATGGCTCCAGGCCTAGCCACCTACTAGCTATGAAGATACGGGCCAGTGAACAATTTGCTGATATCCCTTCCATTAAGAACCAACAGGGGGAGGTAACCACCAACCCCAAAAAGATCAACGATACATTTCGCTCTTTTTATTCCAACCTGTACAAGTCAGAAATGGTCTTTGATCATACTAAGCTGGAGGACTTTCTTAATCAAATCAACTTACCACAGGTCTCAGAAGATGACGCTAAGCGGTTAGCTGCACCCATCACACTAGATGAGCTTAGGGAGGCGATTGCTGATATGCAATGGGGCAAGGATCCTGGTTGGGACGGCATTCCACCAGAACTCCTATCTTGCTTTCTGGGATGTACTCGGTCCCTTATTACTTTCAATGATTTTACACTCAGTCGAAGAGGGCAATTTTTCCAGAGATGTCAATATGGCGCTTATATCCGTTTTACTCAAGAAAGATAAGGACCCCACTGAATGTGGCAGCTATAGGCCCTTAAGTCTCCTCGGAGCCGATCTCAAGCTATATGCAAAGGTTCTAGCCATCCGACTTCAAAAGCATATGACATCTCTAGTTCACCCTGATCAAACTGGCTTTATAAGAGGCCGCCTGGTTACTGACAATATCAGACTGTTACTGCATGTGATTGATGCCAGCAAGGATGTTGCAGTCCCTACAGTCATGTCCTTGGACGCAATGAAGGCCTTTGACAGATTGGAGTGGTCTTATTTGTGGGCAGTTCTTAGAAGGATGGGGTTAGGTGAGGGGTTCATTCATATGATCAAAGTTCTCTACACAGGGCCTTCAGCCATGATCTTAACAGGGAAGTCCTGCTCGCCACTCTTCTGTCTCGCGCTCTTCTAGACAGGGTTGTACTCTTAGTCCCGGACTTTTCGCCTTATCTCTCGAACCTCTAGCTCAATACATAAGACAATCCCAGATTATATCTCACCATATCAGCTTATACGCAGATGATGTACTCTTATTTATGCAGAATCCCGCCATCTCTCTACCTCATCTTCTCAGCGTAATAGATGATTTTGGCAGTCTATCTGGATTTAAGATCAACTGGCCGAAATCTGCCTGCCTTTCTTCCACTTAATGAGACTGCGAAGGCTACCATTCTCCCTGCAAACATACTTATGGTGGAGCACTTTAAATGTCTTGGGATTGAAATATTTCCCACTATTAGCCAGACAGTAAGGTATAATTACTCCAGCTTGGGTGACAGGATTACAAATGACTTCAACAGATGGTTCAAATTAAAAAACTCATTACAAATACAGGCCCGTGCGTCAATAATTAAATTGAATATTTTACCCAGAATTAACTTCATCAGCTCCATGCTCCCGTTACCTCCTCCTGTTCGTTACTGGCAAAAATTGCGCTCTGCCTCATATAAATTAGTCTGGAACAACAAACGCCCATGCTTAAAGAGATTCACTGCCCAGAGGAGTAAACTCGACGTGGGTTTGGCATTTCCAGACTTCAAATATTACTTTGAAGCTTTTTCTTTGAGACCATTGATCACCTGGTTTGATTCTCAAGCAGCCGTATCCTGGCGACCATTGGAGGAGAAGATAGTATCCCCACATAGACTTCAGGATATAGTGTATACCAAAATATCAATTAAGCAATGCAATTACGATTTGGCCCTCTTATCACACATGTGATCCAGACTTGGCGGGACACCCAGAAATTGTGTACTAACCGCCATCGGTGGCATACGCATTCCCCTCTATTTAACAATCTACTCCTTATTGGACAACAGCCTATTAGGTTCCCCAGATGGGAAAAGAAAGGCATCCACACTAGAGCTGCCGCGGTATTGATTATTTCCTTATCGCACAAATTTGCAAAATATTTCCTACCGCCGGCACGCACACAAAAAATAAAAAAAAAAGTTTGAATGCATTTTTTTTTTAGTAGTAGTCTACTCTTTATAGCATATAGCCTGCCTCTAGTCTAAATGTCTATCTTTAGAGGATGACTTTGCAGCATGAATATTGTTTGGGATTCGGCAAGCACGCATTAGTTATTGAAAGTGAAACACGGATGCGCAGTTCACTCGGTGTCGCGGGCACCCCCCCCGACCCTTTCTTATTATTATTACTATAAAGTTACTACTTTATAATAAAGGCATTCGTTTTGTGGCATTGACATTATATAGTTATGCGTTCAATAACATCAGCGTATTTACCGGACCATAGCAAGCAATACTCTATTCATATCTCAGTTCCTTTCTTTGCTCAGAGCGTGCGTTGTCCCATTCTGCGGTCTGTTAATAAAGTTTTCAATCAGACAAGTGTATAGAACGAAGGGCTTTTATTATAACATTCGTTGCAGACAGTAAAATCATTATGTCTCGTTTAGTACTCCTGAAGAGCGATGATAGTCCACTCCGGCGGAGAGTTAAAGCTAACGTTATTAGCCGTGTTGTGATGTGCTGACATTCAGGAAGTAAAAACGTGTGACGCGTCTCTCTTCTGACCAATCAGTGGTCTGCAATGTTTCACGTGACTTTTCTGGTACCCAATAGGGTCGCTTGGAACCTCGATAGACGAGTAGGGTATATCTGCAGAGCCGCAAGCCCAACGAGAGGAGGGTAAATTATTATTATTATTATAAAAAACAGCGGTGACGCGGTATTCAGCCTACTCTGCGGTGGCCGTGATGTAACAGCGATACCGCGGTAATGCGGTAATCGCGGCAGCTCTAATCCACACGTTGGGGGATATCTTCGATAACTCTGGTCTCTGCTCTTTCCAGGATCTATCCAACGGGATCTATCCAACGGATATACTGACACTGTGACACAATATCCTCATACATCAACTTCTCGGAAGACAGGTGTATTCCATCAAAGATGATGACTGTCTATGACAATAATAAGCCATGGTTTAATAAAGAGGTTAAAAGTCTCTGGGTTAAGAAGAATCAGGCTTTTAAAAGTAGAGATGCAGATCTCTATAAAATTGCCAGGTATGAATTTGAACGAAGCGTGAAAACAGCTACTAAGTACAGAGATAGTCTTGAGGACAAATTGAAAGCTGGGGACACAAAAGCGGTTTGGCAGAGTCTACACATGATTACTGGGTTCAAGAATAAACAGTCAGCTCAGAATGTGGACCCCCTACTCCCTGGCAAGCTTAATGAATTTTATTGCGGATTTGATGTGCACTCAGGTGATCAACCTAGGGTAGCTGATAGAATGGGGCCTGTAACCCCCCCCCCCTTTGTAGTCGAGGAGCACCAAGTTAGAGCCTTACTTCGCAAACAAAATGTTAGGAAGGCTGCAGGGCCAGACAATGTGTCTACTTTTACCCTGAAAAATGGTGCTGACCAACTTGCTACTGTTTTTACAGATCTTTTTAATTAGTCTCTCAGCACACTTAAATCTGCCACAGTCATACCTGTGCCCAAGAAATCTAGCACTGCTTGTCTGAATGATTACAGGCCTGTCGCTCTGACCTCTGTCATTATGAAGGTGTTCGAGCGGCTTGTCTGTGATAATTTATCGAGTATTGTTAAATTAGACATGTATCAGTTTGCTTATCAGCCCAACAGGTATGTAGGGGATGCTGTATCTATGTGTTTACACACCATCCTGCAGCACCTGGAGGCCTCTGCCACTTATGTACGAATTTTGTTTATTGATTTTAGTTCAGCGTTTAACACGATTGTGCCTTTTAAACTATTTGAAAAACTTAAATTGCTAGGAATCGATGAGTCTGTGCTATTTTATTCTCGATTTTCTCTCAGACAGAGAACAAGTGGTTAAAATAGGTCATTTGTTCTCTAGATCCAGGACCTTGAACACCGGGGCCCCCCAGGGCTGTGTTCTCTCTCCTCTGCTCTACTGTCTATACACCAATGACTGTGCCTCCCACTCCCGATTCTGTCAGATTTTTTAAATATGCGGATGACACAACAGTAGTGGGATTAATTAAGAACGGGATGAATCGGCCTACAGAGCTGAAGTTGATAGCTTTGCTGTATGGTGCAAGGAGAACGACCTGCTTTTAAACATATCTAAGACATGAAATTATAGTTGACTTCCGGCGCAGGGAGGCAGTCCACCCTTCTCTGTACATAAACGGCCAGCAGGTGGATAGGGTAGACAGTTTTAAATTCCTCTGCATCACCATATGTGATAACTTAAAATGGGAAGTTAACACCAGCCTCATAATTAGCAAAGCCCACCAGAGGCTCCACTCCCTGCGCCAGCTTAAAAAGTTTGGTGTGTCCAGGGAGGCAATGCTCAGCTTTTACAGAGCCACTGTGGAGTGTCCTTACCTTCTCAATGACTGTGTGGTACGGAAACACCACAGTCCATGATAGGGGACATCTAGAAAGAACTGTACGCACAGCGTCAAAAATCATCGGCTGTGATCTCCCTTCTGTGGCCTCCATTTATGGCACACAAATCAGGCGGAAAGGGGAGAAGGTGATCAGTGACCCCTCTCACCCTGCTTTCTACCTTTTTAACCCCGTTCCCTCTGGCAGAAGACTCCAAAGTCTCAGGTGCAGGACATCCCGTTTTAAAAACAGTATATACCCCGAGGCTGTCCGTCACCTGAACTCTAGTCCAAATGCACAGGCACTTTGCACCACAAGGGCTAGCACCAGCCGACAGGCACTTTAAGGCAATATGCACTTTAAACTGGAACACTGAGCTATTTATTTTAGGTACTGTAGCATTTTTTTTTTATTGTTTGTGTAAAACTTTTATTGTGGGGATTATATTGCATGTATTCTTGTGTTTTTATATTGTATGTTTTATACTGTATGTACTGTATGTGCTGGCACCAAGACAAATCCCAATCAACCATGTGTTGAAATGGCAATAATATTTTCTATTCTATATGATCTCCGCTGAACTTCCTTTTTCTTTTATTTACAAATAAGGGCAGCTCTGAAGGCTCATGGCGTTCCATGGGATGCTCCACTAGAACATCACAGATTTCACAAATTCTTTTATGACAAGGAGACATCGAGAGGCTTAGTTTCTGACTTTTATCGCCATTTACTTATGTCCTCGTATAAGGACCTCCCCCTGGATACAATTTGGAGAAAGGTTGTCCCGGAGTTGGATGTAGATTTTGATTGGGATACAGTCTGGGAGAATGTCCGGCTATCCTCACGCAACCCAGATCACCAACAGATTCATCTAAAAAAAATTCACAGAACTTAATATCTGACCCCTAGAGACGATTGAATCTAATGGGTCTCAGACCTGACTCTCGATGTACCTTATGTCCAAACGGTGTCACCGGAACATTTATGCATATGTACTGGGAATGTCCTCCTGTTGAGCTATTCTGGGAAAATGTTACCCCTCAGCTATTTTCTCTCTGACCATACCCGTTTCTCCTTCTGTATTTCTATTGAATGACGTTTCTCAATTACCGACCTCTACACATGTGAAAAGGCTGATTCTAGCCGGCCTCACAGCCGCCAAAAATGTATTGCCTCACGATGGATACACCCAGACAAACTATGCCCGAAGGGATTCTCACTTATCTTGATGTGATCTATCTGGAGATATCCACTGCACGTGTTATAGGGGTTAATGAGTCTAATATCGCGATCTGGTTGGCTGCTGTTGCAAAGCTAAAAGAGCGCATATAACTCTCGATTACTGAATAATATATTGTGTATGTAACTCACGTTGAGGTCCTAGGGTGGGGGGGGGGGGGGAGTGAGCGAGTCCCCATGTAGTTTTTTTTTTTCTTTCTTTCTTTTTTATATTTAATTATGTATATGTATTGGGCCCTTTTGGCTGTGGGTCTGATGGTCGCGGGCTCGGGATGGGGGGGGGGCCCTGGTTCAGGGTCTCGGCGAGTCAGGGTGTTAAAGAGGCATGATGCTTTGACTCGCTGGGGCGCCGGACTCTGGGTCCTCGAGGGTTGGGGATCGTGGCTGCCGTGTCTGGTGATGGAGGGGGCTCAAGATGGTCACTATACAGTCTGTCTCTATTATTGTCTTGTCATTATTGTAATAAGTTACTGTCCTGTGATGTCTTTTTATCTATTATTATTATAGTATAAAATAAAAAAGATTTGATCACAAAAAAAAAGAACAACAATTCAGTACATTTATATCTATGTGTTAATTTGTTACATTTTGTTTCACTAAGTTAGGAAAGTAATGTTTTAAGTCAAGCCTGATGTTGCCTTGCACAAAATAATGATCCCAGTCTCTTCCACACAGTGAGGCATACAGTTTATTAATTGAACAATGGGTATCGGATCGGTATCGGCCGATACACAAAGCCCAGGTATCAGTATCGGGACTGAAAAAGTCGGATCGGTGCATCCCTATACAACTGTACTATAAAGGCTACTGTCTGGTGGACATACAACTGTAATATATAAAGGCTACTGTCTGTGTATTTCTGTATGACAAATGATAAAGAAACTTGAAACTTGGTGGACATACAACTGTACTATAAAGGCTACTGTCTGGACATACAACTGTACTATAAAGGCTACTGTCTGGACCAGGCCACGTGAGCGGATCGGCGCGGCCGAGAAATCCGCTCTTCGCTCTTTAAAGCTTGGTCCGCTCCGCTAATCGCTCATGTTGACCCCGCCCCCAAGTCGCTCTCCGCTCGCTCACCTTGAATCGAGCGCTCCCCGCTCCCCGCGCCAGATCGCTCTGCAGATTTTTTTTTTGGAGCATGGTGTAAATTAGCTCAAACTACAACAGTCTACACCCCCTGGGCCCCTTAACAATTGTTTGTATTGAGCCGCATTGTAATTGTACCCATTCTGCTATGTTAAATAACGTTGTTTATCCATTCACTAGCTCTATTAAGCGATGATAGGCTAGCCGAGCCACAATGCTATGGTCGCTGCCATTAACGTTAGCATGTAAGCTAACGACAACAACAATGGCGTCGATACTTTTTCTAACAGGAGTGAGTGACAAAGCCTGAACAGGATATCACAGGTTCACCCTTCTCATTGGTTGAAAATGGCCTTCATGTTTGTACATCGCCATCTGTTGCTTTGGCATTGTACTGCATGTATATATTACATCAACAGTGTTAAACCACTGTGAGCGGCCTGGAGTGGATTGGAGCGGAGGAGAACTCTCGCTCCGGACGTCGCGCCGACTCATTTTAAAACCCACTCCTCGCTCACGTCAAAACCGCCCGCTCCGCGCCCCGCGCCGCTCACATGGCCTGGTCTGGACATACAACTGTACTATAAAGGCTACAGTCTGGACATACAACTGCAGTGTGCGTTCCTCATATCAACACTGATTACGTGCACGCGCGCTCCCGCGCATGCGCATAAATGTTCCCTCGCTTAAGCACAGACTAAATACGATGCCTAATTGCCTCTACGAATGGAATGTAACACATTTCATTCACAAGTTAGGTGTGAATGTATCTGAGAACGTATTTAACACACCTGACGACCGGCGCTATTGATATGCAAAGTAGCCCAGGTGGGTACTTATAGCGAGTTGGCGAGTGCAGCGCATTCCTGTGTGCACGCGTGTGCCGTGCACATCCGCGCGTGTGTGTGCCCGCGCTTCTGCTTACAAAACTTTGGCTGCACTGCGTGCAACCCCGTCCCAACTGTACTATAAAGGCTACTGTCTGGTGGACATACAACTGTACTATAAGCTACTGTCTATAAAGGCTACTGTTTGGACATACAACTGCACTATAAAGGCTACCGTCTGGTGGATATACAACTGTACTATAAAGGCTACCGTCTGGTGGATATACAACTGTACTATAAAGGCTACCGTCTGGTGGACATACAACTGTACTATAAAGGCTACTGTGTCTGGTGGACATACAACTGTACTATAAAGGCTACTGGTTGATTTCTCTTGCGGTTCCCTCTTTTTACCTGTAATAGAAGGTCCTCCACCAATAACAGTTGTGGAGACCACTAGTGCTGTGACAAACTGTCAAAAAGGGCTTTAGTTTTTGAGATACCCCTACCGGAGGTAGAACAAAACACAACCATGTTTTTCCTCATCCCTAAGGTCTCCCATATATGAAATGGATTCTTGTATAAAAATATTTTACTGCAAAACTTGTTAAATTGATAGATATTGTTATACACTCCCAAAGGAAAAAAGAACCAAAATATAGCCTGGCCGTATGGGAGTTGAGACATATAAACTCATGTAGATTAATAATACAAGCTCCAAGAGCTTTCAAATTTGACATGCTAGCAGTCAGACAGTTGCTTAACATAATAGAAAAACCTGGATTGAATATCTTTATGCATGTAGGAAATATATACCTATGTACACATACTTAAAATAAGCGGAAATGTAAAAAATGTATATCTATGCAGAATGTTCTCATTTACTTTGTAGTAGCTCTGTCATGGATTGTCATAGAAACACATATGAGGGCTTTTTCGGAAAGGAATAGTTGTGCTGAATCCAGCAATACCACATGTGTAAATATAGCATGCATGGTCAGGGAGTTACATCAGTGTATGAGGTGTCCTAAATGAAAGAAAATTAAACATTGACATAATGAAGTCTTCAGTCCAAAGGCCATTATCAGTGGTGAGAAGCATGTTGACAAATTCAATGTTACTGCAAAGTAAAGTCACTTGAGGTAATGTTCTGGTCTATAATGTTAATATATTTATGATACATTTAATAAATTATACATGTCATATGATAAATTTTATGATACTTCATATGGAAACAAAGATCCAATTGAATCAGGTTGAAATTGAAATAGAACACCTTTATTTCAATCTACTGCATTCTAAGCCCCCTGCTGTATTCACTGTACACACATGACTGTGTGGCCAGGTTCAGCTCCAACTCCATAGTGAAGTTTGCGGACAACACGTGGTGGTGGGGCTGATCTCTAATAATGACGAGAAGGCCTACCGGGAGGAGGTTGATGTACTGGCACGCTGGTGCCGGGATAACAGCCTACTCCTGAACATTGGTAAAACCAAAGAGCTGATCGTGGATTTTAGGAGAATACAGCAGGGGACACACGTCACTGCAGATAAATGGGGCTATTGTGGACAGGGTGAGCAGTTTCAAGTACCTGGGAGTCCACATCACAGAGGACCTGACATGGTCAACACACATAGATTCTGTGGTGAAAAAGGCGAAACAGTGCCTCTATCACCTGAGACAGTTAAGGAAGTTCAGAGTATTGGGGAAGATACTCCACTCCTTCTATTCCGGGGCTGTAGAGAGCATTCTGACTGGAAACATCACTGCCTGGTTTGGAAACAGCACGGCACAGTACAGGAAGGCCCTACAGAGAGTGGTGCGCTCAGCAGAGCGTACTACGGGTATTGCACTACCACCCCTGCAGGACTTATAACAGGAGGTACAAATCCCGAGCCTGCAGAATAATGAAAGACCCCAACCACCCCAACAACAGCCTGTTCAAGCTGCTGCGGTCAGGCAAGTGCCTACGTACACACGCTATGAGCACAGAGAGACTCCGGCTCAGCTTCTTCCCCCAGGCCATCAGAACACTGAACACTGAACTCTCCACTCACAAGTACACATGAACACACACACACACACACACACACACACACACACACACACACACACGCAAAAAAGGAAAGAACAGGTGTGGTTCTTGTATAGTTTAGATATAGTAAGTAATACATAATGACAGAGTTAAAATTGTATATTGTATAGTAGTGTACATAGGAACCAGTGCCTTCTCAGGAATTTAGCATGTCTATTTTTATCATGCACATCTTATGCCTTACCTGTTTTTTTTCTATGTCTATTTTATTATTGTATTATTGCACAATCGATGTGGGCATGACCACCCACATGTCACTGTATGCCCTGGTATGTATGTGACAAATAAACCTCTTGATTCTTGATTCTAGCAACACATCACCGTCACTCATCCACATTATCATCAGTGACTAAATTGATCATATTTGGGCAGTCAGGGAAAGAGCAAGAGCAAAACTCAGTGCAAGTCAAGCCCACTGAAAGACATTTGCATTTGCTGACATCATTGCAGTTTCCATCTTTAGGTGGGTGATGTCTCGAACTTCCTTATGTGCCGGTGCTTTCTGGAACATCACAGGTTCAATGGTCCCATCTTCTCTGAGCCTCCACCCTCTACCAACTGGGTTCCAGAGAAGAGGCTTGGCCAGATGGCTGTGACACCACACTGCTGTTTGCTACAAGGCTCTCAACACATGTTGCTGTAAGGCATCTTCTGTTGGGGGTAGATTTGCATCTGATTAATCTGTGGTAGATGCTAGTGTGTACCTCTGCTCATCCAGGTTGGTGCAAGGACGTCCATTCTCCATTTTCTTTTGACCATACAGGAGGAGGGCATACTGTGTTCTCTGAAGAGATTCTCTGTGGCCCTGTATTGGTTATGTAGTTGCTGACGACAAAGCTACATAGAGCAGCCTTGTTCCCACTGATCCTCAGGTATTTCCTGTAGTTAGGAACACTAGATTGTCCTGTGATCATATGTGTTGGTCTGCTGGTTTGGATGGTGCCTCTTCTTTGCCTTTTGTCTTTGATTGAGTGTTGATGGTCATATTTGTCAAACACTATAAAAAACGCAGTTGATGCCTTCCTTTCCCATTAATGTTGCTAATGGGACACACTCACCCAGATCATTGTATGTCTGAAAGGGTCACAGAGGATCTCTTCAGAGAACACAGTCATCTTGGCAGGTGGCTTTGAAAATGGTGAGGAGGTTAAGACGATTAGCAAGTCAGGCCTTGACAGCTTGACAGATCTTTATAGTGACCAGGAGGAGGCTGACACAAGATTGGTGTTACATGCAATACACCTTGCACAGTCACATTCTCGTCTCATTGTCAAATGTGATGATACAGATGTACTGGTTTTGCTTGTGTACTATTCAAGCAAAGGGATGTTTGGATCCTCAACAGTGTTCATGCACTCTGGACATGGCCCAAAGGAAAGATCCATCGATCAGAAGCTTGGAGCAGCACTTTGTGAGTGTTTACCTGCATGCCACGCCCTCACAGGTTGCGTTACCACAAGCAGCTTGTACAGAATTGGGAAGACCACTGCCTTCAGAAGACTGAAGACCCATCTGAGTGAGTTAATAGAAATGGCCAATTTTAGACTGTCTGAAAGCCTAGAGGAGACTTTTCCTGTGGCAAGAAAGTATGCCCTCCTCCTGTATGGCCAAAAGAAAATGGAGAATGGATGTCCTTGCACCAACGTGGATGAGCTGAGGTACACACTAGCATCTACCACAGATTCATCAGCTGCAAATCTACCCCCAACAGAAGATGCCTTCCAGCAACATGTGTTGAGAGCCTTGTACCAAACAGCCATCTGGCCAAGCCTCTTCTCTGGAACCCAGTTGGTAGAGGGTGGAGGCTCAGAGAAGATGGGACCATTGAACCTGTGATGTTCCAGAAAGCACCGGCACCTAAGGAAGTTTGAGACATCACCCACCTGTACTGTAAAGATGGAAACTGCAATTGATTGATTGATTGAAAACTTTATTAACAGATTGCAGAATGGGTACAATACAGTACAGCTCAATACACACAATTGTTAAGGGGATGCAGACCAGAGAAAGACTTTCGTCTTGTTTACATCAGGGTCCCCCATTTTCAATTCATCATAACATATATGACATACATGACATACAGATAGACAATGATGCCAGCAAATCCCAATGTCTTTCAGTGGGCTTGACTTGCACTGAGTTTTGCTCTTGCTCTTTCCCTGACTGCCCAAATATGATCCATTTAGTCACTGATGATAATGTGGATGAGTGACGTTGATGTGTTGCTAGAATCAAGAATCAAGAGGTTTATTTGTCACATACATACCAGGGCATACAGTGAAATGCGGGTGGTCATGCCTGCATCGATTGTGCAATAATACAATAATAAAATAGACATCGAAAAAAAACAGGTAAGACATAAGATGTGCATGATAAAAATAGACATGCTAAATTCCTGAGAAGGCATTGGTTCCTATGTACACTACTATACAATATAAAATTTTAACTCTGTTATTATGTTTTACTTACTATATCTAAACTATACAAGAACCACATCTGTTCTTTCCTTAAAGTGACTTTTATATTCTTCATTCCTTTAAAGTGACTTTTCCATTTAGTTTAAAGTGATTGTTTAAAGCGGTTGCAGCGTGTGTGTGTGTGTGTGTGTGTGTGTGTGTGTGTGTGTGTGTGTGTGTGTGTGTGTGTGTGTGTGTGTGTGTGTGTGTGTGTGTGTGTGTGTGTGTGTGTGTGTGTGTGTGTGTGTGTGTGTGTGTGTGTGTGTGTGTGTGTGTGTGTGTGTGTGTGTGTGTGTGTGTGTGTGTGTGTGTGTGTGTGTGTGTGTGTGTGTGTGTGTGTGTGTGTGTGTGAGAGTTCAGTGTTCTGATGGCCTGGGGAAGGAAGCTGAGCCGGAGTCTCTCTGTGCTCATAGCGTGTGTACGTAGGCGCTTGCCTGACCGCAGCAGCTTGAACAGGCTGTTGTTGGGGTGGTGGGGGTCTTTCATTATTCTGCAGGCTCTGGATTTGCACCTGAACTTCCTTAACTGTCTCAGGTGATAGATGCGCTGTTTCGCCTTTTTCACCACAGAATCTATGTGTGTTGACCATGTCATGTCCTCTGTGATGTGTACTCCCAGGTAATTGAAGCTGCTCACCCTGTCCACGGTAGCCCCGTTTATCATCAGTGGTGTGTGTGTCTCCTGCTGTATTCTCCTAAAATACACTATCAGCTCTTTGGTTTTACCAATGTTCAGGAGTAGGCTGTTATCCCGGCACCAGCGTGCCAGTTCATCAACCTCCTCCCGATAGGCCTTCTCGTCATTATTAGAGATCAGCCCCACCACCACTGTGTCGTCCGCAAACTTCACTATGGAGTTGGAGCTGAACCTGGCCACACAGTCATGTGTGTACAGCAGCGTTTCCGTTAGCCGGTAATTACCGGTTTTTGACCGGCAAAATCTGTTGAAGTCCGACTTATTTAATATCTCCGGTCTTAATGTCCGGTGAAAATAATTCCCTGAGTCTAAGCACAATTTGATTATTTGAATTGTATTAAAATAGGCTAAAATTAAATAGCCTATGCGATGAACGAAACGATCATTACATTTGTTTCCTCGTTGCTTCTAATAATGACAACGACGTTGTCGGCGAGAGCTTAGTGCTGGGTGTGCGAGTGCATGTGAAGCTGCAGAGCCAGAGAGGCAGCAGCACAATGCAGTATTCCATCAGTACTCCAATTCGGCCATTTTCAGCCAATGTTGGGTGGGGGGCGCTGTTGTGCGGTTCCCAGAAAAGAGCCAATAACAGCTGGATCAGCTTCTCTGCAGCGCCATACTCTTTGCAAATAAGTCGTTGCGAGGTGGAGAGAGTCGTCACGCAAACCACGATAATGTTGCCGTCTCTCTGCTTTCTCAGTTCTTCGCTTGATATAATTAATACAAATGTCCAATATAACGGAATTCGTTAGCTCATAAAAATGTGATTATAACAGACTGCTGTTTAGTGTCGGACCGACTGCCCACATACGCGGTCTATTTTAGTTCAAGTCAGCAGCAGCACGGAGTATCGAGGGACTTATTTTATTTGGAATATATTAATTAATGACTGTATACGCAAAAGTAGCCTAGTTTTAAGTAATAATATTATAAATCTACATGCCTTGAGGATGACATTCTTTATTCTAAACTATGACCGGAATTAATCTCATTTGTCCGGTAGATTGAAATCTTGCAGGTCACGGAGACCGACAACAATTTTTTCTAACGGAAACCCTGGTGTACAGTGAATACAGCAGGGGGCTCAGAACGCAGTAGATTGAAATAAAGGTGTTCTATTTCTATCTCAACCTGATTCAATTGGATCTTTGTTTCCATATGAAGTATCATAAAATGTATCATATGAAATGTATAATTTATTAAATGTATCATAAATATATTAACATTATAGACCAGAACATTACCTCAAGTGACTTTACTTTGCAGTAACATTGAATTTGTCAACATGCTTCTCACCACTGATAATGGGCTTTGGACTGAAGACTTCATTATGTCAATGTTTAATTTTCTTTCATTTAGGACACCTCATACATTTACTGATGTAACTCCCTGACCATGCATGCATATATATTTACACATGTGGTGTTGCTGGATTCAGCACAACCACACCTTTCCGAAAAAGCCCTCATCTGTGTTTCTATGACAATCCATGGCAGAGCTACTACAAAGTAAATGAGAACATTCTGCATAGATATTAATTTTTTACATTTCCGCTTATTTTAAATATGTGTACATAGGTATATATTTCCTACATGCATAAAGATATTCACATCCAGTTTTTTCTATTATGTTAAGCAACTGTCTGACTGCTAGCATGTCAAGTTTGAAAGCTCCTGGAGCTTGTATTATTAATCTACATGAGTTTATATGTCTCAACTCCCATACGGCCAGGCTATATTTTGGTTCTTTTTTCCTTTGGGGGTGTATAACAATATCTATCAATTTAACAAGTTTTGCAGTAAAATATTTTTATACAAGAATCCATTTCATATATGGGAGACCTTAGAGATGAGGAAAAACATTCTTGTGTTTTGTTCTACCTCTGGTAGGTAGGGGTATCTCAACATTTTGGGGGCATTGTCACTGGGCTACACAGTGGTTTGGTGATGGCAGTGATCCTTGGTTGTGGAATGCCGTCTGCTAGCCTCTGTTACGGACTACCTCCGACTGCTTCTTCACACCCAGACCTCCTTCTAAGTCTCCCAATAGACACCGTTTTGCCCTGGCCTGGAATCAGTCGCAGACGCCAGACGGTGTTCATTTGTCTTTTGCAAAAAAGGGGCATGTTTGTTAAATGGATAAGGTATCTAAATTAGTCTGGCCTAGATTCCAATTTGAGCTAAAAAGGCAACATCTAAAACATGGAAGGGTCCAAGTTTGATATTGAGTGGTAAAGCAAGATGTCTCTGAAATAGACAATAACCAACATGATAATATACCTCGTAACCCGTCTTCAAAAACATGCCGGGTGGTGGTCATAGCTCGATAGGTAGAGCACTGCACCAAAATTAGGAATTTGATTCAGAATGGAGTCACCCATACTGAAAATGCATGCACTTATTGTAAGGTGATTTGAATAAAAGAGTATCCGCCAAATGGCAGATATCCAAGACAACTCCTGGTGATAGGCTGATGAAAGTACCATCTAGTTCTAGTATCTACCCAAATGTGAGTTCCTCTTAGAATCAGAACCAGAATCGGGAGTTTTTCCTGACTCTTGTTTCCTATACAAGAGTCGAGGAAAGCAGATGTGGCGAAACGCGTGAAGTCCAAACAATCAGGAAATTCCGAGAGAAGCAGATGGATTCAGGACAAATTCTGTCAAATTTCACTTCCTGCCGAAGAGCACTTTCCTCTTCCATATTCTGCCTCCGTCTATCCAGGGGCGTATCTAGACCCAGCACTCTACTGGGGCACAGAAGTATCTGAAGAAATTTTTTTTTATCAGTAGGGCACGTGCCCATCGGCGTATTTAGACCACCATCAGTAAGGCACGTGCCCTACTGATGATCATCTGTGCCCCACTGATCATTTTTTCTTTTCTTTTTGACAAATGTTTTTTATTTTCCCTTTTTAACATGATCAAATAATTATAATATTTTTTACTTCACTTTGAAATATTATAGTGAAATATTTTGCACTGTTGTCGCATTTATCTTGTTGAAATCCTCCAACAGGCTCTTTTTTGTAAGTTGACTGGTTTGCACACCAATAATACAGTGCAATAATAGAATAGTAGAATAGATAGTAAAATTATGCAATAGAATGGCCAGAGTAAAATAGTGCTACAGTACAATCAACAGCGGGGTGTATTAGAAGGCTATGGTGAAGAGGTAAGTTTTTAGCTTATTTCTGAAAATATTAAGAGATCTAGCTTCCCTAATGTCCATAGGTAGTGTGTTCCATAACTTTGGTGCATAGTTAGCAAAGGCTGCATCCCCGATTTTCTTTAGACTGTGGCTTGGAACCTTCAATAGACCAGTAGTAGATGATCGCAATGTTTATACTTTGTATATAAGGAGGAGGACCTTGAAATCAATTCTAAATGTTACCGGAAGCCAGTGTAGGTTACTTACTTGTAACTTCAGGTTTGATCCAAGGAGTAAGTTGCCCCATATTGCTCTGTAACATTTCTCTTTTTGTTATAGGACCGACTAGTAGGATTTCAGTTTTGCCCTCATTTAATTTTAGGAAGTTGTTCGTCATCCATTTGTTTATTGCTAAGAGACAGGCGGAAATAGAGTTTATAGTGGTGTGATCATTTGGTTCAGCAGAGATGTACAATTGTGTGTCATCTGCGTAACTATGGAAACATACATTGTGCTTTCTAATGATGTCTCCTCAATGTTCAATGCAATGTTCAATGCAAGTAAAGCACTTTAAACTTTAAGTATGACTAAATGCTTTCTTGACTATATATATATAGTAACTGTTCCAAAATGCATAGATTTCTATGTATTTTAGGGGATTGGGGGGCTAGCTCTTTTTAATATAAATGTCAGATTGTTTTATTTATTTCATTTATTTCATAGATTTCTATGCATTTCAGGAGTTTGGGGGGCTGGCTCCCCAAAATAATTAAATAACATAACCCTAACCTAACCCTAAAACCGAAATAAAGTATAAAAAAAAAAGAAAAGTTCAGATACTTCTGTGCCCCAGTAGAGTGCTGTGTCTAGATACGCCCCTGCACGAGCCCTACTGACAGTGGTCTAAATACGCCGATGCGTCTATCACTCCATCCCAACTCTGGATCAGCCAGATGTTTCAATGTGATGTCACTGGGCATACTGCTAAAACCAAAGGAATTAACCTGAGCCAAATGGTCATTGTGTGCCTGAGAAGAAATCAGACTACTTTACAAGATTACTTTATCGAATTTGGGGAGTGGGAGAGCCATTGATAAAACAAGGCTATACACACAGGTACATACAGCATATTATCCAACTATTTGTGTCTGAGAATAATAGAATGACCTTTACTGTACAGTAACTTGTAATGAATCAAGGTCGATCCTATAACGTCTCTGCAGACATTCTAGGCTACTGCTATTACAGTCATTTTCATAACCAAAGCCGATCAAACCGGTCTGTTTGGCCGTTTGGCTGGCCTGGTTGAGCTGCAGTTCAAAATGTCTCTTTTTAACTGACCATCAAACATCGTCTAATACTTAATGTATTTTTACAAAGATTATTTTCTCTCAATGAAATGCACTTGTTCCAAGTCTTGGGACGCAGAGTGAGATCATACACGCCAGGCCTATTCAACGACCCAAAACGTTTAAACCGCCTGACATGACAGTATGACAAAGTGACCGAAAATAGTTTAGTTTACGACCGCTCTTAAGTAAATAGGCAAACACGTCTGGCCGGATAGAGTATTCGTGGGATTCTACGTGGTCCTCTGGGACATCTCCCTCTCTAAAAGCCTCGGTTTATCGGCATAACGAGCAATCCATCTCAGCCCCGTTCCAAAAATAGTCCCGTGTGTGGTGTGACGTCTGGTGTGTACTCGGTACAATTCTTGCATAACTATAGAATTGCTGTGTGAGCTGCCTCCTCATGTATGTATCTTGTCTCTCGTGGAGGCGAGATCGCCTTTATTGGCTTTTTAGCAGAATGATCTGTTCCCAGAAATGCGTTGCATTGATTGATTGATTGAAAACTTTATTAACAGATTGCAGAATGGGTACAATACAGTACAGCTCAATACACACAATTGTTAAGGGGATGCAGACCAGAGAAAGACTTTCGTCTTGCAGGCTTCCCCCTAGCCAATCAGCTGATACCTACAAACACCTGAGGAGACTTGAGCAGGATCTCTTTCTTCAATGAAGAACGAGATACTGTAGGTTCACCGCTGGCTGGCTCCACGGAGTCCACGCAGTATATGTGAATACATTAACAACACAACGTGGAACTAAAGTGGCAGGAGACGAATAGAACGCGTATTGCGGTGCGATGCTAGATGCCCTGGGAGATGCGCAATTAAATTCCACATAATAAGTACATCATCTGAACAACATCCCTCTCACACCGACAGTATGAGCCTTCATACTCACCGTGGTTGAACATCACGGACCGAAACCGGTTGTTTGTGGACGAATTTTCCATTTTGCAAAGTTGTTTTTCCTTTCACCAGTCAGCGCTAAAACGCAACGGCTTCTGCCCGTCCCGGGGTTTTAAATTGTATTCCTTATACGTTTTCTCCAACGCTGGATACAATGGAACTTATGATAATAACCCTGCAACCCAAGGGTTTGATAATCACACAGCCTCGTTCTTGCCTCTCAAGCGTAAACCACACACTGGCATCTGTTGCTGTTTCTGGAGCTTTTTAAACGGCGCACCGTTCACCCAGCCAGCCAGCCAGCCTCCTGCCCAGACTGACATGACGTCACGGTGTCCGAGCTGAGACAGAGGCGGAATGAAAACAATCGCACATGGACGCGCACGCAAGGTGGTACATACAGTCACGTGCACCTTACAAATCGCCATTTAAAGAACGCTCATCAGTGCGAAGGTCTCCGATAGCCTATAGCCTACTATTTTGCTTTCATGATATGAACATTCGATTTGAGTAGATAAAAATGTATTGCCATCGTACAGCAGCACAAGTACATTAGTACAATGCAAAATAGTTGGCATCTAACTATAGTGCAAGGTAACACCAGTGGTGCAGTCGTAATATGGGAAATGCCCAAACGCCACGTGCACGCGCGCTCCCGCGCACGCGCATACATGTTCCCTCGGTTGCGCACAGAACAGATGATTATTATGCATAAATGTTTTAAATGTAATTGTAGTTACAATTTCTTTAATTGAATTAACTTAAACTAGAAAAGCAAATACAAACTAAATTAACAATGTAACTTAGAGTTAGTTTACAGAAGGACAGTTTCCTTCAGCGACTCCCCACCTCCGAGGACTCATTGACGCTGGTGGAGAGGCGGTAGTGGAGGAGAGGAGTCCGTTGTTATGCTATCGGTATCCTATTATTATGCAAAGTCTAGGTGATAAGTGCCGGCCGGCGCGACGAGTCCAGTGACAATAACGCATTTTTGTGTGCGCGCGTGCACATCCGCGCGCACTTCTGCCTCAGTGACCTATACCTAAACAGCGTTTAACCGTAATATACAGTGTAACACGTTATTAAGTGGAATAACAAAACTATTTAGTAAATATGCTAATTTGATTATGTACATTATTATTATGTACAGTGATACAAGTATAAATATACTATGGCAGTAAGTCATTACGCTAGCGGTATAAATAATAAGAGTAGGTATCGTTGTTGAATTAAGGGACTCTGTGTGGGGATGTTAGTGACTGTCTAACTGTACATATGACTGTTTACACCTGTAACTGTCTACCTGTGTATATCATCGTCTCCACCAGATATAGCCAGTTGTGTATATATATCTGTCTCCACTGGAGGGCGCTCTAGGTGTAGCTACCTGAGTATTCTACCATAGAGGTAACTATAAAAGAGATTGTTCCCACCCATTTCTTTCTCTTCTCCAACGGCTCTCAACGAGAGCAGAGCTCTGTACAAATACTGCTTATATGTGAATAAAGAAGCCCAGCCAGTTCTGGCACAATAGAGAATCCATGCCTCTTGACCACATTATTGACGCCCCAAAGCGAGTTCTGTTAACAGGTAACGCCCAGATAACGCCGGGGCAAAATAGTGGAGGTACTGTAGTAAACTTAGCTGAGTTATAGGCTAGGATAGCACCGCGTGGCTAGTCGCTAGGCCGACCAGAGTAAAAGGCTAAGCATATCATTAACGAAGAGAATGGAAGACAAAAGAGAAAACGGGTGGCTGATATTCAACGGAAAAGCAGAGAACTGTGAGCTCTGGGGAGAGCGCGTGCTGTGCAGCATGCACGGGACGGCCCTGAGGAGTGCCGGAGAAGCACAGAGAGACGGGCTAATGGTGACGATGATGGTGAGAGGACTACCGGAGCTGTACAGGCCATTCACACTCCTGATAACACACGGTTCAACGGACATTACGTTGGGACAGTCCAAGGCTAAGCTAAGGAACTTCGAGGCCTCAGAAGACACCCACCCAGCCGCCATGCAGGAGGGGGAGAGGGTGCTGAGAGCCCAAGCAGCGCCAAGAGAGAGAACCAGGACCACGGCGGACCTGGCGTGCTGGCGGCGCGGAGATAAAGACCATCAGAGAAGCAAATGCACAAAGGCTGTCTGGTGTAGCTCCTGCAAATCCGCGGGGCACACAGACAGAGCGTGCAGAGCGTGCATGAAGAAACACCATCATAACGCATGATACGCGCATGGACAAGATGGTGGTCACCAGCGAGATGAAAGCCACGAACAAAATGGCGGTTGCAGACGAGTCGAAAGCCACGGACGGAATGGCGACTACGGACAGGATAAAGGCTGTGGACAGGATGACAACAGCGGATACAACGGCGGCGACTATCGAAGTGAGATGATTCGAGATGACGCCCGGAGAATCGATGACGGCGACGGTCGACGTGAGACGAGCCGAGACGACGCCCGGAGAATCGATGACGGCGACGGTCGACGTGAGACGAGCCGAGACGACGCCCGGAGGATAACGGGGCAAGGAGACTGCGCTTTTGGAGCGCGGACGGCGGACATCGCCGGACCGGCCCAGCTGCAGCGGACCCAGAGAAGGGGTCTGATTGTGGGCTGGACACAGGTGCGTCGTCCCATACCATCAACGACGGGAGTCGGTTCAAGAACATTGACGACACTTTCCACCGGGAGACACACCTGCGGGTTGGCGCAGGAGAGGGGAGATGCACAGGTATGCCCACGGACAGCGAGGGGCACCGGCGTGCGGCGACGCTAAAGAAGAACGCTCTATACCAGGGGTCAGCAACCTTTTTGACATGGAGTGCCTGTTTGAAATATAGTTGTAACTAGTGTGCCTCAACAATATTCCATGCATCGTAATTTTTTTTCTCATAATCAGGTATTTTTAATGATCATTTTTACATTATTACATCATTATTGTTATTGTTATTATTAACAATATTATTATGATGGTTGTATCAACCCTAAATCTGAGTTGGGGGGGGGGGGGAATGCAATGCAAACAGCTGCATACAGTGTGACCATTTCACTCACATTTGCCCATTCATTTTTGGACACATCACACACCATCGGTGTGTGTACTGTACGTGTGCTGTCATAGCTCCACCTACAGGCCTAATGGAGAACACCAGGATGTGAATGGAGGGTGAATGTGAGGTATATCGTGTAAATAAGTTTTGATTGATCGCAAGCCTACACTGTAAAAAAAATTTATAATAATAAGTTACCAGAACTTAAAAATATTGAGTTCAGTTACTGTGCATTAAGGTTTTCAGTTTTCAATCCATAATAAGTTAACAGAAAAATAAATACACAACCACATTATTTCAACCTAATAAAACTATGTTTATTGTCATTGTTTTAAGAACACAAGTTGACTTGGTAATACTCACATTTTGAGTAAAAAAATTACTTTTAACATGTGCAATGTTCAATGAAATAGAAAAATAAATAATAAAATGTGTTGATTAATCCCACTGGTCACAATGGTGACCGTAATAATGTTTTTGTTATAAGGCTCTGCAAATGTTACTGAATGATGTAGCAATGTATTTCCAGCTAAATTGAAATAATAAACAAATAAAGGGTCTCAATTAAATATGTGGTAGTAAAAAGAACCTGTGGGAGGATTTCAACAAGATAAATGCGACAACAGTGCAAAATATTTCACTATAATATTTCAAAGCAAAAAAAAGAAAAAAAAAATAGTATAATTTTTTATTTCTTTTTTTATGCTGCCCCCTGTGCCTATGAAAATGCCCCAGCGTGCCTATGCAGGCACACGTGCCTAGGGTTGCCTACCCCTGCTCTATACGGACCATCGTTCCCACAAGGACTGTTCTCTGTAGTAGCTGCTACTGCAAGCGCGCCAAGGTATTCTTCGAGAAAGGTAAAATCTTTCTTGTAGAACCTGACGGTACCCGATTTGACATAGAGATGTACCAGAGAATATATTATCTGAAAACGGAGTGTAATGATAATAATGAAGTGTATAGCAGGATGGCCAGTCACTACATTCAGACATGGCACGAGATTATGGGTCATTGTAATTACGAGGGTTTATTGAAATTGCAAATAATGTCAGAGGGTATGCACATTGAGGGGAAGTTTACCTAACTAATATTGTGCAATGTGCAAAACGGGAAAGTTTACCCAACAAATCTTTACCAAACAAATATTGTACTAGCTGACATAGACCTAGTCGGCCCAGTAAGCAACGAGTACATAGGAGGTTTTGGATGTGTACAGTCTTTTACAGACGTGTGTATAGGGGCAGTGTCTGTTTACTTTATCAAAGAAAAGAGTGACATACTCCAGGCCACGGAAGAATTCCTGGCAGACGTAGCCCCTTATGGTGCAGTAAGATGTTTGAGATCTGACCACGAAACTGAATTTGCAAATAGAAAGTTCCAATCACTATTGTGAAGGTATAAGATAAAATACAATGACGTCACGTCCATATTCCCCCGCACCAGAGCGGGGCGCCAGAGAGGGAATAGCACACCCTTTCCGAAATGGCTGGATGTAGGCTGGCAGATGGTGACTTACCGAAGAGCCTGTGGCATTGTGCGGTACAGGAGGCCGCTTACACCAGAAACGGGTGCTTTGATAAGCGCTCGGGCACCACTCCGCATACAGCGCTGACAGGAAGGAAGTGTAATCTAGCCGGAATGCATCGATTTGGATCAGTATTATGTGTACCTGCAGAACAGGGGAAGTGTTATGTGTGCCTGCAGGACAGGGGGAAACCCAAGTCCAAAGAGAGTTACAGTAGAACAGAGGAAGTCCTGCTGTCCTAGTTTATCATCCCGGTAAAGGGATAGTGCTGAAACACATCATGCTAGTCAAGTTTGTCACAAAGGCAACCTGTGAGGGCAAGGACATAGACAGAGGACTCCAGAGCAAGGTGTGTAAAAAAAATATATATATATATACAAACGCATCACCCCAGTGTACTTGGTACAGTTGTGGGGACAGACAGTCGGCAACCCACAGAGGGCGATGACGAGAAGCACCTGAGGGTGACGTCAAGCTCCTCAAGCAGTGGGAGGTATTCAACCCCCAGAGGGTGATGACGAGAAGCACCTGAGGGTGACGTCAAGCTCCTCAAGCAGTGGGAGATATTCCAAAAGGGGACACGGACCCCCAGGACGTCTGACAGGCTATGCCAGGGAAGAGAGTGACGAGGAGGATAATACACCTACCCCCGTTGAGTACTACAGGGTAGTCAGTGGGGTAGACCCGACCTTTAAAGAGGCCACAATGTTCCCCGTAGACTAGAGGGCATACATACAGTGGGAGGGAAAAATTGATGTATTCAACCCAGGAAGGTACTGAGGACCACGGTAAATGCAATGTTTGGTTCCACATTTAAAAGGCTGAAATGGATCATATGCTTAACCCCATGTTCACGTACAAAGGTGGGTGTTTTACAAGGTTAAATACAGGAGTAGAAACCAGGTTTGAATGTCTGACTAGAGACCATGATTGAATACTGAAGAATTGAGCCATATATTTGATCTATGTCTAAAATTGAGTCATATAGTTGATCTACGTTTAAAATATAAAAGTGGAGGATCTTATCATCACTCCAGACCACAAAAGAAAGACCTAAGCACGTTAAACCATTTTGTAGGTAGGGACGTCGAACAAATCTGCCATTTGTGTAAGAGATACCCCAGAGGATCTTGAGTTGAAGTGAAGTGAAAATGTATAGATAAACTGTAGATAACTTCATTCTATTGAACAGCCTGTACTCGCCATGACCTATGTTCTACAGTGAGTAAGGATGTCATAGTATTCCTTTGTTGATCACACAGAGAACCATTGAACTCCATCAAATTTGTTTTCTTTCTTTTGTTACCCCAGCGGTGCTGCAGATGGACAGCAATAACTTAAAGGCTTAGAGCCTACGAAGATATTGTCAGCATGTGGGGCTGAGTAAATATATCCTCCCTACCTAATATGGTGTTTTCTGTAGAATGGGCGTTCTGTCTAAACCATTTAAAATTATAGATATTGTGTATATATGGAAACTGTTGTTCATAAGGGTAAAGGGAACCATTGTGGTTATCAGGAACTCGAGGTGTCAATATAGATGTAAACATGTTGTTGTGAAGGGCCAGATTAAAGCTGAGAATATACATTTATTGTTTTATATACATTGTATATTATTTATATATACACGGTATGTTGTGAAGGGCCAGATTAAACTGAGAATCAACCTTTATTGTTTGATATACTTTGTATATTATTTATATATATACACGGAATATCCCTTTACCTGCGTTCAAACCAGAGTAATATTCGCTCTCCTATTGGACAGCGCCCCCAGGCGCCAGCGCGCAAGCCCCCAACGGCAAGTTCAAAGACAACTGCAGGCATGTCGGAACATGCCCGGAGTCAGCGTAGTGATACCAGACAAGGACTGAGGTTGGGACTAGATATTCACTTAAGTATAAATACGGCGGCAGGTGCGAACAGTAGCAGTTCGGCAGTTCGGTAAAACAGTGAAGTGAGCAACCTTGCGTCTAACAGAGCATTGAGAACCGCGTGCGAATAGAATGGTAAAAGTGTCAGAGTTTAATGAAGTAACATTGAGTTCGACTTAATCTAATGTGAAGTAAATAGTCGTTCATTTATTGTATATCGTGCGGCCACAGTTCTTTAGTGTGTAGCATTACCCAGCGGTTCGTCGTGTCTTTAGCTAGTGTACTTAACCAGGCTGTGTGGCCTAAATACGTCGCCCACACCCGAGGAGTCCTAGGCGGAGAACCGTTGGACATGTACACAGGAGAATCGGCGTCGGCGATTGCAGAACCATTACTGGTTGGATTATATTGATTTGGAACGTGGTACCCGGAGAAGAGCATCGTTGATTTCCACTATCGTTTGGGATTCAACCTCGTGAGGATTACAACTCGGGCCGGCCTCGTGGACGGGGCTGGCTAGCTGTCATCAATGCTGTCGAGCATCTGGATTACAATTATTACTTTGCTGCTGATCAAGGGAGTTTACAAGGACCGACTCCTGTACCTGGAGTCTCTTTATTCCTCATTGAATCAGACGGAGTACCCGAACATTCCTCTACCCTCCAGGCCTTACACCCACGGAGGGAACCCATTGTCTCCAGTCGGTACCAGTGTTGCCCTATATAGTTGCTACTATACGACAGGTGGTGTCAACTTAGACCCATCGTAAGATTCCTGCTATTCTTAGTGATTCATGCTATTGACTGACTTTACGTATATTCTTCGCCATACAAGCGCGACCCTAATTCTCATTCTGTAACCTAACGTTGCCTAATAATAATAAATTACCCTCAAATACTATTTCTGTGTCAATGCCGTGTTCTTGTGGGTGTTCACCATCTATATTTGATGTACTGTCTGGCCAGTAATTAAAGTACATAACTAGCAGTGGTTTAATCTATCACAATCTTTAATACAGTCAGGGTTTTGTAACCCCTCAGTTACACGGTATATCCCTTTAAACCGGCGTTCGAACCATAGTAATATTCGCTCTCCTTATTGGATAGCGCCCTAGGCGCCAGCCCGCAAGCCCCCAACGTCAGGTTCAAAGACAAGCTCAGGCATGTCGTAACATGCCCGGAGACAGCGTATTGATTCCAGACAAGAACTGAGGTTTGGGACTAGATAATCACTTAAGTATATATACGGCGCAGGTGCGCACAGCAGCACTTCGTTCATCAAGTTCATCCCGAGTCAGCAGGTAGTGAAGTGAGCAACCGTGCGTTGAGAACACGTGCGAATAGAATAGTAAAGTGTCAGAGTTTAATGCAGTAACGTCAAGTTCGACCTAGTTTAATGGGAAGTAAATAGTCGTTCATTTATTGTATATCGTGCAACCACAGTTCGTTTGTGTGTAGTGTTATGTACTAGAGGCCTGGTCACTCCTGTGTCACCGGGCATGCAGGTGAGGCCTGCCAATTAGCCAATTAGTGCTGATTGGTTACCTGCTGGGGAGCTTTAAAGGCAGACCTAGTAACACACATGCACTGTCTGTGCCTAGAGAAAGAGCTGTCAGGTTCTTACAGTCCTTGTCCGTTGGGTTACCAGTACATTAGTTTATAGTTATATTAGTAGTTCCTTGCTATAGTAGCATTTTGAGTTAGAGCACGGGGTTTTGGTGTCGGTTTTGCACATAGGTTGCGTCCCTTGAGCCAGGGTCGTAACAGTTGGGCGGTCGTCCGGGATCTTTTACCTCTAGAAATTTGTTTGGTGGTTTTTTTTTTGTGTTACACAGGGTGTCATGGTATTATGGTTTGGGTGGTGTTCGTTACATATGGTGTAACGTGGGGGCTGAGCCATTTCATCAAACAGGTGAGTATGCCGTATTTGTTTGTAATTTGATGTGACTACTTATGCTGTTAAAATATATAGTTTAGTCGGCACCACATGTAGATAGGGACATTATTTTCTGGTTGTTGGTTAGCATCCTGTGCACCACGTACTCCTGGGGCGGTCAATGAAATGATTGGTATATGATCTTTGACTGGTAGCAGGTGTGGTTGAAGAAGGTTAGGTCTACAGGGCATTAGTTTAAGGGTAGGTAGATTAGGGCGGCCAGAAAACACAGGTAGTGTGGTAGGGCTTGATTTAGTGTTTCTTAGGGTAGACATGTGGTGGGCCGGTTTTTTTCTGCAGTTTAGACGTAGAAGCATATGTAGTCATATCAGGTTAGAAGGCGCACCTGTTTGGAATTGTTTGTTGGATTTATTTTGTTTGTTTGAGTGTTTGGTGAGCATACCTGGTAGCACCTAACACCCTGCGTGTATGACACGTCTATTTAGGGTGGGTGTGTTTTTTTTTATTATTTTTGTTGTGCAACCTAGAAAGGTGCGCTCCGTAGAGCTCACATTTCCACCGCGTTCCCTTCTGGTTGTTATTATTGGCATTTAGCATTATTCATGGTTCTTCAGTGGTTCTTCGTGGTTCTTCAGTGGTTCGTTGGGGGGGTCTTCGTGGTTCGTTAGTGGTTCTTCGTGTCTGTGAGGTTGGGTGTGTAGCTTGGGGTGTCTAGTTCAGTGACAATGGCTTCCATCAGGGACTTTGTTGATCGTCCGTCTCATGACTTATTAGACAAGTTTTCCAAAGAACAACTGCTAGAACTTGCTGTACACTACAGGGTAGAACTTTCTGCAGGGGAGAAACGTTTGAAGCCGTCTGCCTTGAGTGCTTTAAGGGTGTTACTCATTAGAGAGCAGGTGCTTGAGGAGAGGGTGGAGGAGCCTCCTTCGTCTGGCGCGTCTCCGCTATTACCTGGGGTAGAGGGTGAGTGGAGGATTAGGGAGTTGGAGTTTAGGGAAAGGCAGCTAGAGCGTGAGGAGAGGAGAGAGGAGCGTGCGCTTAAGGAGAGAAGAGAGGAGCGTGAGTTTAACAGTGAGCGTGAACTTAAGGAGTGTGAGCTTAAGGAGAAACAAATGTTGCTGGAGCACGAGCGTGCACAGAAGGAGCTTGAATATAAGCATGCTGCCTTGCAGGCGGGTGCTCTGCATCCAGAGTCACGTTCCGGGTTTGATGTAGGCAGGAATATTAGGATGGTGCCACCATTTTTTGAGAAAGACGTGGAAAGATATTTTCCCCTTTTTGAATGGGTGGCAACCACCTTGAAGTGGCCTGATACCGCCTGGACACTGCTGCTGCAATGTGTTTTAGTTGGTAGGGCACAAGAAGCCTACACTGCTCTGTCCCTTGAACAACGCGCTGATTATGAGCTGGTTAAAGCTTCCATATTGAGGGCTTATGAGTTGGTCCCCGAGGCCTATCGTCAGCGTTTTAGAGGCTATCGCAGGTCGGAGGGACAGTCGTATGTTGAATTCGGAAAAGAGAAGGAGAACCTGTTTGACCGGTGGTGCACCTCGCAAAAAGCAGAGTCAAGAGAGCAGCTTAGACAGTTGGTTCTCCTAGAGGAATTTAAAAGGTGTGTTCCTGATAACGTTTCCACACATCTAAATGAGCATAAGGTATCGAAGATAGGCGACGCTGCTGTCTTGGCTGATGAGTTTGTGTTGACACACAAATCTGTCTTTGTAGAGGAGGGCCGTGTGGAGTCCAGGGGTAGTAGGCGTCCTTTTCAGGGGAGCCGGCTCCCGGCACCCGTGTCTGCTGGTCGGTTTACTTCGACTCCTAGGCAAGGTGGCTCTGCTAGTGCATTCCCAGAGGGGGTTATCTGTTTTTACTGTAAGGAGCCTGGTCATATCGTTGCTGGATGCCCTGTGCTTAAGCAGAAAAATGTAAAAACTGTGGCTCTGGTAGAAATCATGGACAGGACACCTATGCCGACATTAGAGGGTGGGGTGCGAGGTATCAAAGGTGCAGACAGGGAGCTAGAGGGCTCCTCAACGTTTATGATGGATGGATTTGTTTCACTGGTTGGTGCATTAGGATCAGAGCAGGCTATTACTATATGGAGAGATACAAGAGCTTTCCAGTCTCTCATTCTGGATGGGATTTTGCCATTTTTGGAAGCTTCTTCATTGCATTCCGGTGCCATTGTTCAGGGCTTTGGAGGAGGCTTTGTGAATACTCCTTTGCATGAGGTCTCGCTAAACTCTCAAGTTTCAAGTTTTCAAGTTTCTTTAATAGTTGTCATACAGAAGTACAGAATACTTTTATACAAAATGCTTCTTACTGTTGCGCTCCAGAGACTGTGCAAGACAAGATAAGTATGAAATAAAATAACATAGTAAAATTAGAAGTAAAAAAAATGAGGTCACAGTGTTCAGTTTAGACATATGTACAATGTTCGATGCAGAATAGACGTAGTTACCATACAATATACAATACTGTGCAGTGTACTAATATACAATACTATATAGTGCAAGGCAGAAATGGAGAAATGGGACGAGGTGCAATTTAGGTACAATTCACAGTAGGTGTACGAGTTGTAGTGCAAATCCTTTATCAATAAATATAAAGTGTAAGTGTGTTTGTGTGATCTAAAGTGTGGAGAGTGGGTGCTGCAGTGTGTTGTTTGTTTGAGTGAGTGTGTGCGTGTGGGTGTGTGTGCTGTGTGCATTTGATGGTTGTTGCATAGTGATTATTGTTTGTTTAGCAGCCTGATGGCCTGGGGATAGAAGCTTCTTCTGAGTCTTTCTGTGCTCGCCTTAAGACTCCGGTATCGCTTGCCTGACCGCAGCAGTTCAAAGAGGCAGTTGTTCGGGTGGCTCGAGTCCTTAATAATTCTCTTAGCCTTCCCCTTGCACCGCTTGTTGTAAATGTTCTGGAGGGTGGGAAGCCCCCCTCCAATTGTGCGTTCGGCTGAACGTGTCACTCTTTGTAGTCTGCTACGGTCTTGTGCAGTGCTATTCCCAAACCAGGAGGTGATGTTGCCGGTCAGGATGCTCTCTATTGTACATGAGTAGAAGTTCCTAAGGATCTTCTGACTGACTTGGAACTTCCTTAGGCGCCTGAGGAAGTAGAGGCGTTGTCGTGCCTTCTTCACAACACTGTCAATGTGTGTGGTCCATGTCAAGTCCTCGGATATGTGGGCTCCGAGGTACTTGAAACTGTTCACTCTCTCAACCGGTGCCCCGTCGATGCTGAGGGGGCTGTAGTCCTTGACCCCCGACCTCCTGAAGTCCACAATCATCTCTTTTGTTTTGCTGACGTTCAGGGAGAGGCAGTTCTCCTGACACCACTGTGATAGGTTCTCTACCTCTTCCAGGTAGGCCCTTTCGTCGTTGGCAGAGATCAGGCCCACCACTACTGTGTCATCAGCAAATTTGATGATGGTGTTGTTGTTCCGCTGTGCTACGCAGTCATGTGTGTACAGGGAGTAGAGGAGGGGGCTCAGAACACAGCCCTGGGGGGCCCCTATGTTGAGCGTGATGGATGAGGAGGTGCAGTTGCCGGCTCTTACCACCTGGGGTCTGCCCGTCAGGAAGTCCAAGACCCACTGGCAGAGGTCATAGTTCAAGCCCAGGTCCCTGAGCTTGGCTATGAGTTTGGAGGGGACTATGGTATTGAATGCTGAGCTGTAGTCGATGAACAGCATTCTCACATAGTTCCCCTGCCTCTTGTCCAGGTGTGATGCTGCTGTGTGCAGCACATGGGCTATGGCGTCCTCCGTGGACCTGTTGGGGCGATATGCAAATTGCAGAGGGTCCAGGTTGATGGGGAGGGAGGAACAGATGTAGCCCTTCACTAGCTTCTCAAAGCACTTCATGGCTATGGAGGTGAGGGCTACAGGGCGGTAGTCGTTGAGGCAAGCGGGCGTAGATTTTTTGGGTACAGGGATGATGGTGGACTTCTTCAGACAGGTGGGGATGACAGCCTGTTCCAAGGACAGGTTGAAGATGTCAGTGAATACCGGGGCCAGTTGGTCGGCACAGACTTTTAGGACGCGGCCGGGGATGCCGTCCGGTCCTGCTGCCTTCCTGATATTCACTTTTTTAAAGATCCGTCTCACCTCATGCTCTGTTACCCTGAACACTGAGTCTCCATCAGCAGACCCCCCCCCCCCCCCCCATTGCCGTGGTTTGTAGGCTGGTGTTGTTATTCACAGCCTCAAACCTCGCATAGAAGGAATTGAGATCATTTGCTAAGGAGATGTCACTGTTCAGTTTGAGGGGGGTGCCTTTGTAGTCTGTCATTGTTCTGAGGCCCTGCCACATGCCTCTAGAGTCAGCCTGTTCAAACTGAAGTTCAACTTTATCCCTGTAACGCCGTTTTGCCTCTATTACTGCTCTCCTGACGTTGTATCTTGCCATCTTGTGTTCTTCCATGTTGCCTGTCACCAGCCCGGTGTTGTATGCTGATGTGCGCACTTTCAGAGCCTCACGGACGGATTTGTCTACCCAGGGCTTTTGATTTGGGTAGATTTTAATTTTGGTGGAGGGGATTGTTTCTTCTACCAGAGTACAGACATAGTCAATCACCGTTTCGGTGTATTCGTTAATATTGGCTGTGTTATCACGGAATACACTCCAGTCTGTGCATCCAAGTGCAGCTTGGAGTGACTCCTCTGACGTCACGGCCCAACGCTTAACCTCTTGCGAGACCACCGGCGTTCGCTTGAGACTTTGTTTGTACTTTGGCAAAAGAAATATGGCGGCGTGATCGCTTTTACCGAATGGACTAAGAGCCTGTGACTTGTACCCATTCTTAAATTGCGAGTATACATGGTCTAATATGTTCTCGCCTCTGGTGGGACAGGTCACATGCTGATAGAAATTCGGCAACACCTTTTTAAGACGCGCGCAGTTGAAATCACCCAGAACCAAAATGGCAGCGTCAACATTAGCTGTCTGGAGTTTGTTTACCTCGTCGTGAAGTTTTGAAAGTGCGACCCCAGTGTTCGCGTGTGGTGGAATGTACACTCCGATGAGGATGATGGACGTTAACTCTCTTGGGAGGAAGAAGGGTCGACATTTTATCGTGATAAACTCCAGGTCTGGGGAGCAGTGGTTAGACAGTTCCTTTGTGTTGCCTAAATCGCACCACTCCTTGTTTATCATGAAGGCAATGCCGCCTCCTTTCTTCTTTAGTGACTCTTCTGCCGTCCGGTCCTTGCGGAGAACGAAGAAGTGGTCTGCCGGTTCTATTGCGTGATTCGGGACATCTGGACTCAGCCAAGTTTCTGTGAAACAGAGGACGTTACAATCCCGAATGTCCCTCTGGAATTGGATCCGTGCTCTGATGTCATCCAGTTTATTTCCTATCGATTGCACATTGGCCAACAATATGCTGGGCAATGTGGTTCTGTGTCGTTTGGACCTCAGTCTGTTTCGGACCCCGGCTCTCTTTCCACGTCTTCGCGGCGGCTTCTCCTGGTCTTGGCCATGGCCATAACAAAGGATCTCGGCGGGCCATTTCTGCTGTTCAGCGATCCGATCCAGAGAGCAATCCAATCTCCCTTAGTATCAGGCAATGTTGTTGTAGGAGTGTGTTCTCACATCCCCATAAAGGGGGTGTCCTTCATTCTAGGGAACGATTTGGCCGGTGGAAAAGTACTGGCTACTCCAGTGGTAATTCCCATCCCTGTAGTTTCTGAGGTTCCTGATGAGCTCGCACAGAAGCATCCAGGAGTGTTTCCTGTGTGTGCGGTAACACGCGCAATGTCAAAGGTCAAATGTGACACCCAGGATGTTGTTAACTCAGATTGTGATATGACACTTAGTGACACGTTCTTTGTTGAGTTGAAAAGTGGCCCTGATGAGGGTTTTGGTAAGGTGATACCGTCTCATGAGCAGTTGGTACTAGAGCAAAGCAAGGATGTCTCCTTGTCGTCCCTCTTTGAAGAGGCGGTTTTAGAGGATGCAATGATAGATACGTCTCAAGGATACTTTGTTAGCAATGACGTGCTCATGAGAAAGTGGACACCACCTAACCTGTCCAGTCTGGATGACTGGGGCAGTGTGTTTCAGATTGTTGTTCCAGCCGTGTATCGTCCTGATATACTGCATCTAGCACATGATCATGATCTTGCTGGTCACATGGGAGTCAGGAAGACTTATGACCGTGTGCTGAGACATTTTTGTTGGCCTGGTTTGAAGTCAGATGTGGCACAATATTGCCGCTCGTGCCATGTGTGTCAGGTTGTTGGTAAACCAAACCAGAAGATCCCTCAGGCTCCTCTGCAGCCTATCCCTGCCGTTGGGGAACCTTTTGAGCGGATCCTCATTGACTGTGTTGGTCCCCTCCCTCGAACTAAGACAGGGAACCAGTACCTTTTGACTATTATGTGTGCAGCGACCCGTTTTCCTGAAGCCATTCCTTTACGCAAGATCACAGCCCCAGCTATATCCAAAGCTCTGGTTAGGTTTTTTTCGACGTTTGGTCTACCAAAGGTTATTCAATCAGATCAAGGGTCTAACTTCATGTCCCGTCTCTTTGCTCAGGTCCTCCAGCAGTTGTCTATCCAGCATTGCCCTTCCTCTGCCTATCATCCAGAGTCCCAGGGGGCGCTGGAGAGATTTCACCAGACTATCAAAACAATGCTGCGGGCATATTTCACGGAGTTCGACAAAGACTGGGATGATGGAATTCCTTTGCTTCTGTTTGCTGCTAGGGAGGTAACCCAGGAGTCTCTTGGATTCAGCCCGGCTGAGCTGGTGTTCGGCCACACAGTGAGGGGTCCTTTGAAACTGCTGAAGGAAAAGTGGTTGGCTGACCAGACTCCTTCCTCTACTAATTTGTTGGACTATGTGTGTGACTTCAGGCTTAAGCTTAGTAGAGCATGTGAACTAGCGAAAGAGAACCTAAAGGTAGCCCAAGGAAAAATGAAGGTGTGGTATGATAGGCGGGCCCGACATAGGGTGTTCTCACCGGGAGACAAGGTGTTGGTTCTCTCGCCTATTCTTGGGTCTGCATTACAGGCTAAATACAGTGGGCCATACTCCATTGAGCGCAAAGTTGGTGAGGTCGACTACTTGATTAAGACTTCCGACCGCAGGCGCAAGAGTAGATTGTGTCACGTCAATATGTTGAAGGCGTACAATGATAGGGCTCAGATTGACCAGTCAATCCTGTGCTGTTCTAACAGTTTCTGCATCTCCTATTGTAGCCGACTGTTCTGTGTCGAAGGAGATTTCTCAGGGCCGGTTGCCAAACACCCAGATACTAGGTGACTTGGACTCACACCTGTCGTACTTACCACTTCCTGAGCGTACGGATGTGGTGCGCCTACTTAGACAGCATATACGTTTGTTTTCTGATGTCCCTAGTCGTACTAATGTACTCGAGCATGACATTGATGTTGGTAGTGCAGGGCCAATTAAGCAACATGCCTATAGGGTGAATCCGGAAAAACGGAGGATCTTGAGTAAGGAAGTAGACTATATGGTGAGACATGGCATTGCGGAGCCCAGTTCTAGTGCATGGAGCTCCCCCTGCCTGCTTGTTGATAAGCCAGACTGCACTCATCGGTTCTGTACTGACTTCCGTAAAGTTAATGCAGTAACCAAGCCGGACTCGTACCCTCTTCCTCGGATGGACGACTGTATCGATCGGGTGGGTTCAGCAGGCTTTGTAAGTAAATTGGATTTGCTAAAGGGATACTGGCAGGTTCCGCTTACTCCGCGAGCACGTGAGATATCCGCTTTTGTCACACCAGAGAGTTTCTGCCAGTATACAGTGATGGCCTTTGGCATGCGAAATGCCCCAGCGACGTTTCAGCGGCTAGTGAACAAGGTCCTGGCCGGGGTAGCATTCTGTGAGGCATATCTAGATGACCTGGTTATCCACAGTTCCTCTTGGTCACAGCATGTGGAGCATCTGGCCGAAGTGTTCAAGCGGTTGGGTGATGCTAACTTGACAGTTAACCTTGCGAAATGTGAATTTGGACAGGCCACGGTTACCTACCTGGGTAAGGTGGTTGGACGTGGGCATGTGTGCCCCATTACAGCTAAGGTGGAGGCTATAGTGGGCTTCCCTGCTCCCATCACCAGGCGGGAGTTAAAGCGCTTCCTAGGTATGGCAGGGTACTATAGGAGTTTCTGTAGGAACTTTGCTTCTGTTGTTGCCCCTTTGACCAATCTGCTCAGTCCTAAGGTACCTTTCGTGTGGACTGAGACTTGTCAACAGTCTTTTGAGAGCATCAAGGGTATTCTGATTAGCGCTCCCGTTCTGTCAGCTCCCGATTTTCAACTGCCATTCAAGTTGGCAGTGGATGCTAGTGACCTCGGTGCTGGAGCCGTCCTCCTGCAAGAGGATGCATTAGAGGTGGAGCACCCAGTGTGCTACTTTTCTAAAAAGTTTGACAGGCATCAACTGCACTACTCTACTATAGAGAAGGAGGCGCTCGCTTTGGTTCTTGCCTTGAACCATTTTGATGTTTACGTGGGATCCTCCAGTTTACCCCTTGTTGTGTATACAGACCATAACCCTTTGGTTTTTCTTCGCAGCATGGTAAATTCAAACCATCGTTTGATGCGATGGAGTTTGTTCCTCCAGGCGTATAACTTGGATATTCGCCACATTCGTGGGAGGGACAACGTGCTAGCAGACGCCCTCTCACGATCATAGTACCGGTGTTTGTGGTACCCGTTATCGCTGTTGTGGTAGAGGCCCTGACAACTAAGGGGTCACAGTTGTTTTTTTGTTTTGTTTATGGGTTGTTGTGTAGTGGTTGCCTCTTGGGCAACCAGTTTGGTGGGGGAGGTGTTATGTACTAGAGGCCTGGTCACTCCTGTGTCACCGGGCATGCAGGTGAGGCCTGCCAATTAGCCAATTAGTGCTGATTGGTTACCTGCTGGGGAGCTTTAAAGGCAGACCTAGTAACACACATGCACTGTCTGTGCCTAGAGAAAGAGCTGTCAGGTTCTTACAGTCCTTGTCCGTTGGGTTACCAGTACATTAGTTTATAGTTATATTAGTAGTTCCTTGCTATAGTAGCATTTTGAGTTAGAGCACAGGGTTTTGGTGTCGGTTTTGCACATAGGTTGCGTCCCTTGAGCCAGGGTCGTAACAGTAGCATTACCTAACGGTTCGTTCGTGTTAGCTAGTGAACCTTAGCCAGGGTGCGTGGCCTAAATACGTTGCCAGTACCCGAGGAGGCCTAGTCAGAGAACCGTTGGACATGTGCACAGGAGAACCAGCGGCGGCAATTGCAGAACCATTACTGGTTGGATTATATTGATTTGGAACGTGTTACCCGGAGAAGAGCCTCGTTGATTTCCACTATCGTTTGGGATTTAACCTCGTGAGGATTACACTCGGGCTGGCCTCATGGACAGAGGCTGGCTAGCTATCATCGTTTGCTATCGAGCATTGGATTACAGTTATTGCTTTTGCTGCTGATCGTTGGATTTACAAGGACTGGCTTCTGTACATGGAGTCCCTTTATTCTTCATTGAATCAGACTGAGTATCCGAACATTCCTCTATCCTCTAGACCTTACAACTCTGAGAGGAACCCAGTGTCTCCAGGCGGTACCAGCGTTGCCTTCTATAATTGCTATTATACGCCAGGTGGCGTCAACCTAGTACCCATCGTAGGAATCCTGCTATTCCCAGTGACTCATGCTACTGACTGACTTTATGCATATTCTTCGCCATACAAGCGCGACCCTAATTCTCATTCTGTAACCTAATGTTGCATAATAATAAAATACCCTCAAATACTATTTCTTTGTCAATGCCGTGTTATTATGAGTGTTCACCATCTATATTCGATGTACTGTCTGGCCAGTAATTAAAGTACATACCTAGCAGTGGTTTAATCTATCACAATCTTTAATACAGTCAGGGTTTTGTAACCCCTCAGTTACAATGTCATCAAAAATAATGTCCCCTCATCAGGTATGTCATCGGATAAGAAAGAATGACACCGATTTACTATCCAATGGACAAAGGGTAATAGGTATTGTGAAGGTACCTATTCTCAATTAAAACTGATGTAGTTTACAAAGGTCATGTTTAACGTGAAGATATTGAATGCCATACCCTGTGAATGTTTTTGAGTTTACATATATATATATGTTATTTCTTTTGTTACTAAAATGTCTTTCCAAGAAGTCAGTCAGTACACCAACAAGTGGGAGTGTTGAATTAAGGGACTCTGTGTGGGGATGTTAGTGACTGTCTAACTGTACATATGACAAACCGTAACTGTCTACCTGTGTATATCATCGTCTCCACCAGATATAGCCAGTTGTGTATATATATCTGTCTCCACTGGAGGGCGCTCTAGGCGTAGCTACCTGAGTATTCTACCATAGAGGTAACTATAAAAGAGATTGTTCCCACCCATTTCTTTCTCTTCTCCAACGGCTCTCAACGAGAGCAGAGCTCTGTACAAATACTGCTTATATGTGAATAAAGAAGCCAAGCCAGTTCGGGCACAATAGAGAATCCATGCCTCTTGACCACATTATTGACGCCCCAAAGCGAGTTCTGTTAACAATGGTATATACAGATATACATATAGTATATACAGTGTGTAGTGCACAGTGGTGGGTAATGGGTATGTATACGTGTAAACAGGAATATTTGAAAAATCTGAAAGAAATGTAATGGTAACATAGTTGACATGTGGGTAACATAGTTGACCGGACATCAACAAGCAGAACAATTAATTGAAGTCAAGTCAAGTTTATTAGTATGTCCCAAACTGGGCAATTCATGTTGCAGCAGATAAATAAAGCTAAAAAAAAAACACAGCAAACATACTGTGACACATATACTCCCCCCTCCTTGGATATGTGAGGGAAGGAAGATATATCCATCACGTGGGTAGATTATTAGGACTGATGTAGCACACCTGCACAGCATTTAGGCACATTCACCTCACACACACACACACACACACTAGCTGATTGCGCTGATATAGTACACCTGCACATAATTAGTAGAGACACACCCCACGTGCACTCACAAGCATCTCACCCAGTACATTAACCAGGGGAGTGACAGAGTTGAGCAGAGTTTGGTGTTGGAGTAGAGAGAGTGTTATTAGTGTTCAGAGTTGTGACGGTGAGAGGAAGTAGAGGAGAGGAGATAGCGTGATAGGTGTGCCTTTTTTTTTTTTTTATAAATGTTTTCAATTTTCAACATAGAACAAGACATCACAATACAATACCATTAACAATAATAATAATAATAATAATAATAATAGTGACACTAACAACAGTAATAACATCACAAGACAGGCAAACAAGACAGTAAAACAATAAGAATTAAATAAAAAAAAAAAAAAAAAAAAAAAAAAAAAAAAAAATATATATATATATATATATATATATATATATATATATATATATATATATATATATATATATATATATATTAAGTGTGGCTCTCATGTGTGTGCATTATCTTGTGTGCTATATTATATATGTGTGTTCTACCTACTCATACAGTATGTGCGTGTGCCTTACCTATGTACATGTTTTATGTGTGAATGTATATGTGTAGTGTGAGCGTGTGCATGTGACCGTGTATTCCCTTGGCAACAATGCCTGTACAACCAGACAAACCAAGGCAGCAGTGGTCCATTGGGGGGTTACTGGTAATGGGGAAATCCGGCGAGTACAGTGGTGGACAGCGCAGGTCCAATATGTGATAGATAAGGGTCCCAGATCTCATAAAAAGTGTCCAACTTGGAATGCAGCATGCACGTAATATACTCACAGGGAATGATTTTCAATTATGATATTGTGCCATGACCTCTTTGATGGGACCTCATCCTTGATTCAAAACAATAGGATGTTCTTCCTAGCAGCAAATGTCAACAAATTGAACAGTCTCTTATGTTTGAAATTGGCAATATGAATATCTGGGAGGCCCAGTAAAAGGCAGAGGGGATCCAGCACGATGGGGGTGTGAAATATGTCAGATAGTTCCTCTACGATGTCGAACCAATAGCTCTGAAGCTTTACACAGGTCCAAAAGCAGTGGACGTGGTTTCCAGTCTCTATCTTACATTTAAAGCAAAGTGGGGACGCATTGGGATCCATTTTACTCTTAAGGGCAGGGGTATGAATGCGGTGCAAGATTCTCATTTGAATAGCCTTGGTGCAGTTACAAACAGAGATTTTCTTTGCGTAGGTCCATGCATCCTGCCAGTCTGCATCTGTGATTTCTATGTCCAGGTCTTTTTCCCAGGACTGTTTAGTAACAAAGGAAGATAAAGATGAATTAAGGTTGGGGCGGCTACGTGACGTAGTGGGCAAGGCGCTCGCCACGAATGCGGAAACGCTGGGCTCGCCTGTTCGAGCCCAGCGCTCCACATTGCTTTCAGTTTAGCTGGTCGTTCATACTAATACACATTGGCCGTATTAGGGGGTGGGAAACTGATGGGTGGGGATCGGGCGTTGTGGACAGCGACTCCTACAGGTCGGTTGGTGCGCCTGCGCAGTAGAATCAGGAAGTGTCGGGGGCAGCGTGAGCCTCCCACGTGTTACTCCTCGCCACTGAGAGATCGAGCTGCGCAGGTGAAAAAGATGCGACTGCTGTTAGTGTTACCTCAAGTACCGGAGGGGACTTGTGCTATGTATGACTTAGTCCACATTGCAGCCGGCTTGTGGGAGGCAAGAAACAGCGTTCGTGACAGGGGAGGGTTGAATTGGATGATACGAAATTGGGATGGGAGAACATATAGAAAATGGGAGAAAAAAGTGGATAAAAAAAAAAGATTAATTAAGGTTCAGAGTACTATAGAAGATCTTTCTCCACCTGCGAGGTGGAGCTGTTAGTTAAAAATGAGGTGTCCTTGGTGATAAACTGCCTAATTTGTAGGTATCTAAAAAATTCCGCTTTCAATAGGCCATACCGCTGCTGCAGCTGCGTAAAGGACATTAGGGTCTGGCCATCAAACAGGTGGCCAAGATCAGTTATGCCCTGCTTGTGCCAGGTCTTGAAGCCGCCGCCAATTTGGTCTGGCTTAAAGTCAGGATTGCCTACGATCGGGGTAAGAGGAGAGGTCAGCTTGGCTCGGCCCTCCACCTTGCGGACAGTCTTCCAGGCCTTGACGGAACATAGTGTGATGGGGTTGGAGCATAATTACAGACTTAAAGTCCTTGATAAATAGTAGGTTCCATAGGGGGGACTTAGATTGCGAGGATTCAATGTCCAGCCAGATTGACCGTGGGTCTGATCTGGACCAGCCGACCAGCACCCTAAGGTGTGCTGCTAGTTGGTAATGTCTAATATTAGGTAGGTCTAGACCCCCATCTTCACTATCCATCTGTAATTTGGCCATTTTCAGATGCGGTTTCTTCCCATTCCAAATGAATGAGCTTAGCCATCCTTCTAACGCCTTGATAACCTTGTTTGTCAGCAGCACCGGGATCATTTGGAGAGGGTACAACAGTCTAGGCGGAGTACGTTCATTTTGACGAGGGCTATCCTACCCAGCCAGGAGATCGGTAAAGGGGCCCATCTAACTAAGTCTGCCCTTATGGTGTCTAAAAGGGGGGGAAAGTTGGCCTTACACAATGTATCATAGGTGGGTGTCACAAATACTCCTAGGTAAACAAAGCCGGAGAGCGACCAGCGAAATGGGAAGGGCTCGGGCAGGATCGGAATGGATTTAAGTGTCCCAAGTGGCATTGCTTCGGATTTGGAAAAGTTAATTTTGTACCCCGAGAAGGTTCCAAATGTGGAGATCATGCGGGTTAGGCATGGAATTGAAGAGTCAGGTTTAGATATAAAGATCAGCACGTCGTCCGCGTAAAGAGTGATTTTGTGTTCCCTCTCGCCCCCACTCTAATACCTGAGATCTCGGCTAACTGCCTCACGGCCTGCGCAAGTGGTTCTATGGCCATGTCAAATAGTAAAGGGCTAAGAGGATCCCCCTGGGGGTTCCCCCGTTGTAGAGGAAAGTTGTTAGACCTAAGTCCGTTAGTCAGGACCGCCGACATCCGCGAGTTGTAAAGAACCTTGACCCAGTCAATAAAAGTGTCTCCTAAGCCAAATTCAGCGAGGTTTAGAAATAAATACGGCCATTCTACACGGTCGAATGCCTTCTCCGCGTCGAGAGACAGAACCACCGCGGGGTGGTCTGTCTCACGAGTCATTTGGATGATATTAAGGAGCCGTCTCATGTTGTCGGCAGAGTTCCTACCCTTAATAAAACCGGTCTGATCTTCGTTAATAATAAAAGGGAGTACTTTTTCCAGGCGCATGGACAGGATCTTGGAGAGCAACTTTTGGTCCGAATTAAGTAGGGCTATAGGAGGCGCACTTTTCAGGGCATTTACCCTTCTTAAGTAGAAGGCAAATATTAGCTTCCCGTAGGGACTGGGGTAATATCCCCACCTCAGAGGAGTGATTAAGCATTGCCAGCAGGGGATCCAAGAGAATATGACCGAATTCCTTATAAAACTCGCATCCGAAACCGTCCGGGCCCGGAGCCTTACCAGATGGCATAGCCTTAAGGGCGCCCAGAGCTTCTTCCTTCGTAATTGGGGCGTTAAGGAGCAAGTTTTGATCTTTGATACCTTAGGGAGGTGTAATTCAGCAAAGAAAGCCTGCATGTCAGAGAGAGCACCGTCGGGTCGTTCGGTCCTATAGAGTTGGGCATAGAAAGAGGCAAACTCTTTATTAATAGTTTTGGTGTCAAAGGACCTGACCCCGTTGGAGTCCGAGATTGAGGCTATTACTTGGGTGTCAGCCCTTTTTTTAGCCAGGCACCTACCAGGCTTGTCACCGTGTTCGTACATTCTCTGTCTGGCAAATTTAAGAGAATATTCGGCGTCCTGGATCAGAGTGTTTAACGCAGTTCTGGTGGCCGTAAGCTCTATAAGCACAGTCAGGGCTGGGTTTGAAACATGTTGATTTTCAAGGTCGGCTAGTTTGGATTCAAGAAGTTTGCATTGTTCATTTTTCTTGCGTTTCTTGGATGATACATAAGATATAATCAGTCCGCGAGAAAATACCTTGGATGTTTCCCAGAGTAGAGACGGGTTATCCGTAGAATGCGAGTTAATTGAGTAGAACATTTTAAATTCTGATTCGAAATAGGAGACAAACATATCATCTTTGAGGAGGTATGGGTTGAGGCGCCAACGCCTCGACAGCGCTCTCTCTTCTGACATGGAGTAGACCAGATATATAGGGGCGTGATCCGATAAAACGATACTTCAGATTGTGCAGGACGATACTAGAAAGAGCTTAGAGGAAGGGATGAAGAAATAGTCTATTCTACTGTTGCTCTTGTGTGGGCCGCTAAAAAAGATGAACTTCAGTTCGGATGGGCAAAGGGTTCTCCAGACATCTGAGAATCCAGTGTCTTCGCATAGGGAGGTGAGCATCTTTGCTTGCCTAGAGGGGGGAGCCAGACTGGGTGGGAGTTTGTCAAGAGACGGTATGAGGTGACAGTTAAAGTCTCCGCCCACAAAAGCATTCTCAGAGGCCAGGCCATTAAATTCAGTAAATATTTTGGATAGAGAGTCAGGGGAGTAGCCTGGGGGACAGTATACATTCATAAATGTCATTTCTTTACCCTTAAGAACCCCTTTGATAATCACATAGCGACCCTGGCTATCCAAGGAGGAAGTTATGAGTCTAAAGGGGAGATTTTTATTGATCAATATGGCCACTCCCCTACTGAATGTAGAATAGTTTGTGGCGAAGACCTGTCCCACCCAACTCTTTTGGAGTTTAGCAGCGTCGTTGGGCCCCATATGGGTTTCTTGTAAAAAAGCAATAGAGACATTCTCCTTCTTTAAAAAGGTCAGAATCGCCTTCCTCTTAGCTAACTTCTGAAGACCTCGAACATTCCAGGAGCAGAGCTTGAAGCTCTCAGAGTTAGCCATAGACTATTGAGGGGTGTGTAGGCGGGGCAGACCTGGACAAGCCTGTGGGCATGCAGAATTCACTTATCTTAAACACTATGCACACATACTTTGAGCCATACATAAAACAAATATCAATGACATAAAAAACATGTGTGTGACCGGTGGGTCTTTCCCCAACATCACAGGGACTCACCAACATTTCCAGAGACTTCAAACCTACCATTCGTAGAACCATCTCAGTGGCCAACTGCCACATTCCCCTGTATGCAAAAGTGCCTCAAAGTGTAAAGTAAACAAGAAAAAATCAAATTGAACCATAAGCCATTAGGGGGGGGGGGTGTATCTTCCAGGCATGTTGCGACAGAACAGGCGTGCAGTACATCCACCATGCCGGGAGGGGGCGATACCTTGTCCGTGAGTCTGTTATCTCCCCTAACGCTGGTTTGACCTTACACAATTAGGCCTCCCCGCCAGAGGAGGGCGCTGTGCAGGGGGCCGTCTGCCGCTACAGCGAGCACATTGTCAGCAGCAAACATTGATGGGAGCCATGCGGGTCGCATGAACCGGTTGGAGTTCGAATAGCCGCGGCCCGGTTGGCGCAGCCACGAGATCCCAGTTCGTTCGACATCCAACAAACTAACACATCCAACTGTCTTTCAACTAAGACATCCAACAAACTAACACATCCAACTGTCTTTCACCTAGACATCCAACAAACGAACACATCCAACCTTTCTTTAGTTTTTAACCTACTTTCTATAGAACTTCATTCTTAGATGCTTCTATAGAAAGTAGGTAAAACAAATTAAAAAACGTTTTCTTTGCCCTATAGGAAAAAAAGTTTTCTTTGCCCTATTTTTTATTAATTTTTTTTTAAACCTACTTTCTATAGAAGCAGATTGAAAAGTAGGTAAAAAATATATATAAAATTTGCAATTAATCAATCAATCAATCAATTCGCGCGATTTTTATTTTGTTCCACAATGACTCATGACCCATCAATTACATCATCCAACATTGTTTAAGCAACTAAGACATTCGCCGTGACAGAATCGTTTTCCATTTAGTCGTTATGACGCTATCAACATATACATTCAGTCCACCCTCACTTAAAACAGCGCACCTCCCAGTTGCTTCTATAGAAAGAAAAGAAAAATAAATAAAAAATTGCAATTAATCAATCAATCAATCAATTCACGCGATTATTTCATTTTGTTCCACAATGACTCATGACCCATCAATTACATCATCCAACATTGTTTAAAGGACTAAGACATTTGCCGTGACAGAATCGGTTTTTATTTAGTCGTTATGGCGCTATCAACATATCCATTTGTAAAGATTATTGTCCGCCATCTTGTTTTTTCCTACAAAGTTGCACGGCGGAGTGATAGTAATTCGGTTGTGGGCGGGTCCTGGGACCAAGAGCGTGGGATTATGAAAAATAAATACGTGTAAATTGACTGTTTCAGCCAATCAGAATCGAGAAATTTGCATGCCGTTGTATAATGTTCGTAATAGTACTTGATTATGTGCTGTGACTCCCTGAGACCAGATGTGTGGTATTTATATTCTCAGGCTATGTTTGTAGTGTAGTGTGCAGTGTGATTCTGGATTAGTTCGTGACCATTTCCAGACCTGGGTGCAGTATCGGCACCGTTTCCCATGCACGTGTGCAGTGCTTTAGGGGCAGAACAGATAGTGGTGGTGGGAGTAGCAGCTTGGGGTTGGCCTACAGCAGGGCTATTCAACTAAATTGTTCAGGGGGCCACATTGTCAGAAACCCAAGGGGCCAGGGGCCGGACTGCCACGGCGCCTCCCCGTGCTATGAATATATGTACACTTGACACAACACGCAACCACATTTTCACAACTTTTATTTAACTACATTGCAAAAGTAGTATACTTTTCAAAAAAAGTGCTTCATTTATGTGCCACATCTGCAACATCTCCTGCAAAAAGTGCTTCATTTATGACTGTGCAACAACTGCAACATCTCCTCTTCAACATTTCAATATAAAAATAAAATAAAAAACAAACAAGTGCATGATGTGCATCTGAACATTCTAACATCAACACTTGAACAAAAAAACACATTTATAGTGCAGCTGAGCTTATGAAAAAGTGCTTCATGTCTGTGCAACAACAGCAAATCACAGCATCTTATTAGCACGTATTGTCCACTCTTAACTCTCAAACATCAGGGGGGTGGGGGGCAGACAGGCCTAGCCTACATACACACATCTAATGAGAGCGATTGCACTTCTTTGACTGGGCAATGGCAGAGAAAGAGTGTTCATAGGAAGTGAGGGCTACCCGCAAACAGTGATGCAAATGCTCATTTGTCAAGGAGGCACGGTTGCTTGTTTTAATGGCATTCATGTGAGAGAAACTGGATTCGCAGGTGTATGTTGAGCCAAACATTATTAGCACAGATATTGCCAGCGTTTTTATTTTGGGGAATGTCTTGACATGAATACACTTTATCCAAAATGTTGTGGTGGATTCATTCTCAAGTGCCTGCTTCAGAGCAGATGATGCTTGCATGTCAATTATTTCAAGTTGCAGGAGACCTTCATCAATGTGAAGTGATGCAAGGAACTCTTGTCCTTTTGTGGAAATAGCAGCTACATTGGCAAATGGGTTGCTCACAAAATGCATAAATTCTCTGGACATGTCAAATTCATCAAATCGACTTGCAAAGTTTTCCCTCAATTTATCAATGAAATCTGTCATTAATTGAGTGACTTTTGGCTCAATTGTGCGTGTTGACGTTGACATGAAAAGAAAAAAGTTAAAAGATTTTTTTTTTTTTTTTTTTTTTATCATGTAATCTTTGGCGGGCCGGTCAGAATCATCCCGGATCTGGCCCGTGGGCCGGATCTGGCCCGCGGGCCGCCAGTTGAATAGCCCTGGCCTACAGTGTAGAGAAGCGCTTCCTCTTTTATCCACCCTAGGCCTACGGGCACTGGTCTTTTAGATTAGGTTAGTTAGTAGTTATTTATCTAGGTTATGAACTTGTATGCTATATATTTCCTGTAATAAAGTATTTCTTATTGTTTCTTAAGCATTCTCCCGTGTCTGTTTGTGGTCTTGGGGAAATTCATGTGTGGTAGGTCAGCTGAGCCCTTTGGGAAGTGTATCCATGCGTTTGCACACTTTAACCCTAGATCTGGATACTTCCCATGAGGTCTGGTGACACGTGCTCAGTGAAAAACAGCTATCGACATTGATAGTCTAATTACACCTGCCCATGTCTCAGGGTTGGGAAGTTACAGATTACACGTCAATTGATTGCAATAATATCATTAACTGCAGCTAATCTGGCATAATTACCATAAAACAAACAAACACACATACACAAAAACCCAATAGTAATCAAATGACAGTTTTGTTAAAACAGGTGATTAAATAAGAAATGTTCAAAGGTAAAAAGCATTTTCTTTGCGAGACCATGAACACAAACATAATTTCTTCTTCCACACCTGCTATCACTGGACAGGTGTGTTGGAGAGGAACATAAAACAAATAGATCAGATAATGCTTTACCTAAAAAAAATATATATTTTGACGTGTTGTGAGTAATGTGCAGTACCGAAGTCCAACAGAGAGGCAGACCACTGCACTTCCGCGTTACATTGAAATCAGGGAGGAGATAGCGGGGGGGGAGCAAATTAATGAATGTGGATGAGAGCTTTGATGTAAGTGGTTGCAGCTACGGTTGTGGGGGTGCTAGAGACATGATCCAATAGACTTGTATCATGCGCCTGAGTCTCCTGAACACGGCGTGACCAATTCCAAATAGATCAGAACTAAATTGGCCGAGCTAAAGTCCCTTTTTCAGCACCTACTCCCCATAGGGCTGACCTTCGATTTTCTTTTTGGAATTCGAAGCTTCGGGGCCGAGATTCGATTTTAATTCGAAGCTTCGAAATAAAAATAAAAATAAAAAATAAATTATTAATATATATATATTTTTTTTATGTTGTGGGACTTGTACAGCACTTTGTTCAACTTAGTCAGTGCTGTAAAGTTTAAACCTTTTTAAATCTTAGACAAACTAAACACTTTGCTTCCATGAAATATTGTAAGCCGTCATTTGAGGCTTTATAAAAGCAGCACTGTAAGATCCTGATCAAACTGGCCAGTATCGTCTTCGATCCTTATCTCCCCCGTTAGTGCAATCCATAAACCATAATAATTCTCCACCTCCGTAAGAATTCGACACTCCGACAACGTGAAATACCTTACAAGGAAAAGCGTGGTTTTATTGCTATAAACAGAAACCTCAGCTCAGATGTTAACAGATTGTATTGTCCTTGAAGAGTCTATTCTAATGATCTTTCGGTGTGTTCGTCTATCGTCCTTTTGTTATTCAGTCCAATAGCGGTCAGGCCTGTTCGTTAGCCGAGACCATCCTCGTGGTAGCCGAAGCTAATGCTGATGTGGCATTCTCCCCCCCCCCCCTCTCAATGAGAGGAGAGAGTGTCTTCTGTGTGATCTCAGTCCTACTCGCTCTTGGTCAGATTCTAGTCTGCCCTACACCCGGAAACACCGTTCGACTTATAAATCTTCGTCGTCACAATGACGGCCCACCCCTTTCTGGTTGTCATGTGCCGCGTTGTCATGACAACTGCGTTAATAACCTTTCACACCATTAAACGTTTCATTCACTGTTGCATTAAAGAGGTCACCCCTCTCCCTCGCTCTGGGCCTACAGTACACTCGCTCTTATCTCAGATGTTCTTACAAGGAATGTCAACAAACCCCCTCGCTGGCAGTGTATTCAATCCACTGGTCACCGTTCTATCACCGTCTTCCATGCACATTTCGAGACACTCGTTTTAGCTGTGATCATCTCCCCCCAATCTATACATCACATACATTGAAAAAGCACCCCAAATCCCTCATTCCCCCCTTTGATTCTTAATCAACCTTCAGAATCATAAATCATTATTTGGTTTTTTAATTAATTATGCCAAAAATAGCCTGTGGTTGAAGCAAACCAACCTCATCTCTCGTGCACAAGAAACGAAGACGGCCCACGGTCAACCCAGTGATCCTGCTGCCTGATGTCTGTTTGCGCCCCCCTTCGTGCACAAAGGGAACCGAAACCGACCACCAAAACCAACTCATAACCATTGGAGCCCCCCTGTCTGCTCCCAATAATTATATCCTGTTGTTTTACTGTTCTCCCTCTTATCTACCTTCTATATATATATATCCTTCTATACATATATCTTATATATAAATACATTTATATCTCATACTCCTAATCAATGAACACCGGACTTCTCGCTGTTGTCTCGTCTCTCGATCTAATGATTGACTCTGAAAGGAAGTCCCTGTTCTGTCCATGATTCACCGCCCATGCTCTGTTGTTTCAAAACGCTCTCTAAACAGCGTCTCCGCAGGGAAGCCCCCTCCGATGTCCGCCTCATTCTCCCCTGGGCAACACCGCCTGCGACCGCTGGACTCCGCCCCGTCGGCCATCTCCGCCCCGTTGGCCGTCTCCGCCCCGTCGGTCATCTCCGCCCTGTCGGTCATCTTGGTTGAGGCTCATCTCCACCGCCGTCGGCCCTCTCCAGACTCTGAAAGCAGAAACACCACGCCGGCAGTTTTTCTGTACACTCGACCCTGTGTTTTCTATTAGTCTAGCCCCTGCCATGGCCACGCCCTTTCAGACTGTTGGACGGTGTGAGTGTCCTACAGCCCATGGCGCTATTTGTTCTCTATTAGTCCCCCACCTTCTCAACACCCATATCTAATCCTACAGGGCTGTTCCCTGTTTTGTTGTCTTCCGGCGTGACACCAGCAGCTAAACGATACCCACTCGGCGCTCTATATTCGTCCCACGGGTGACCCCCAGCGCGCGCCAGTTCTTTCTGGTGACGTGTCCCCTCAAGACTCTGCCTATTTATTAGGTGTGAGAAGGCCCCACTGGAGATCGAACTCCCTCTTATTTCATAATTAAACTTATTTAATTAACCGCATCTCATCTCTCTCTGCAATTCTTATTTAACCCATTCAATAATTAAACTATTTAATTAACCTGTATATCGATATTATTATTATGATAATAACATACAACAGAGCATCACTCTAACATACAACAGAGCAGGTTGGTTCCCTGCCCCTAACTCACATACACATACTCGTACTATTATCTAACATACAACAGAGCTGTCCGTTGCTCTATACCCTACGGGGCTGTCTACCGCCGCCCTGGAGCTGTTACGTCGCTCTATACCCTACGGGGCTGTCTACCGTCGCCCTGGAGCTGTCCCGTCGCTCTATACCCTACAGGGCTGTCTACCGTCGCCCTGGAGCTGTCCCGTCGCTCTATATACCCTACGGGGCTGTCTACCGTCGCCCTGGAGCTGTCCCGTCGTTCTATACCCTACGGGGCTGTCTACCGTCGCCCTGGAGCTGTCACGTCGCTCTATATACCCTACGGGGCTGTCTACCGTCGCCCTGGAGCTGTCACGTCGCTCTATATACCCTACAGGGCTGTCTACCGTCGCCCTGGAGCTGTCACGTCGCTCTATACACCCTACGGGGCTGTCTACCGTCGCCCTGGAGCTGTCACGTCGCTCTATACCACACTTTGAGGTCCTTTACAAAGTTCTCACATACACCACCGTGTATACACACAAGCAGTTGGTAATTTGAACAAATTAAACTCCTTAATTAAATTAAACTCTAAATATTCCCCTATGGGTAATGGAAACTCCCCAGCACTACCCCCCCCCCCCCCTCCGCAATTAAACTCCTTAATTAAATTAAACTCTAAATATTCCCCTATGGGTAATGGAAACTCCCCAGCACTACCCCCCCCTCTGCCACTAGGTGGCGACCTACTCCTCCTCCATTTGCCTGTATTATCCCACTGCCCCCCTAGGTGGCGGCCAAACTCAGTCTAGAGGATTGGTTGACGTGTCACTTCCCGGTTCTAATCTCCTCGTGGCTCTGCGGCCAATTTTTTTCCTTTTTTTTTTCTTTTCCACCGTCCCTTTAATGTCTCAAACATTCTCTCGCTACCGACCACACCCGTAACGTTTGTTCACTGCTCCCTTCACGTCACAGTCCCGCTTTCTGCGTTTTGAACAGTAATCAAACTAAATACGATGTTGCCCCTTTAATTGAATGAACATCTCCCCTTTGCCTCCCTTCCCATCTCCTATACAGTGGCTTCCGTGCTCTGTAGATAAGACTCTGCTGTTATTCAAACACACTATTACAGCTGGCATTCTCTGTGTCAAACTAATTACGTTTACGGATACACTATTGTTCATTTTCTTATTGGCTTGTGAAGTTGTTGAGACTCACTTTATCTTTTCACCGTCAGTTGTTCTGGTCCATGGCGCTGTTTATCTCTCCGGCCTTGCTCGGCTCGCTCGCTGGGTCCATGGCGCTGGCCTTGCTCGCTCGCTGGCTTGGTTCGCGTCCACGGCTACCCCTTCACACCTCGGCACTGCACACAGTCTCTTCCTTTCAAGCAACTTCAAAGCAAGCAATAATCCGGGTCCAAACGGCATCAACTGTAAGATCCTGATCAAACTGGCCAGTATCACGTCTTCGTCTGTTTGGCTCTCCATCCAATTCCTCTGCGTTGTGTCATTTTAATGGTCCTGACGTCTCTGACACTGGCAGATAAGATCCTTATCTCCCCCGTTAGTGCAATCCATAAACCATAATAATTCTCCACCTCCGTAAGAATTCGACACTCCGACAACGTGAAATACCTTACAAGGAAAAGCGTGGTTTTATTGCTATAAACAGAAACCTCAGCTCAGATGTTAACAGATTGTATTGTCCTTGAAGAGTCTATTCTAATGATCTTTCGTGTGTTCGTCTATCGTCCTTTTGTTATTCAGTCCAATAGCGGTCAGGCCTGTTCGTTAGCCGAGACCATCCTCGTGGTAGCCGAAGCTAATGCTGATGTGGCATTCTTCCTCCCCCCCCCCCCTCTCAATGAGAGGAGAGAGTGTCTTCTGTGTGATCTCAGTCCTACTCGCTCTTGGTCAGATTCTAGTCTGCCCTACACCCGGAAACACCGTTCGACTTATAGATCTTCCTCGTCACAACGACGGCCCACCCCTTTCTGGTTGTCATGTGCCGCGTTGTCATGACAACTGCGTTAATAACCTTTCACACCATTAAACGTTTCATTCACTGTTGCATTAAAGAGGTCACCCCTCTCCCTCGCTCTGGGCCTACAGTACACTCGCTCTTATCTCAGATGTTCTTACAAGGAATGTCAACAAACCCCCTCGCTGGCAGTGTATTCAATCCACTGGTCACCGTTCTATCACCGTCTTCCATGCACATTTCGAGACACTCGTTTTAGCTGTGATCATCTCCCCCCAATCTATACATCACATACATTGAAAAAGCACCCCAAATCCCTCAACAATGAACACAAATCTGGCAGTGCCGAGTCTGACCTCATCTTAAATAACAAACAGCATTGCTTGTTGTAATTAACAAAGAGAGGCAGAGTTGATTTTACAAAAAAATAAATAAAAATCATATATATATATATTTTTTTACATACCGGTAATCGAATTTAATTTTTGTTGTGGGTGTTGCAGCCATACTTGGTAGCTAGGTTAAATGTCTTTGGTAATCAAGAATACACCTGCTCACTTCAGTTCACTGACTGGAAAAGAAAGATTTATTGGCACTCTTTCAATATATACAACGTGAATAAACGTATGACGTCACACGACGTGAACGTGAATATGCAGATGAGTATCGATGAGATCACGTTACACTCAACACCCCCACTTGATCTCAGACTGTATAATACCGTAATGAACAAGGTACTTATCAACATTAAACATCAACACTCAACACCCCCACTTGATCTCAGACTGTACAATATCGTGATGAACAAAGACACCCAACATGAATCGCATGAATCTCTCCATCTTGAACTTGGTCATTGGTTTAGTCATAACGTCCGCCACCATGTCTTCTGTAGGACAGTACTCAAGTATGACTTTACCATCATTTACTACTGAACGAACAAAATGATATCTGATATCGATATGTTTGGACCTTTGGCGGCACACTGGATCTTTTGATAAAGCAATTGCACCTTGATTATCTTCAAATATTTTCACTGGTGCATATTGACCATTGTTTTCCATCCCATTCATTAATTGTATCAGGTATAAACTCTCTTGCGTGGTCGCGGCAAGCGTCATGTATTCTGCCTCGCAGGTTGACAAGGCTACTGTAGCTTGTTTCTTTGATTTCAAGAAATCAGTGGGCCATCATCTGTTAGACTGAAGCAATAGCCTGTCGTGCTTCGTCTGTCACTTAAGTCAGATGCCCAGTCCGAATCACTATATCCCACAAGTTTGAGATCTGTCTCACTCTTCCTGTAGCATAGCTTGTTGTCTACTGTGGCCTTCAAATACCTCATCACATGTTTAGCTGTTACCCAGTGCTGTCCATCTGGTTCTGATAAATGCTGTGATAGCTTTCCCACAACCCAGCTCAAATCAGGCCTGGTACAGGTCATTAAGTAAATTAGACTCCCCACAACCTCACGGTATCTTTTGGGATCCACTGGGTCAGCATCACTGTTGTTGTCTAATTTCTGTTCACATGGGGTGGATCTTGGTTTACAATCGGACATACCAAATCTTTCTAGTACCTTAGAAATGTATGTTTTCTGGCTCATCTTCACTGTTCCCGCATCATCCTGGTCAAAATCAATGCCTAGGAAATGTTTCAGTTTCCCAAGATCCTTCATTTTAAATTTCATAGCAAGTGTTTTCTTTACATCATTCAACAGATCATCATTGCTTGCCGCAATTATCAAATCATCAACCCATATGAGGATTATTGCCCTTTCTTTTCCTGTTTGTTTAATGTATACACAGTGGTCTGCAGTATTTTGAACAAAATCATTTTCACACAAGTAATCACTCAACATCCTGTTCCAGTTCCTGCCAGATTGTTTCAATCCATATAGTGACTTGTTTAGTTTGCAGACTAACTTTCCCCCTGTGTCTGATTTTAATTCAAACCCTTCTGGTTGTTCAATATATACCTCGTAATCGATAGGAGCATGTAGATACGCTGTCTTTACATCCATTTGGTGTAATTTAAGACCCTGTTGCGCTGCAATCTGCATGAAAATGTCTCCTTATAGTCTATCCCTTTCACTTGGTTATATCCCTTGGCTACATATCTAGCCTTGTAGGTGTCAGATTGATCTGCACTGGTCTTTACTGTGTAGACCCACCTGCCCCCCACTTCCCGTTTTCCTTCTGGTAGGGTGGTCAATGTAAATGTGTTGTTCTCTTTAACAGAATCCATTTCTTCGTGCATGGCTTTAGTCCAGTTGTCTGCCTTGTCTGAGCTCATTGCTTCTCTGAAGGTTTTCGGTGTGTCACATACTCTGTAGCAACAATCTACACTATGATCATCTGGTACTGTGGGGTTCTCCTATCTCTCCTCGGGTAACGAGGCTCACCTCCCTCTATCTGAATATTGTCTGGTCTATCAGAATTATCAGGATCCTGAGACACATCTGTCGTTTCTGTCACATCTGCTCTAGGGATACTTCTCCTCCTATGTAAGTCAGGGAAGTCATCATCAATCACAATTGGATCTGTCTGTGTCTCTTGTGTCTGTGTCTCTTTTACCATGTCAGGCTTTGTGGCAAACCTCACTAGCCTATGTTTCATGACCTTCTTAGTGTCTGGGTAGTACACTAAATATGCAGGGCTATTTTTGTCATAACCTACAAAAATCCCTTTTTCACTTTGTGGGTCCAGTTTCTTTTTGTCCTGTTTGTATGCATAGCACACCGATCCAAATACCCTCATTTTAGATAAGTTTGGCTTCTTGCCTGTCAGCATGTGGAATGGGGTTTGCTTGGTTCTGTTGTTAAAACACCTGTTGCGTATCACTGCCGCTGTCTGTACAGCATACGTCCACATCTCTTTTGGCATATTGCTCTCAATTAACATGCACCGTGCCATGTCAAACAACATGCGCCAATTTCTCTCAGCCGTACCATTTTGGTGTGGCGAATACGGTGCTGAGAACTCATGTCTAATGTTATTTTTGTTAAGCAAAGACTGAAACTCCTGTCCTGTGAATTCGGTGCCATTATCGGACCGGAGGGATTTCACTTTTCCATATGGAGCTATGTCTGCGAAGAATCTCTTGGTAGCTTTCACCGTATCACTCTTAGCTTTCAGGAAATACACAAATACGGCACTTGAGTAATCATCTGTAAAAGCTAGGGCATATTTAAACCCATCTTTGGCTACTGGGTCAATAGGACCAGCCAAATCTGTATGTACAAGCTCAAATTTTTCTTTTGCTTTTGTGTCAGGCTCCCTATTTCTGCTTTGAACAAATTTACCTTGTGTGCATATTTAACAATTCATTTTGCTCTTGTCAAATTTACCCTTGATCTGCATTCCCTCTACAACATTCTGTAACCTGGAAACATCATCATAGTTATAGTGCCCAAGGATTGTGTGCCACGTTTGAATATCGTAACAGCCATTACATGAATCGTCAGTTATAGGAACATCACTCACAGTGTTTAAGTAGTAGAGTCGGTTGTGTTCTTCAATGTCGAACTTCTTGCCACACTTGTGGATGAGTTCGGCATGTCCTTGTTTGAACTTAATTGTAGCTCCGTTGGCAGTAGCTGCTTTTACCGAGAAGATCTCTTGTGGGTAAGATGGTATCAGGAGTGCGTTTCTCAGCTTGGCCTTCACCACTTTCCCCGCGCGATCCACCAGGTGTACCTCTGCATCGCCCCTTTTGGTCGCCACGCCGCTCGTCCTGGTGCCATCCGCCAGCTCGATGAAGTGCTTCTATGGTTGAAACGTATCGTCGAACTTCTTGAATTTGCGTATGTCCGTTAGTATGTGCGACGTTGCCCCGGTGTCCACCATCAGCCCCTTTTGCTTGGGACCGGCTAGTTGGACGTCGATTGCTTTGAAGATATACGCGTGTTGTTCCTCTTCGTCACTTTCTTCGTCGACCGCTTGCTTCGCGTTATCCTGTCTTTTACTCCTGCAGGTTGCATCTGTGTGTGTGGGGCTGTTGCAGTATCCACACCACTTTGTCTGCCTCTGGCGCTCACTGCGCCGACACGCCCGGGCTATGTGTCCCTTTTCTCCGCAGTTGAAGCACTTGACGTCGGGTCCTGTAGTCCTCTCTCTCCGTCCGTCGGAGGTACTCACTCTCATCACGTTGTCCTCGGTGTCAGCATGATACTTTTCGGTGTCCCCGAAACTTCTGAGCTTGGTTTTAAACTCGGCAAAAGTCAACTTATCGTCGCCTTGAGTAATATGAATACTGAATGGCTGAAAAGAGTCGGGTAGTCCTTTTAAAATCATCGCTATCAACAGTCCATCACTGAACTTCTCGTCAGCCTTCCGAAGTGCTGTAATTATCGTTTCTGCCGTGATAATGTATTCCGTCACACTTTCAGTTGCAGACTTCTTTAAAGACGTTAGCTCTGTGTACAGGCTGATCACTCTGGGTTTTCCTTTTCCTGCATAATAGTCCCTCAGCATCTGGAAAGCCTTTCTCCCGTTGTCTGCTGCTTCCCGCATTATTATGGATAGGCTTTTGTCGTCCAGAAACTGGATCAGTTCTGCGTACACCTGTTCATTTTTATCGAGGTCTGCAGCGTCTCTCTCCTCATCTGACTCTCGGTCGGAGTCAGGGTCGTTTAGGATCGTATCCTTCAGTCCCATCAGATGCAGGTGACCCAAAAACGTTGTCTCCCATAGTTCGTAATTTCTCTCGTCTCCATCAAAGCACAATCCATTCTAGACCATCTGCTTCCTCCTGTTTCACGCCTGGGCCCATAACCTGTTGTGGGTGTTGCAGCCATACTTGGTAGCTAGGTTAAATGTCTTTGGTAATCAAGAATACACATGACTGCTCACTTCAGTTCACTGACTGGAAAATAAATATTTATTGGCGCTTTCAATATATACAACGTGAATAAACGTATGACGTCACACGACGTGAACGTGAATGCAGATGAGTATCGATGAGATCAACACTCAACAATTTTCATATTCGAATCCCATGCCCATCGAACAAAGCTTCGAAGCTTCGAAGTATTTAAGACAACTCCCCATACGCATGCGCAGATGCGTGATTTTTTTCCATAGCCTCTGTGAGCGAAGGCGCTCTTTGATTGCAGTGAAGAAGAAAAAGACGCTCTCCGATTGGCTAACCCTAACTCTAAGCATAACCACGTCGAAAGAGGGCCTAAGCATAACCACTTCGAAAGAATGCCTAAGCATAACCACTTCGAAAGAATGCCTAAGCATAACCACTTAGAAGCAGAGAATATATGTACAAGGCAGAAGAGACCCTTCGGAGCTAAACCAGTCAGAGAGGGTATTTTCTTCTTCGCTGTACGTGGCCTAGCCAATCAGAGAGCGTCTTCGCAAACAGAGGCTACGAAAAAAAAATCACGCGCGAGCCTCTGTGAGCGAAGCCGCTCTTTGATTGCAGCGAAGAAGAAAAAGACTCTCTCCGATTGGCTAACCCTAACCCTAACTCTAAGCATAACCACGTCGAAAGAGGGCCTAAGCATAACCACTTCGAAAGAGGGCCTAAGCATAACCACTTCGAAAGAATGCCTAAGCATAACCACTTCGAAAGTCTACGGGAAAGAATCACGCTGCGCAGATTGCCAACGGAGTCTGAACGGCGCGCAAATGAATGTTGAATGTTCCATCAGAGGGGGGAGCTTGTGCCTGCTTTGGTGGCCAGTGTCCTTTCAGTCGAACAGGATAATGGAAAAATGATCCCACTCAATGGCCAGACGCGTCTTATGGCGACATCTACAATTACCTCATTGAGTCTCCAAGTAGACTAATGTTTATATTTAAGTGCAGTGGTCTATAGCTAGCCGCTCACACTACCACCACAAGCTCCCCCCTCTGATGGAACATTCAACATTCATTCGCGTGCCGTTCAGACTCCGTTGGCAATCTGCGCATGCATATGGGGAGTAGGTGCTGAAAAAGGTACGTTAGCTCGGCCGATTTAGTTCTGATCGATTTGGAATTGGTCGCGCCATGTTCAGGAGACTCAGGCACATAAAAGTCTATTCGGTCATGTCTCTAGCACCCCCACAGCCGTGGCTGCAACCACTTACATCAAGGCTCTCATCCACATTCATTAATTTGCTCCCCCCCCAAGAGGAAGTGTTGCGGTGGTCGCCCTGCCCTGAAGAAGAAGAGTTTATTCAATTCGAGGCGCAATTTGGAAAACCTACCTAACGTGATGGATATTAGAATGTTTTTTTCATCAAAGCAGGCGCCACGAACTGATGAAACGGATGATGTTTCAGGTTTGTGAATCTTATATTTGAAACTGAAAGGAAGGTGACTGCCGTTACTCTACTGGTTTGCTGCTGCTAATGTTAGCTTAACTTAGCTATGCTATCCATAACATTATGTTACAATAAAAACGAAAGATTACAATGTAATGTTACCTTCCGGTTTGACGACAGTATGTGACAGTCGCATCTGTCACAAGCTCCGCTCCAGTTTTTGTTAATTTCGCTTAAAAAGCTACTTTATACAACACTAATGTGTTTAAACCTCGACGTATAAATTAACTAACTATATCAACAGTGAAACGCAGCATGCCAGCAAAGAAAGATAACTAAAAAAGTCGTGAAGCAGATTCTCCAACGGTAGACGGTGCGGTGACACGTTCCACAGTGAAGGGAAAGGCAGACGCTATTGAGAATAAAAAGCCCGACAATCGCATGGATTCCAACATTCCTACGACCTCAGCCGAGACAGTCATGGAGAGTATTTCACCCGACTTCAAAACGCTGATGACAGCTATGATGAAGATCTTAACCGACAAGGTTAATGATATTGCTAGAGCTGTGGATAGAGCCGAGGCTAATGCTAGCGCATTTAAGATAGCCATAGAGGCTAAACTTGAAGATATCAAGACACAGGTTGTAGCACAATCCGATCGCATAACGGCGGTTGCAAATACTGGGATCGAATACTCACGGAAACAAGAATAGAAGAATAAGGAACTATTTGAAACTATCGCTGAAGTATCGAAGGAAATGCAACTGGAAAACAAACAGCTCCGGCAGATGATCCATGACAACAAGGAGGAAAACTTGATCCATCTGCTAGAAATAGAACGGCACGCCCGCAGATTTAACCTCTGTATAGTGGGTTTGGATGAATCAGTCAACTGCACAGATGACAAGTTTGCTGCAGTGCTAGTCGAAATCCTAGGTTCTGAAATCCTATCCACAGAACCGATAGTGGACAAACGCTACAGAATTGGCACCGCAAACTACAACAACAACAACAAGGAAAGAGTGTTCATTGCTAGTCTACGGGAAACTGCAACAAGAGACGCGATTATCAGGGAATCACGCAAGAAATGGGGAAAACTGATGTACAAAGGGAAAAAAGTGTGGTTCTATGAAGACATGTGCAAGGCAGCCATAACTCTGCGGGCCCACTACAAGGGTGTAGTACACCGGCTATTTGAGAAAGGTCTCCACCCCGTCTTATGGTATCCAGCTATTCTTTCCATAGTGGAGGGAGAAGGAAAGAGATTCGTGCTACGTTCGCTTGAGGCGGCAGAAGATTACATGAAGAATATAAAAAGTGGATGACAAGATTCATCTTTCATGGATAAATCTACAATTGCATGGACATCAAAAACGGCATCATACAAGCTTTTGACAACATTGAGGAATAAGTAATTTGATATAAAACGCTAAACACCATATATATATATAGATTCATGGTAATATGCAGGTCATGATTTGATACCGACCATTTTGGAACATTCTAGAATTTTCTATTCTATTTTTCTTACTTTTGAAGGCTATGAGTCATATCGGAATATTCTGGAATACACTGGATTGTTATTGTTCTATGGCACAAGGAATGTACTGGAACATTAAAACAACAATTTGCAAGTCACGAGCGGCTGATAGCACTCTGGAATACAATACCTTTTTCAATGATGGCCCCGGGAAATAACAACGATATGAGACTTGGTCATGAAATAGATGTGAAGAACAACGACCACCATAGCAGATTAATGATCACGCATGACGGGGGACGATCTGCATACAAGTATTTAAAAATTTCCTTGTCGTTTAGATGTGTAAACATGTGTGACGGATCATACTGGTCTGCGTTGTGTTTAATGTTAAATGTTAATGTCCAGAGGGGGAGTCAAACAGGGGGCTCCCGCGTCCGCGGGCGACGACACAGGCCGCTGCACTAAGAAGTGAATTCACTCCTAACTACCGTGCCTATGCGTCTGTTAACCCTGTTATGGGGAAGTGAGTTTAATTTACCAGCCCGCACTGCCACAGTCACTCGTCAACACACCTGTTTCCGTGACTGTGGACATACCCACGGGCTTCCCCGTTACACTCACCTCCCTAAACTCACGCCCCTCAGGACATCCGGGTCACTGGGCACCACTGTGACGGATCATAGTGGTCTGCGTTGTGTTTGATGTTAAATGAGAATGTTCCGAGGGGGAGTCGAACAGGGGGCTCCCGCGTCCGCGGGCGATGACACAGGCCGCTGCACTAAGAAGTGAATTCACTCCTAACTACCGTACCTATGCGTCTGTTAACCCTGTTATGGGGAAGTGAGTTTCATTTACCAGCCCGCACTGCCACAGTCACTCGTCAACACACCTGTTTCCGTGACTGTGGACATACCCACAGGCTTCCCCGTTACACATGCAAAGGTATTTAAAAAAAATAATAAAAAATTAAGTAGATATTCCCGGATTATATGGGTTTTCGATATCTAATTCTAAACATCATTATTTCTTATTCTTTATTTCTTTATTCTGAAATGTTCTAACCAATAAATGTTAGTAGAAGGTTTAAAAAAAAAAAAAAAAAATTTAAATGAGTATACTAATTAAGGTATATTTTTCATTTTGTTTAATTACATTAACGGGAGAGAGGCTTGGTCACAGGTGACATTCTATTAAATTAGAATTAAAAGTATAGATTCTATGGTATACATAGGAAAGCTTAGGATAAATTGCTGATTCTGGGCAGACCGGAGGTGCAGGAAAGGAAGAAGTTGTAAACGAAGGAGGTATCAAATAGGTACCTTGTACGACTCTGTAAGGGAGGGGGGATTAGGGGTTTATTTGTATATATGTATGTTTTTGTGCTCGGCTCTCAACGGGACCTCAACAGTGGGATGTAAATCCATTGTGAATTCGCACTCCAGAAATATTACCAACAAATACAAATCAATGTGTATAGATTATGGCTAGTTTGAATATAATGATCTGGAACACTGGGGGAATAAATAATCAACATAAACGCAAAAGCGTGCTCACATTGATGAAAAACAAACAGGTTGATGTGGCTCTCTTAAGGGGAAACGCACATTTTAGTGGGAGACAAAGCTACGTTAGCGGACAACACATACCATAACATTAGTCACTCTTCCTTTGGAACGAGAACCCGTGGAGTTGCTATAGTCGTGAAACGGAAATTGAATATTGAATTGAAGGGAGTATGGTCTGATGCAGATGGTCGGATAACCATAGCTAAGATTATACACAAGAATAGGAAAATAGCGTTGGTAGCGGTATATGCCCCAAATCTATACGAAACTAATTTCTACACTGCACTCACTAGGAAAATGATAGACCTTCCAGAATACTCATTTATAATTGGTGCGGATTTTAATGCCATTTGGGACCCTGGGTTGGATAAATCTTATCCCAACTTTTCCAACGAACAAAAAAAGTCATCTAAAGCGTTAAAGGATTGGTCAAAGAATACAGGTGTAAATGATCTATGGCGATCACTCAACCCCACGACCCGGAAGTACTCTTGTCGATCAGCAAGACATAAAACACTCTCCAGAATAGATTATGTTTTCGCAACCCAGAGACTATTTGATAACTATGAAGTGGAGATGGTACCCAATGCATTATCAGATCACTGTTATTTACTCCTAAAAGGATAATTTGGTGTACTATCATCCCGAGCCCCAAGATGGCGTTTTAACACGACACTGCTGAATAACAAGGAATTCATTACACAACTCAAAGAAGCTCTTTCAGTATTCCTACTAGAGAATGTGAAATCGGTGCCGGACCCTAGAATATTATGGATGTCGGTAAAGGGAATGATCAAGGATTTCACTGATAGCTTTTCATCTAAAATATGAATAAGAATCAATGCTCAAAACTGGCGGAACTAGAAACGCTTTACTCTACGTTATTTACTTCTTTACAATACAACGACTCTGTTCGACTGGAATCTCAAGTTAATTTACTAAAAATAGAGATTAACGCCATTTATAAACAACAATCTGAAGTACAAATACGTAGCACAAGACAACAGCATTACTCTCAAGGTTCCAAACCAAGTCACCTACTAGCTACGCGATTAAGAGTTAACGCAAAATTTGCAGATATAACTTCCATTAAAGCACAACAAGGACTTGTAACAGACACCAAAGAAATAAACGCGACATTCAAAGAATTCTACTCCAACTTGTATAAATCAGAAACGACCTTCGATCAAAACAAAATAGACACATATCTTAATCAAATTAACCTCCCCAAACTTTCAGAGGATGATGCTAAACAGTTAGAAACACCAATCACACTAGAGGAACTCAGAAAGGCCATATCCGAAATGCAAAGTGGTAGGGCTCCTGGAAGAGACGGTATCCCACCAGAAATGTACCTCTCATGTTGGGACATAATTGGACCCCTATTACTTAATATGATTTTATACTCAGTCAAGGAGGGGAACTTTCATAAGAACGACAATATTGCACTCATAACAGTCCTCCTTAAAAAAGACAAAGACCCCACCGAGTGCAGTAGTTATAGACCCTTAAGCCTCCTCGGAACCGATATCAAACTGTTCTCTAAGCAAGGTATTAGCCATCAGACTTCAAAAGCATATGACGTCTTTAGTTCATCCGGATCAAACTGGCTTCATAAGAAACCGCTTGATCACTGACAACATAAGACGATTACTATACGTACTAGATGCCGGCAAGGACGATACCACACCTAAGGCGATGCTGTCCCTGGATGCAATGAAAGCTTTTGATAGGTTGGAATGGTCGTATCTATGGGCAGTATTAGAAAGGATGGGGTTAGGAAAAGGATTCATTGATATGATTAAAGTATTATACAAAGACCCATCGGCCATGATTACAACAGGTATAATCACCTCCGAAATCTTTCCGGTATCACGCTCTTCTAGACAGGGTTGTCCTCTTAGTCCCGGACTATTTTATATATCACTAGAACCTTTAGCACAATATATAAGACAATCCCAACTCATAGAACCAATCGTAATCAAGGGCACACAACACAAAATGAGTTTATATGCGGACGACGTAATACTGTTCATGCAAAACCCTAACACCACAATGCCTCATCTTCTCAAGTTGATTGATGACTTTGGCGACCTATCGGGATTTAAGATAAACTGGCCAAAGTCGGCTTTCCTTCCACTGAACGCCCCTGCAAAAAATCCAGAAGAAATACCAATGGTTAAACACTTTAGATGTTTGGGAATTGAAGTATTCCCTACCATAAGCCAAACGGTGAAACACAATTACATAGAAATCCAAAATAAAATAAAATACGACTTTGACAGGTGGTCAAAACTTAAAAACTCAGTACAGGCACGGGTTTCAATAGTTAATATGGATGTCTTACCTAGAATCAACTTCATCAGCTCAATGCTACCGTTACCCCCTCCAGATGGTTACTGGAAAAAATTACACTCTTCCGCATACAAATTTATTTGGAATAACAAACCACCATGTATAAAAAGATCCACCGCACAGAGAAACAAAGCCGACGGAGGTATGGCATTTCCAATTTTCTTCCACTATTTTAAGGCGTACACTTTAAGACCACTGACAACCTGGTTTGAACCCCAAGCATCAGTATCCTGGAGAAATTTTGAAGTAAATATAGTAGCACCACATAGACTACAGGACATAGTATACACCAAAGTATCAATTAAGCAATGCGAACTGAAATATGGCCCCATAATTACTCATGCGATCCGGATATGGCGTGAAACACAAAAAAAATATTCTAACCCACATAAATGGCATAATCATACTCCCTTATTCAATAACAATGCACTCCTGATTGGAAAACGACCTATAAGATTCCCTAGATGGGAAAAGCAAGGCATACATACATTAGGAGATGTTTTCAACAAACAGGGTATTTGTAGTTATGATGAAATAGAAAAAAAAATGTATCTCACCAGTTCCACATATTATTTTTACGCACAATTATTGTTATGTTTGAAGGCCCACGGTGTTCCATTAAGGATACCAATTGTACACCACAGATACCACAAATTATTCTATGAAAGAGAGACATCGAGAGGTTTTGTATCAGATTTTTATCATCAATTACTAACGGCCTCGTATGAAACCCTCCACCTAGACTCTGTCTGGAGGAGGGATATACCAGACCTGGAAAAAGATTTTGATTGGCAAGAAGCCTGGGCAAATGTTCGACTTGCATCAAGGAACCCGGACCATCAACAAATCAATCTTAACTTTATTCATAGGACATACTTGACTCCTATAAGACTGAACAGAATGGGTCTTAAACAAGACTCCAAATGCTCCTTATGTACAAATGGGGACGAGGGGACATTTATGCACATGTACTGGGACTGCCCACCAGTTAAGATATTCTGGAAAGAAGTGACCCAGCAATTATCAAATCTCTTAATTCTGAATATACCTGTACACCCCTCTGTATTACTGCTGAATGATGTTTTTGAGTATGCAGTACCTATACAGTTAAAGAGATTGGTTTTATCTGGTATTACAGTGGCTAAAAAACTGATAGCATCACGATGGTTTCAACCGGAAAAAACGTGCCGAAAGGTCTGGATTCTTACATATCTCGATGTGATTTATCTAGAAATATCTACAGCAAGAATTTTGGGTCTCAATGAATCCAAATTGACAATGTGGTTAGAAGTGGTGGAGAGAATAAAAGCTAGCATATAATGCTAGTGTCTGGTTAGGAGCGAATGATAATGGATGGATTATCCATTGGGGGGCCCAGGGTGGGGGGTGCGAGCAAGAGCATATGTGTGTAGGGTATTAGATAGCAGGTATTAGGGGTATATCTTGTATAAGACATTTATCTAAACAGTGATTTAATTGGATGTGCACTGTTAACAATGCTTGTATATCTAATCGTGTGTTGTCATGTTTGTTTATGTGTTTGTTTAAAAAATTATAAAAAAATAAAATACAAAAATGTAATGTTACCTTACACGGTAAGAATCCAAACAAGCCAGACATTTGAATAATAATTGTACTACCTACTTCAGTGTATCTGTAGAGCTGCTTGTATGTATTATGGGCATGTCAGTAATTTATGAGTGAATGTTCCTTGTGTGTGTGTGTGTGTGTGTGTGTGTGTGTGTGTGTGTGTGTCAGTGTGTGTGTGTGTGTGTGTGTGTGTGTGTGTGTGCGCGTGTGTGTGACTGTGTGTGTGTGTGTATGTATGGGGGAGGATGTATGTTTCAAACGTATTCAAGTATTAACATCACTAACATGTCACAACAGCATGTAGAATGTATATTATCATCAATACTTTAGTTTAGCAATAGGTTAAAAGTGTCATTAGATAGGGGCGGCTACGTGGCGTAGTGGGCAAGGCGCTCGCCACGAATGACGGAGACGTTGGGCTTGCCTGTTCGAGCCCAGCGCTCCACATTGCTTTCAGTTTAGCTGGTCGTTCATACTAATACACATTGGCCGTATTAGGGGGTGGGAAACTGATGGGTGGGGATCGGGCGTTGTGGACAGCGACTCCTACAGGTCGGTTGGTGCGCCTGCGCAGTAGAATCAGGAAGTGTCGGGGGCAGTGTGAGCCTCCCACGCATTACTCCTCGCCACTGAGAGATCGAGCTGCGCAGGTGAAAAGATGCGACTGCTGTTACCTCAAGTACCGGAGGGGACTTGTGCTATGTATGACTTAGTCCACATTGCAGCCGGCTTGTGGGAGGCAAGAAACAGCGTTCGTGACAGGGGAGGGTTGAATTGGATGATACGAAATTGGGATGGGAGAAAATGTAGAAAATGGGAGAAAAAGTTGATAAAAAAAAAAAGTGTCATTAGATAGATTTAACTTTTCGATTTGGACAAGTTTAGTCGCGAGGGCGACCATTTTGGACATTTTTAACCATGGGAATTGTAGTCTTTTTGTGGCCATTTTGTGAAGGACATCACTAGCTGCGTTGGAATTTTTCAGAACTACACTTCCTGGAAGATTCTATAGGGGTTCAAGGTTCAGAGTTCTGTATGAATTATTTCAATAACTATTATTATTTGGAATAATAAGCCACAAAAGGTAAAGTTTTTGACAAATTTGAAAACACAGTTAGTTTCTCTTCCCTATTGTTAGCATTCAGCAACAATTAGATTAGAAAATAGTTTCAAAATGGTGCCACCCTGATAAAAAAAAAAGCTACTGTACATTACAGTAGATTTCATTATCTGTTCTCATGCACGCCTGGTGATACTAAATCCAAATTGAACTCGGCATTTGAAAGATAATTATGTATATATATATTAGAGGTGGGCATAGATAATTTTTTTTAATCTAGATTAATCTATCTGCAATCCTGGATTTAATCTAGATTAATCTAGATTAAAATGGCTAAAAAAAATAAAAAAAAACCTGCCGAAGGCATTCAAAATATGTGTGTTCTACCCAAATAATGACCAGAAGTAAGTCCTTACTTTTTCTTTCCTCCTTATGTTTCTCAGGCCAGGTGGCCCATTACACCATGAGCCCATCTCCCGTTTCCAAAATGCATTACAGACTGTTTGAAAAAGCTGTTTTGCTATGATAATTGGTAATGAAATATCAAAATAATGTTCAATAAGATGTACTTGTGTTTAATAAGTTGTTTTATTCAGAAGTTAACACAAATAAATAATATTACCAGTACAGTACAGTATCTAGCACACTCTCAGGAGCAAAACAGAAAGAATCATTTCAAACTTGAACTATGTGACATGGCTTGAATCAACTGCTCCAGTGGAGTTGCTCAGTGGTCAATGGTGTCAACTGTGGTTGTACTGCAGCTCCCAGGTGTGAATGGAACTGTGTGAATGTGAAGCAGGGCGTTCCTGAAAAAGAGCATCTGTGCTCAGCGAACCTACCCTGGGTAAATAAGAGGTAAAAAAAAAAAATGTAAATTATTATTTATTTTTTTTAGATTAATGCGTTAATTATATTATCGCGCGATACTAGTATAGCGTTAACGCAGCACGTTAACGCCGTTAACGGCCCAGCTCTAATATATATATAAATGTGCGAATTGTCTATAATAAGGTAATACGCCTCCTATTTTCTATTCTATAATAATATTTCAAATTGCATTGGTCCGGATGTGAGAATTCAGTACTGTATCTACAGAACCTTCTGTTTAATCATCTTCCCTTTATTAATTTCCTTCGATTTGTTTGTACACATGATCTCAAGAAGGTACTGAACGAGATCAGTGGCAGTTTTTAATGTTTGGTCATTATTAGCATGGTGTTATTCACTGTCAAATATGCAAAGAAAAATCATAATTCATATTCTCCTTTGTTTAATCACAATTTAAGCAAACCTAGTAATAGATACAATATTTATGACACTGTGAATACATTCCCTGAGGTCCATAGATGTCCCTAGATACCAAGAATATGCAAATGGCCCTTGTAGAAGTGGAGCAATATTCCATTTACCTTTAGGCGGATTTTCACCACGGGTGGAAGAGGTTAAATAGTGATATAGGCAAAAAGGTGAGCAGTCTGCGTTGATCTATATATATATATATATATATATATATATATATATATATATATATATATATATATATATATATATATATATATATATATATATATATATAACTAAAAGGAGAAAACCTTCAAGGGAAAGAAGGGACCGCACACTCCACAGGACTCGTTTTTGTTTATTTATTGTTTGCACAACGCGTTTCGCTGTCGCTTCCTCAGGTGCTATGCAGCAGGTGTCATCAATGATCATCATTATGTATAGCATACTCCACCCCACATCGTAATACATCAAGCCCATTGGCTACTCAATTATCACATTTAATCTGATGATTTTGCAGGATGTAATGCATATAACTCTTAGTATAAAAATGATGCATAGAGACCACATATATACATACTCATTTTTGAAAATTATATAATACAAAATGAGAGAAGTGACAAATCTTAACATATCAAGCCCATTGGCTACTCAATTATCACATTTAATTTGATCATTTTGTAGGATACATATCACTTTTATGTATAGAAATGCCTAGAGACCACATACATACACAGACTCATTTTTGAAAATTATATATAATAAAGCAATATGAGAGAAGTGACAAATACCTAGGTCATTAGACCTGATAAATAGTTTAAAACAGACTTAAAACCACACCCATATAGGTTACACAGAACGGATAGTGGTTACAAAAATGGATTCAGCTCGAGGGATTCATTTAGACCATGGGGTTCTACAGAATTCAAAGTAAAAATCCAGTACGCTTCCCTTTGTAAGAGAAGCTTTACTATATTACCGCCCCTCGGTGGTAGGGTGACTCTTTCGATTCCAATGAACCTTAGAGAGGCTGTGGAACCATGATCTCTCTCCTTATAGTGTCTCGCAATGGCATAATCCATATTGTTGTTCCTAATGGCTGCCTTGTGTTCTGCTATTCGCACCTTCAAATTTCGTTTTGTTTGTCCAACATAGACCTTACCACAGGGGCATTTCAGCATGTATATCACATGAGTGGTGTTGCAATTAATAAGGTCCCTTATTTTATATTCCTGCCCAGACTGTGGATGGTAGAAAACTTTTGTTTTCATAGTGTTTGAACAATGGGTACATCGACCACATGGATGGTTACCACACAGCTCTGTTAGCCAGTTAGAGTGACTTACTACAGGGGATTTATACATAGAATTGACTACAGCGTCCCTTATGTTTTTTCCTCTTTTAAAACAAAATCTTGGTGGTAATGAAGAAATGTTTTTTAAAAGAGGGTCACATTTGAGTATGTTCCAGTGTTTGTCAATAATGTTTTTAACAACTTGGGATGAAGTACTATATTCTGAAACGAATGTGACTCTGTTACCAGGGGTGTCGCTTTTGTCAGATTCCAAAATAGTTTCCCTCTGTACATGTTTTGTCTTATTTCTGGCTGTATGCACCACTGATGCCTTGTATCCCCTCTGTTCAAATCTGTTACTCATTTCATCTGCCTTCCTTTCTAGGTCTGTGGGATCACTACAGATACGTTTAAGGCGCAGGAATTGTCCGTATGGGATATTCTCTACCATACGTCTCGGGTGATGACTCTGTGCATGTAAAATAGTATTACGGTCTGTTGGTTTACGGAAGATAGTAGTGTTCAGGTTTCCCTCATTGTCTGCTGATATCCGTAAGTCTAGGAAATCAATATGTTCTCTGCTGTGTACCATCGTGAATTTTAAAGTGTGATGTGTACCATTGATATACTCCCTGAACTGGAATAACTCATCTTCCGAGCCAACAAACACCATGAGAATGTCATCTATGTACCTTTTCCAAAAAATTACATTTTTCAAGAGGGGCGAGGCATCTTGGTTGTGGATAAACTGGGATTCCCAGTGGCCCATAAATAGGTTGGCGTAATTAGGTGCGAATGCAGAACCCATGGCAGTACCCTGGATTTGAATGTACCATTTATCATCAAGCATGAAGTAATTAGATTTCAAAATAAAATTCGTCAAGCTGAGTAAAAAATCAGAGGAGACTTCATCATTTGTACCCAGAAAAAATGACATGGCCGCCAGGCCGTCCTCATGTGGAATATTAGTATAAAGACTCTCTACATCAAAGGATACTAGATATGCATTGCCACTGATATATATATATATCAGTGGCGGCTGCTGACCAAATTTTTTGGTGAAGCACAAATTATTATATTATATTATATATTAAATTATATTTTTAAAACATCCCCAAGGCTGCAACACCCCCATTCCTCCCAGGTGTCAGGCTCCTCATTCGCACATCACCACCACCCCTCCTGCTCCACTGCCATCACCACCTACACCACCTACCCATTCGCACATTCTCATGTTGACCACAAAGTCAACGAACCACACTTCGACCTCCCCGGGCCGAACCGACCACTTTCCCTGAAATTGGATTGAAAAACAAACTTTTCATCCAAAAAAATATTTTTATGGAAAAATAAATATATATAAAAAAAAATTATTAAAGACGTTTTTCTGACTTTTTACATTTTTCGGGACCTCCATGTTTTGGGGGTCTTCATCATCAAAATCGGATCCGGGATTCAGCTCCCAACAGTCTGGCAAGAACTGCGGGCTCAACAAGCTGGTGAGGAAGGCTAGCTCCGTGGTGGGAGTCGAGCTACCTAGACTTGAGGTGATGGTAGAGAGGGGGATGATAAGGAAGCTGGATGCCATCATGGAGAACCCCTACCACCCCCTCTACGACGAGCTAGTCAAGATGAGAAGCTCGTTCAGCCACAGACTCATCCCCCCCCGACACTCAACTAACCGCCTCGGACAGTCCTTCATACCAGCGGCCATCAGGCTCCACAACAGTGGGCAGCGACTAGCAGCCTCCAGGCCCCACAACAGGGGGCAGCGACAGCGACTGCTACCAGACATTGACCTGGGACTTATAGGAACCCAAGGGGGACAAAGTAGACTACCCTGGTACTTTGATTAATGTATACTCAGTAGATAGTAAATTATTATAACACTACCTCTTGCATACTGCACCTCATGTGACACTGTGAATAATGTGAATATTCCTCAGCTAGTCAGATAGTAAATTATATTGACCATATTGATCAAATTGTTTACACTGCCTGTGTTGTCTTTTACTACCTGTATACTGTGTTGTTTTACTACCTGTACCCCTCCCCCCCTCCCCCCCATGCTGCTATGATGCCTGAATTTCCCCAAGGGGATCAATAAAGGAATATCTTATCTTATCTTATCTTATCTTTTCAGCCTCTCTCCAGGCTCCTGGACAGAACTAGACGCGTGATTTTTTTCCATAGCCTATGTTTGCGAAGAGGCTACGGAAAAAATCACGCCGCTGTGCGTCTCTGATTGGATCTTAAGTTTGTCTGGCACGGCGTGAACGCCAATCAGTCTTGTGCGCAAAGTCTCACTAGACCGCCTACCCTACCCTATTTTGATTGGATAATTACATTCTTAAGCCCAACCCAGTGCAGTTATTTTGCACTGAGTGATTGACAGCTGGCCATTACTGCAGTTATGATCAGGCCTGATCAGAGAGCTCAGAGCTGTCACTTGGCCAGTTTTGAAGAAAACAAATATTTCACTGGCATTGTTTTTACAGAGGAAAACATTTATAATAATAATAATAATAATAATAATAATAATAATAATAATAATAATAATAATAATAATAATAATAATAATAATAATAATAATAATAATAATAATTTAAAATATATATATATATATTTTATTTATTATTATAATTTTTCTAATTTTTTTATTATGTAAATTAATAATAATATATATATATATATATATATATTTCTAGTGAAGTACTGCCTCACTAGTTGTCATGCAATAACCTCCACTGATATATATATATATATATACACACACAACATGACTAGCCTCAGCCCATCAATTATGTCGTTTTATACAAATATAAATTATGGTGAATGACGTGTGTGTGTGTGTGTGTTTACTGTCTATTTTGTAATACAGGTCAGCTGCTGCGAACCAATACAGCTGCATCAGCCTGTCCACCAACAAAAGATGTTTCAGGTTTGTGAATCTACAGGTGTAATTTTCTTTTATATTAGTATGGTAACTTATAGGTGGAGATGCAGTATGGTAACTTGTAGGTGGAGATGCAGTATGGTAACTTGTAGGTGGAGATGCAGTATGGTAACTTATAGGTGGAGATGCAGTATGGCAGGGGTGGCCAACCGGGTGGCCAACCCGCGGCTCGCGAGCCGCATGCGGCTCTTTGCCCGTCAATGTGCGGCTCTTCCATCCAATTTTTTTTTTTTTTTTTTAACTTTTTTTTTTTTTTTTTGTCACTCATTCCATAAGGACGTAGAATAAACATTTACAATTTTTTTTTAAATGGTCCATTTGCATGTTCTTGGTATCTGAATCTAGGGACATATATGGATCAGTGTCAGAAATAGTGTGTCTGTTACTAGGCTTGAGTAAATTGTAATGAACCAAAGGAGAATATCAATTCTATTTAAAAAAGATTTTATCTTTGACTGTAAATAACACCATGCTAAAATTGACCAGACCTGAAAAATCTAAGCAAATGAATAAAGGGAAGATGATTAAACAGAAGGTTTTGTAGATACAGTACTGAATTCTGCCATCTTTTTTATAATGTAAATTTCTCCACCATTTTTCATCATATTGCAACACCGTTTTTTGCAAGACGTTCACAGAAAGGTAGAGAAACTAACTGCGTTCTGTTTTATGGCAATAACATTCAGGTTTGTGGGAGATAATCCCAAAAAATAAGAGAAATTAAAAAGTAAATCCAGAAGTCAGATGATTGACAGGGGCTGGTGTGAGCTGGGTAGGGTAGTTTTTCGAAATTTGAAAGCCCTGAGTCTCTTCCTTCAAAAGACTACACTCACTTTTGGCTGTTCCACTTCCTCCTGTCAATATGCGCCGGTTTCCGACTCAATGCCCTGAGATTTCTATAATCTTATATTTCACTAATAACAGTTAAAATAATTAGTAAACAAACATAATGCTGAAAATATACACTTTTACTGTATATCTCGGGCTTAAGAGGTTAACCCTGTGAAGCCCAAATTAAAAAGAAATTAGCAACTTCAGAGGCCAGAGGGTGGGACATATAAACACATTTACTATCAAATAGCATTGTGAGGCTGAACAACAGGACCAATTGACTATACATGTGCTTAAAGGGGAACTATCTTATAAATGGCTTTTTTCAGTGTTTACCATTGTTTCTTAGCTATGTGGACTTATATTAATAGGATATACAGGTATGTCTCTAATTCTCATATTGGCGAATTCTTCCAATTCTCCTCTCACAATATTCACCCTCACTGAACTGAGTCATCTGAAAATGTGCATATCTGTGATGTCAGAGATTTCTCAGCTGCATAATAATGTGGCAGTTGATGTGGCAGTTGGCACCAGGCCACACAGTGGTTGGAGCCCAGCCTCAAAACGGCTTAAGATCTTGAGGTAGAAAAATGCGGTTTTTAGTACTTGATTAGAAATACAAAACAATGCATTTTTTTTGAAAAAAACCTAGGTGTTCCATAGACTCACAGGAATTGTGTAAAAGTGCCCAAATAGTGAAAGAAATAGTAAAATAGTTCCCCTTTAACATTTTTTAAATAAACATTATTGTTTTAAATGGCTAAAAGTGATTTTGTAATTTTGCAACCGTGGGTCTCACAGGGTACTTTTAACCCTGTGAGGCCCAAATAAAAAAGACATTGGCAACTTCAGAGGCCAGAGGGTGAGACCTATAAACACATGAAGGGCGCCGTGACTGAAAAAAAAGGTTGAGAAACGCTGGTATATGGTGTGGCTCTTTGTGGTACCACAGTCATTTTTTTGTGGCTCTTAGTCTCTGACTGGTTGGCCACCCCTGCAGTATGGTAACTTATAGGTGGAGATGCAGTATGGTAACTTATAGGTGGAGATGCAGTATGGTAACTTGTAGGTGGAGATGCAGCAGTGGAGGTTTCTCTATGACAACACGTGAAACACAAATTCACTCATAATTCATAATTATTATTAATTTACATATACCTATATATATATATATATATATATATATATATATAAAAATATATATATATATATATATATATATATTTTTTTTTAATTATTATTATTATAATTTTTTTATTATAAATGTTTTCCTCTGTAAAAAAATGCCAGTGAATTTTTTTTTTTTTTTTTTAATGGCCAAAATTGACAGCTCTGAGCAGGCCTGCACTGCAGTATTGCCTGCAGTAATTATTCGTGAAGAAAACTTCACAGGTGTGACCCATTGTTAAATAAATAATAAATAACAGCGAATCAAAATAGGCTATTAACTTCATCTAAGCACGGTCTGTGCAGTTAAACTCTTGCCATTGAATGGAGGGTTGATTGATTGACAGCCCTTGACATCCAATACACGGAGGTTGAATATGATTGGCAGCCTTGCAAATCCAATCAGAGATTGCTGCATTGCAAAGTCAAAACGGGTCCAGCTGCATGTCCGGAGGATAGGTTTAGCTCGGGCCAATCTCAAGTTTCTCAAGTTTCTTTATTAGTTGTCATACAGAAGTACAGAATACTTTTATACAAAATGTAACATAAAGAAGCATTTTGTATAAAAGTATTCTGTACTTCTGTATGACAACTAATAAAGAAACTTGAGAAACTTGAGATTGGCCCGAGCTAAACCTATCCTCCAGACATGCAGCTGGACCCGTTTTGACTATGTGAAAGTTGAGACTATGAGAAAGTTGTTGTTTAGTAGTTAGTAAGATGTACAGCTATAACAAGTCAAGTCAGGCTAAATTAAACTTTGCGCCAACATTAGGACCGAAGTATAAACCAGCAACTGAGCAACATGAAGAAGTGGACTTATGCATCTGGATCAGAAAAAACGTTGTGGATGAAAAAGTAAGTAGGCTACAGTGCTTGTATGCTAACAGTAGCTAGCCAGCTTAGCCTACATCACAATGATAATCACCAAGCTAACTTACTGTACACTCTGTAGGGCTGGGCAATTAATCGAAACAGAATCGCGATATCGATTCATAGACCTATGCAATCTCATTTCTAAGTGATGACTATTTTCTTTTATTAATCTTTTATATATATATTTTTTTTTTAACTTTTTAAATTATTTTATCTGGGTTGAACATGATTTGTGGAACTCCCTCTGGTGTTGTGGTCGTGGTATTCACTGACCTTTGGGAAGTATTTCGACATCCACATGGGTATCTTAGTGGTGTAGTGTATCTTGTAGACCAGGCCCATTGCAAGGTGCTGTACTCTGTCGTCTACTCTAAGCCATCCTAGGTTGTCAAAGTGGACAGGGGTGAGGTGGGTTTTAGGAGTAAGGTCAAGCAGTAGTCTGACCAGTTTGTTTTGTGATGTTTGTAATCTTGTTTTTAGTGCCTTTGAGGTGCTTTGGTACCATGAGGTGCAAGCATAGTCGTAGTACCCATGAATGAGTGCTCCTGTTAGAGTCTTCAAGGTATTCTTGTTTACCAGAGAGGAGATCCGGTACAGGAATCTAGTTCGTTGGTTGACTTAGTTTTATTACATTGGATCCCATTTTGTCACAGGAAAGATTTGCCTCTATAGGATGGAACCCAGGTAGGTAATTTCATCTTTCCTTTTAAGATAAGATAAGATATTCCTTTATTGATCCCCTTGGGGAAATTCAGGCATCATAGCAGCATGGGGGAGGGGGGGGGGGGGGGGGGGGGGTACAGGTAGTGAAAACAACACAAGCAGTGTAAACAAATAGGTCAATATAATTTACTATCTAACTAACTGAAATATACATTATTCATTATTCACAGTATCACAGTATCCACATAAGGTGCAGTATGCATAAGGTAGTGTTATTGTCCTACTTGGGTTCCTATTAGTTCTAGGTCGATGTCTGGCAGCAGTCGCTGCCCACTGTTGTGGAGCCTGATGGCCACTGGTATGAAGGACTGTCCGAGGCGGTTAGTTGAGTGTCGGGGGGGTATGAGTCTGTGGCTTCCTTGTCACCTTCACCTAATATGTTTTGATCTGGTCAGGTGCGCTGTCACCTAAAATGTTTTGATCTGATCAGGTGCGCTGTCAACTAATATGTTTTGATCTGGTCAGGTCAAGTCAAGTCAAGTCAAGAGTTTTAATTGTCACGGCATACAGGTATACAATGAAATGTGGGTGGTCTTGCCCGCAACGATGTGCAATACAGTGGTACAACATATAATAGAATCAAAAAATGAAAAAACAACATGTGCAGTAAACAGGTAACAGGTAACATGGAGTGACATCTCGGTATCTGTACATAGTTATTTACAGAGCATATGGGACATGCTAGTTAGCTTTGGTAGTGCAATACACTGTTCCTGTTATTCTAATTTAAAGTGTCCTTTCCTTTGGCCATAAGTGTGCGTGTGTGCGACATGAGTGTGTGCCCGCTCATGTTAAAGTGTTAAGTGGCTGCTCGTGTGTGAGCGTGCACAGCGTGCGTGTCGTGTGTGTGTTCATGTGTGTTTGTGTGTGGATAGTTCAATGTTCTGAGCACTCAATGTTCATTGTTCATGGCTCTGATGGCCTGGGGGAAGAAGCTGAGCCTAAGCCGCTCTGTCCTAGTAGCTGGGGTTCGCAGGCGTCTGCCTGACCTCAGCAGCTGAAACAGGCTGTTATTGGGGTGGTGAGGGTCTTTCATTATCCTGCAGGCTCTGGATTTGCACCTCTTGTTGTATAGAACCTGCAGGGGGGGTAGTGCAATACCCGTGGTACGCTCGGCTGAGCGCACCACTCTCTGTAGGGCCTTCTTGTCCTGTGCCGTGCTGTTTCCATACCAGGCAGTGATGTTTCCGGTCAGGATGCTCTCTACAGCTCCTGAGTAGAAGGACTGGAGTATCTTCCCCGATACTCTGAACTTCCTTAACTGTCTCAGGTGGTAGAGGCGCTGTTTCGCCTTCTTTACTACTGTGTCTATGTGTGTTGACCATGTCAGGTCCTCTGAGATGTGGACCCCCAGGTACTTAAAGCTGCTCACCCTGTCCACGGTAGCCCCGTTAATCATCAGTGGTGTGTGCGTCTCCTGCTGTCCTCTCCTATAATCCACGATCAGCTCCTTGGTTTTACCAATGTTCAGGAGCAGGCTGTTGTCCTGGCACCAGCGTTCCAGTACCTCAACCTCCTCCCGGTAGGCCTTCTCGTCGTTGTCCGAGATCAGCCCCACCACCACCGTGTCGTCTGCGAACTTCACTATGGAGTTGGAGCTGAACTTGGCCACACAGTCGTGTGTGTAGAGTGAGTACAGCAGGGGGCTCAGAACACAGCCCTGGGGGGACCCGATGCTCAGGGTGATGGTGTTGGAGGTCTGACCCCCCACCCTGACCGCCTGGGGTCTTTCGCTCAGAAAGTCCAGTACCCAGGCGCTCAGGGCGGAGCTCAGACCTAGCTCGATCAGCTTGTCCACCAGTCTGGTGGGGACTATGGTGTTGAACGCTGAGCTGTAGTCAATGAACAACAGTCTCACATAGCCCCCCTTCTGACGGTCAAGGTGCGAGAGGGTGCTGTGCAGTACCTGGGAGACCGCGTCGTCGGTGGACCTGTTTGTCCTGTATGCAAATTGCATAGGGTCCATATCACTGGGGAGGGAGGCACAAATGTGGTCCTTGACCAGCCTCTCGAAACATTTCATGACCACAGAGGTGAGTGCCACCGGTCTGTAGTCATTTGGACATGTTGGGGAGGGTTTCTTCGGTACATGGATGATGGTAGACATTTTGAAGCAGGCAGGGACCACTGACTCCGCCAGGGATTGATTAAATATGGCGGTGAACACTGGGGCCAGCTGGTTGGCACAGGACTTGAGTATGCGTCCTGTTATGCCATCTGGGCCAGCTGCCTTCCTGGTGTTCACCTGCATAAATGCTCTTTTCACACTGTGTTCCGACAACGAGAGAGCGTCCCCCCCCCCCTCCACAACAGCCGGCGCGCCAGTGACGTCACTAGCCGGAGAGCCAGCAGCGCCACTGTCTACACCAAATCGAGCGTAGAAGATGTTGAGCTTGTCCGCGAGGGAGGCGTCGTCGCTCCCCATTGAGGGGGCGCTGACTTTATAGTCAGTTATTGTCTTCAGTCCCTGCCATAATCCTCTTGTGTCGTTTTGTGCCATTTGTGTCTCCAGTTTGTCAGCATATGTCCTCTTAGCAAGTTTGACAGCCTTGCGTAGAGTATAGACTGAAGCCTTATACTCCTCCATGTTTCCTGACTCTCTACCCAGGTTGTAGGCGGTGGTACGAGAGTTCAGAGCTGCTCTAATAGTGCTATCCACCCACGGTTTCTGGTTTGGGAAAATCTGCACCGTTTTTCTGGGGACAATACCATCGGCTATTGTTGTAATGTAGCTCACCACTGTGTCTGCGAGCTCGCTGACGTCACTGGCGCTTCCTTTGAACATATCCCAATCCGTTTCTGTAAACACGTCCTGGAGCGTGGCCTCTGATTCGTCTGTCCACTTCTTTGTCTCACGTGACATGACGGCGTCACGTGATCTCTGTTGATATGCCGGAAATAGCAAGATGGAGTCGTGGTCGCTCGAGCTTGTGGACCCCGTTAATGGCGGAGCGGCTACTGCCTTGTAGCCGGCTCTGAACGGGGAATAACAGTGGTCGAGTGTGTTTTTCCCTCTGGTGGAGCAAGCGATGTGCTGAAAAAAGGACGGCATCACTTTCTTCAGGTTGGCCTGGTTGAAATCGCCGGCCACTACCATCGCTGCGTCTGGATGTTTGATCTGGTGTCTGTTGAGGTAATCGTGTAGTTCTCCCAGCGCTTTGCCCGTATTCGCGTGTGGGGGAATATATACGGCGGTCATGACGACCGCGGTGAACTCCCTCGGGAGGTGAAACGGACGACACAGGATAGAAATATGTTCCATGTCCGGGGAACACGAGTTTGAGAGAAATTGCACCCCCTCGGGATTAACCCAGGAATTGTTCGTGATGAGGCAGACTCCTCTTTCCTGAGGCAGCGGTACGATCTGCACGTAATACTGTGAAGGCATCCGAGGGAGATACGCTTTTGTCCGGAGTCGCCGACGTGAGCCATGTCTCCGTGAGACACATGATGTTGATGTCTCTCATCTCCCGTTGGAACCGGACCCTCGCCCTTAGGTCATCCATCCTACCCTCCAACGAACGGGCATTCGCCAGAAAGATGGATGGAATTGCTGGGCGGTAAGCAGCTCTTTTTAGTCTCAGTCTGATACCTCCACGTCTCCCTCTGTGTCTCCTCCTGCCGTAGCCTTTGTTCTTTTCCTTGCCGCCATTCTCCCGTCTGATTTCTGCTGGCCATTCTAGGTCAAAAGTGTCTCCAAACTCCTCTTTGAGCCCGGGGTTCAGGTCCATAAGTGTCTGACGGTCGTATGACGTACCCGCCAGTGTTGCTTTAAATAAAAAAGTAGAAAAAACAAACATAATAGCTAAAAGTGTGTACATCGTTGCGGAGCTAAAACCAGAGGCGTCTGACCGGGGTCGCGTCCTCAAGTCCTCAAGATGTGCGCTGTCACCTAATATGATTTCATCTGGTCAGGTGCGCTGTCACCTAATATGATTTCATCTGGTCAGGTGCGCTGTCACCTAATATGTTTTCATCTGGTCAGGTCCGCTGTCACCTAATGTTAATATGTTTTCATCTGTGTCCACTGACCACTGACACACAGTGGGGGATGTTTTAAAAATATTATTTAATATATAATATAATATAATAATTTGTGCTTCACCTAAAAATTTGGTCAGCAGCCTCCACTGAGATGCAGTATGGTAACTTATAGGTGGAGATGCAGTATAATCCCTCACCAGCCACACCCAGGATTTCACCCTAAATATTGATGGTACCATTGTCACCCCCTCCACTCACGTCCGTAACCTTGGCATCATCCTGGACTCCACCCTTTCTTTCCTCCCCCATGTGAACCACATAACCAAATCTGCCTTCTATCACCTCCGGAACATTGCTCGTCTTCGCCCCTCCCTATCACTCTCCGCTGCTGAAACACTGGTTCATGCATTCATATCATCAAGACTAGATTACTGCAACAGCATCCTCTACGGCTCACCAAACACTATTCTCAATAAACTCCAATATGTCCAAAACTCTGCTGCCCGCATGCTCACCTCCACCCGTCGCTCTGATCACATCACCCCTGTCCTCCACGACCTCCACTGGCTTCCAATCAAATACAGGATACATTTTAAAATACTACTCATCACATTTAAAGCCCTCAACAACCTTGCCCCTCCCTACCTGTCCGACCTCCTCCACCGTCACACGCCCACCCGTCGCCTTAGGTCTGCAGATGCCAACCTCCTAACACCTCCCACGACCAAGCTCCGGACCTGGGGCGACAGGGCCTTTGCTGCTGCTGCCCCCTCCCTCTGGAATGCCCTCCCCAGCCATATCCGTGATGCAAACACCCTGACATCTTTTAAATCAGCCCTCAAAACCCACCTTTTCAATCTTGCTTTTGACCTCTAATTCTGTCGGTTTTATTTTATTTTGTCATGTATTATTTTTGTTCTGTTTTGTTCTGTTTTTTTTTTGTTTTGCCATAGTTTGTCTCTCCTGCCCATGTGAAGCGTCTTTGAGCACCTGGAAAAGCGCTATATAAAATAGATGTATTATTATTATTATTATTATTATTATGGTAACTTATTGATGTTGAGATGCAGTATGGTAACTTATAGGTGGAGATGCAGTATGGTAACTTGTAGATGTGGAGATGCAGTATGGTAACTTATAGGTGGAGATGCAGTATGGTAACTTGTAGATGTGGAGATGCAGTATGGTAACTTATAGGTGGAGATGCATTATGGTAACTTGTAGGTGGAGATGCAGTATGGTAACTTGTAGATGTGGAGATGCAGTATGGTAACTTATTGATGTGGAGATGCAGTATGGTAACTTATTGATGTGGAGATGCAGTATGGTAACTTGTAGATGTGGAGATGCAGTATGGTAACTTATTGATGTGGAGATGCAGTATGGTAACTTGTAGATGTGGAGATGCAGTATGGTAACTTATTGATGTGGAGATGCAGTATGGTAACTTGTAGATGTGGAGATGCAGTATGGTAACTTGTAGATGTGGAGATGCAGTATGGTAACTTGTAGATGTGGAGATGCAGTATGGTAACTTGTAGGAGGAAAAGGTAACTTGCAATGAGGAAAAAAACTAGGAACAAGGAGTGAATTGTGAAGAAGAAAGGAGAACAGGAGTGGAATGGATATAATGTTGATGTTTAATTGTTTTACATGTATATAGTTATTTTAATTCATTCATTACATTTCTGAAATTTTAAGTTTGTCAATTTTCAGTGGGAGAGGGATACAAATAAATGGGAATAGAGGTGTCCTGATTAATTTATTATAAAAAGAATCGTTAGGGACAGCCCTGAAGGGGAATAAAGGAGAATGTGAAGAAAATTTAGGAGGATCAAGAAAAAATATGTGAAAACAAGACATGATAAGAAGTTATGAGAAGGAGAGAGAAGAACAATGTATGAGAAGTCAGGAGGAGCATTGGTGGACAGAAGAGAATGTCTGTATAAGAAGTGAGGAAGAGAGAACAAAGTGAGGAAAATAATGGAGAGAATTGGAAATTAGTCATAAAACTTGTGCAGAAAAGCAGAGGAAGAGAGTGACACAAGAGATGAAAACAGGGTGTAGACAAGAGCTGTAAAGATAGCACCACATAAGAGAATAAGATGCATTTCATGTTTGTTTGTTTTTTACACATGTACAGCACATCACATGTACTATAAGAGAATAAGATGCTTTTTATTTGATTGTTTTACATATTAATTATATGGTCAATCTTACCACTTTTGTTTTATATTTTCTTTTCAGTGGATGCGAGGCATGTTCCCTGGATCATCTGAAGTGACTTCAACTAGATGCTGACTTTTGTATTTGTTAAGTTATTTAAGTTTTGTATTTGAGTGAGTTAAGTTATTAGTTTGCTTCATTAATTTAAGTGTTCTCTAGTGCCTTTTGTCCGCTTTAAGGTGGTGGTTACGTTAAAGGTTGTGGTGTCAAAGCAAAAAAAATTCGTGCCCGCTAACTCGGGCACCTTTGTGGGCTAAGCCCCGGATCTCCTACAATCCTAAATCCGCCCCTGCACAGGGTGCTACAATAATCCTTTGACATTTGCTGATTGTTATTTTTCGTATAGCTTTGCGCTCTGCTCTATTGGAACTGTCCCTTTAATCATATGCTATCATGAAAACTTTCAACCACATGCACGCTCCTCACCTGCCTGGCCACGCCCACATCCGCTCACACATCAGCGGGGCCATGGCCATTTTACCAGCTCCTTCCCTACTTTCACCACGTGAAGTCCGTGTATAGCACCTCTTCAAGTTCAGTGCTTTAAAGTAGTTAGTTTAGTTATAGGAGCTGTGTTGGCATCGTCTTTTGTTTCTCCCTCTCTCACTAATTTACGGGAGAAAGAAAGGATAATGTTGTCACCATGTTGTGCCCCACCCTCCAGAACATTTACTACAAGCGTTGCAAGGGCAAGGCTAAGAGAATCATTAAAGACTCCAGTCACCCGAACAACTGCCTCTTTGAACTGCTGCGGTCAGGCAAGCGATACCGGAGTCCCAAGGCGAGCACAGAAAGACTCAGAAGAAGCTTCTATCCCCAGGCCATCAGGCTGCTAAACGAACAATGAATGAACACTACACAACAACAACAACCACCAAACGCACATAGCACACACATCCACACGCACACACCCACTTTAAACAAACACACTGTAGCACCCACTCCACACACTTTATAGCACACACCCACTTTAAACAAACACACTGTAGCACCCACTCCCCACACTTTATATTTATGGATGAAGGATTGCACTACAACTCGTACACCTTACTGTAAATTGTACCTAAAATTGTACCTCATCCCATTTCTGCTTTGCACTAGATAGTACTGTACATTAGTACACTGCATAGTATTGTGTATTGTATATTATATGGTAACTCAGAACATTGTACATATGTCTATACCGAACACTGTGACCTCATTTTCTTCTTCTAAATTCATGCTATATTATGTTATTATGTTATTTGATACTATCTTGTCTAGCACAGTCTCTGGAGCGTAACAGTAAGAAGCATTTTGTATGAAAGTATTCTGTACTTCTGTATGACAACTATTAAAGAACTTGAACTTGAACTTGGAGAGTCTAGAGGATTATTCTGACCTCCACCAGCGCTTCACATTTGGGCTTCCTCGGGCCGTAGTGGGGCTTGCCTGCTCCACTGTTGTGGCAGGCAGGTGAGCCTCAGAGGCGCCCGGGGTGGAGTGCGCGTCGCTGGGCAGTTCCCCCGCCAGCGTTGCTCTCCAGCTGTGCAGCTGGATACTATTGCCGCGAGAGGCTGGCCGACGGTCTCTCTGGGTGGGTGGTGTCTTGCGACGCGGGCTCTCCGCCTCTGTTCGATCACGTCAATTGGCGGTGAGCGGCGGGGGCGGACGGTCTAAACAGATGTGTCAGTTGTGCAGGGTCGGCTGCTCAAGCATACGGCCCCGCAGAACAGCCGGCTCCAAGCGAGGATTCCTCCGTTACCTCTCCATCACGTCCAAGATACAGGCCTGGCCGTTAGCTTGTAGCTAGCCGTTAACCGGTAACGTCCTATGGACAATTGGGATTGCGTGGATGGAACAGGGGGTTCTTGTATGACGGCCCACGAAAACAGAGGCTTTGTTTTCCTGGGAGCCCCGATTCCGAGTCTGGGTTAGAGTCCCAAGTCTCTGAGGAGGGATGCCCTCTGCCATCCGCACTGGACGTTGGCCCCCGCCTTTCAAAAAGAAAGTGGGTTGTGCTTCCCGGCGCGAGGGGTGTGAGCTTGCATGTTTTTTAGCCCGAGTTCAAGGCGGCAGCAGGCCGCATAAAATGGAGCTTCGCTGCCGACGCCACTGTATCTCTGACAACGCCGTCCTGTGAGGGAGGCGGATGTTGTCTGCCCTTTTTTTCTTTGGGCTAAAGAAGAGGCAGTCGGCTGTCTGAAGTGATCAGGCCTGCATCGCTATTCCTCACATTACACAGCTTCAGTAGTAGCCGGTAGCTAACAGTGGGCCTGTGAGAGATAGCCGTTAGCTTGCTGCTGCGTTAGCCGGTAGCTAACGGTGGGCCGGTAAGAGCTAGCCGTTAGCCGGTAGCTGGCCGTTGGTCGGTAGCTAAACGGTGGGCCTGTGAAGGCTAGCCTGGTGCTAACCGTCAGCCTGGAGTTAGCCGTTAGCTTGTTGCTAACCGTTGGCGTTAGCTGTGGGGAGGTAACGGGCCCTGAACACTCTGATTTGGCGTCATCTCTGGCAGAAGATGTCGTCAGCCTGCACCATGGTCGGCCGCAGGATGTGGGCGAAACGCCGGAGCGGGACTCCAGCCGTCACCACTTCTGGCCCCGCCAGCAAGAGGCCTCGTCAACGAGGTGGACCAGCCATTGTTGCTGCCATTCGTCCTGCGTCCGGGGGTCAGGTAGGACACATTACCGCTATGCCCCACTCTCCGGGATGTGGCCTGGGGCTGGGACCTCCTCCTCGCCCCGCTGCTACGGCCTTGCCACGGCATTGGGGCTTTGTGACCCCGACACTGCGATGTTGGGGGCTGTGACGTTTTTTTTTTGCTTCACGTCCATTCCCTGGTGGCGTCCGAGTAGTCGCGGGCCCTTCTATACGAAGGTAAGTCCCACGGTCTGCTCACCCTGTGCGTTTGAGGTACTGTTCCCTCTTCGCACAGTTCGGGTCCGGTCTCCCTCCCGCCCCTCGTTAGGGGGGGCCCGTATCCTCATGGTTGTAGGGGACCTCAGCGGGTACATCTGTCGGGCTTTCCGCTCTGATCCACTCTTGTGTTCCAATAGAGCAGAGCGCAAAGCTATACGATAAATGTCGACCCCCATACTTCCACACAGTAAGATATGTAAGGAAGTATAAGTGAGCAGTAAATGATGTGCAAGGCTTTGTAGTTTAATATATCCTTACATTTATACAATATTGCTACCGACTTAGCTATTTTTCCTTGTGTAGACACGTGAATGTGTCTGACTGTCATTCTAACTGTTGTGTAATTATTGTGACCCGTTTTGCTCTGGGACTCAGTCGTTTTGCTCTGGGACTCAGTGAGACCTGGTGGAGGACTATCGCCAGGGGGAGCTGGTGGGCGTTGGTCTGGCAACAGGTAGAGGTGACGAAGAGGCTGGGATCAAGGAGGAGCCTGACAGGCGGAGCTGTCTCTTCGCCGTTTTTCCCAGATGAGAGAGGACGTGTTGGCGGAGAGCCACCTACCTGCAGAACACGCGGAATGCCCGTTGTACATCGGAGCGAGTGAAAGTAGCGTTGTGCGCCGTGAGCTTAGTTCCCAAGTATAGTGAGTAGGGCGAAAGACGAAGAGGACGTTCGACAGACGGGCGGGGACGACGACCATCGAAGCGCTGCGTGGTAGAATGTATAGTCGGAGAGTTAGCCTGCCGCACTTTAGCTCAGCCCGTCGCCTCGCCTCGGCTGCAGCTTCCCTGGACGTCCAAGGCATCACCACCTTCTACCTACTCACCGCCAGACCAGCCCTGCCTTTGAGTCTCACAGGTGACGGTATCTCAGGACCTTTCACGGCCGAACTATCACCCGTTTCATTTTGGTAGCATGCTCGCTAAGAGTGAAGGGGCTGTCACGTTTTGAGCCACCACATTCCCGAGCCGCGACTGGGCGCTCCAACTTTTATTATTTTGGGTAATGCCGGCTTAGCTCTAGAGACTATTATTTCTAAAAGTGTGGGCCCCACTTATTTTTGGTGTTGTACGTGTACAAGTGGTGCTATTGTATAGTCAGTTTAGGGTAAAGCATGCCCGTTCATAATTACTGTATTGTCACCTGAGGGTGAAAGTCACTTGTGTTGTTGCTACTAATTGCCGCCTTGAGAGCGAAGGGTACTAGTAACATGTGCGTTATTCCCTGTGTTGTTGCTACTAATTGCCGCCTTGAGAGCGAAGGGTACTAGTAACATGTGTGTTATTCCCTGTGTTGTTGCTACTAATTGCCGCCTTGAGAGCGAAGGGTACTAGTAACATGTGTGTTATTCCCTGTGTTGTTGCTACTAATTGCCGCCTTGAGAGCGAAGGGTACTAGTAACATGTGTGTTATCCCCTGTTGTGACCTGACAGCTTTTCAGTAAAGGGAGATAATGCTAATTCGATCCACGGTGTTGTGTGTGTGTTTCAGTGAATAACCAGTGTCTTCTAACGTTAGCGGGGCGGTGCACTGATTTCAGGTCTTCACCAGGCACAAAGGTATGATACTGCTTTGGGGGAAAAACCATATTAACCACTACTTCCACTCTTTCTATTTTTACATCACATATTTTTAACTCGATATCCCCCTCTATTTCTTTTCGATTACCAAAAACCATAAGTTTATTTTTCTTAATATTGAGAGACAATTTATTAACATCAAACCAAGTTTTTAATATATCCACAGAGCTTTTATAAAAGGTGTGGAATAAAAATATTGCTTTCTCCCAAAAAAGATTATCGATTAATGAATGTATCATTTAAAACATGTGCAGGTCCAAAATGAATAATGTTGTTTACTGTACATGTTGCATGCATGTACAGCAGGGCCGTTTCTAGCTTTTTGGGGGCCCTATGCGAAATGTTGTTTGGGGGCCCCTATTTTGTGAAACTATGGTGGGGGGATTCCAAACGCTCTAACCTATTAAGCCTGAGCGGTCCGGTACCGGTACGAGATTGATATCACGCCATAAATCCATCTCTACAGAGTATGAATTAATGTTGCGTTTCTTTTTCAAAGGTAATAATAATAATAATAATAACTTAATTTTATATAGCGCCTTTCAGGAGACCCAAGGACGCTTTACATAGCCAAGAGTAAAGACCCTAACCCTGTCAAAACAGCAGTCAAAGGCCAGAGGAGCCTTTCTCCAACTGAAACCTTACTTCACACTGTGTGTTACATTATATATGGTCGGGCGGAGAATTTAGACCAAGCCAAGTGAATCGCTTCATCTGAGCACTTTGGAACGCGTTCAGCACACTTCATGCATATTTTGTGCCAGTTCATGTCAGGGACCCGATGGACATCAATACTGGAAATCTCGAACAGACAATTGGAATATTCTTTTTGGGATACCTCCTAGTAAAGGTAAGGACTATATGACATCAATCCTACTTTGATCCAACACTGATTTCACATCGATCGCAACGATCATATGTAACGTACTCAAACGTATGCCGTTGCTGATGATCAGAGCATAAAAAAATTACGAGCAACGCGAATGACTTTAGCAAAATTCACATTGCGCTCCATAACTCAGCTTTTCAGGAATTAGCCCAGATCACTCTGAAACGATACAATATTCACCACAGGATAACACGCGAACGTATACATGAAAACATTTACTATTTTTTACATGTTGGATGCACAGTGAAAATAGACAATGGAAAGCTGGCACATTGACTACAGGGGTGAGGATTAATAGCTGGCGCTGAATGAGTTAATGTAAAAAATACAATTACCCAATAATACTATGCTAGAAGAACACCACCAAGAAGCTGTCAGGAAAGTTTAGTAAACCAGAAAGACCAGTTAAGGACAAAGATGGACAACCAATCATCGGAGAGGAAAGACAAAAGGAAAGATGGGTAGAACATTTCGAGGAACTGCTAAACAGACCAGCACCACAGGACCCACCAGACATCCACCAAGCTGACAGGGATCTGCTGATAGACTGCAGCGTGCCAACAAAGGAAGAGATCCACAAAGCCATCAAGAAGGTGAGGAACGGCAAGACTGCAAGACCCGACGGTATTCCGGCAGAAGCACTGAAGTCTGATATAGAGACTATGGAAGAGATGCTCCATCCTCTCTTCAGGAAAATATGTGAAGAACACATGCCATCAGAATGGAAGGATGGCTACCTCATCAAAATACCAAAGAAAGGAGATATGAGCCAATGTGCAAACTATAGAGGGATCACACTACTCTCCATCCCAGGAAAAGTATTCAACAGGATTATACTGGACAGGATGGACGCTGTCGACCCACAGCTACGAGACCACCAGGCGGACTTCCACAAAAACAGATCCTGCACAGACCAGATTGCAACACTGCGGATAATACTGGAGCAGTCATTAGAGTGAAATTCACCCCTATTCATTCATTGCATTGACTACGAAAAGGCTTTGGACAGCATGAATAGAGAGACCCTCTGGAAGCAACTCAGACACTACGGAGTGCCAGAGAAGTACAGAAACATCATCAGGAACTCCTATGAGGGGATGACCTGCAGCTGCAGGGTGATGGCGGTCAACCCATCGACACCTTCCAGGTCAAAGCTGGGGTGGTTTGTTGTCACCATTTCTGTTCCTGCTGGCAATAGACTGGGTCATGAAGCAATCCACGGCAGATAAACGAAATGGCATACAATAGACATTATGGACGCAGTTAGAAGACCTCAACTTTGCAGATGACCTGGCCCTTCTCTCTCACATCCAGCAGCAGATGCAGGAAGACCAGTATCATCGCGGAAAACTCTACTCGGCTTGGGCTTAACATCCAGAGGGAAGAGCAAGGTCATGAAAATCAATACTGACAACACATCACCCATCATTCTGGAAGGAGAAGCGTTGGAAGAGGTAGACAACTACTACCTGGGCAGCATGGTTAACAAGCAAGGTGGAACAGATGCTGATGTGAGAGCCAGGATTGGCAAGGCCAGAGGAGCCTTTCTCCAACTAAAAAACATCTGGAGCTCAAGAGCCCTTTCTATCAGAACCAGGATCAGGATCTTTAACACCAACGTGAAGTCAGTCCTACTCTATGATGCTGAGACCTGGAGGACCACTGTCACTACAACCAATAAACTACACGTTTTCTTAAACACCTGTCTACGCCGAATCCTCCAGATTCGCTGGCCTAACACCATCAGCAACAAAGACCTGTGGCAATGAACACAACAACAGCCAGCAGAGAAAGAGATTCTCCAACAGTGTTGGAGATGGATTGGCCATACACTCCGTAAACCATCCCTGAGCATCACAAGACAATCTCTCAGGTGGAACTCCCAAGGGAAAAGAAAGAGAGGCCGACCACGAAACACCTGGCGCAGATACTTGGAAGATGATGCCAAGAAGATGGGACAGACCTGGGGCCAGCTGGAGAGGTTGGTTCAGGATCTGGATGCTTGGAGAAGCCTTGTAGACGGCCTATGCCCCAAACGGGGTAAAAGGTGCAAGTAAGTAAGTAACTATGCTAGAAGTCCTCCATTCAAAATTATAATCAAGTCAAAGTATACAAGTATTTTGATATTGTATGTATCATAGAAGTATGGGTTCTAAGGCGGCTGGGTGGCGCAGCGGACATTGCACTCGTCACCAACGCAAGAGACACCGGTATGGAATCCGGCTGTCGGCGTTGCCTCCGGCTTGGGCCGGCCGTCATACTAACTCAATTGGCAGAGTTAGCGGGTGGGAAGTCGATGGGTGGTAATCTGGACGTTGTAAACAGCGACTCCTACAGGTCAGTTGGGGCGCCTGCACAGCACACAGGAAAAATGGCGGGGGCAGTGTGAGCCTCCTACACGTTACTCCTCGCCAAATGAGAGTCCGCGTTGGCAGGTGAAAAGATGTGACTGGCTGCCTCCACATGTATCGGAGGGGACATGTGATGGGCTTCTATCCTCCCTACAACCGGCCAGTGGGGCCGGGGGGCACATGCGAGCAACGTTCAAGACAGGGGAGGGGAAAATTGTCATGGCTAAATTGGGATGGGAGAAAAATAGAAAAAGGAGAAAAAGTGGATAAAAAAAAAGAAGTATGGGTTCTACAGTATATGATATTATTGTATTTCAGTGTTTGGGAGCATTCAAAAAAAATTTGTGACCAACTTTTTATTTTATCTTTTTTTTTTTTAAACAAGTTCAGAGGAAAGAGACATTCACATCACATCAGCATTTCGTATTAATCCCCACAGTGGCATAAAAAAGTGTCTTTTCAGTATATAGATTGTCCGTCAGTATAGTCATACTGTGTAGCCTGCCTGTTTGCAGTTGTGACAGTCTTTTCCTCTGTTCTGGCGCTGTGAGACAGCCCAGGTTGCTTCTTAACCCCCGGGTTCGCATAGACATTTTAGGGGAAGGGGGAAACCATGATGCATACATATAGGATACAATTAAATACACATAAATCATAATTGTGTTTGTTAGATAACCTCTAATCCTGTTACAAAGTAATAGGGAAAAATACAATTAAAAAAAAAAGCTACAAAAAATACAACCGTAAACAGAAAAAAAAACATGCTTTTTGTTCATTCTCTGGTCCCAAGGTACACGTGTTCAACCTAGTGGAGTACTGATTTTACCTTCTGGGCCGCAGTAAGTAATATTTGGATCGATTCTGTCCTTGCACCCTGTGCTCTAGCACTGGATGCCTCTAATCTCAATACTTCGTAGAAGGACAGTTTCCAACGGTAAATATTGAGACTATGAGGTGGTTTCCATCTCATTACGAGCATTTTCTTTTGCTGCCGTTAAACCGGCCAGAAACACTCTTTTTGTGAGGTGTTAATTTTAGAGATGAATCATCGTTTAATAATAAAATGTGTGGCAAACAAGGTATGTTGATCTCCGATATATTAGTGAGAAATAATGCAACCTTGGCCCAAAAAGGTAGTACTCCTGGACATTCCCACATCATATGTATATATGTTCCTATGACTTTTTGCAGACATAAAGAACATAGGGGACTTTGTAAAATCTTTGTATCAGTTTGTAATGAGTTAATTGATTATTATAATTACGAGAGTTTTTTTTTTATCCACTTTTTCTCCCATTTTTCTATATTTTTCTCCCATCCCAATTTCGTATCATCCAATTCAACCCTCCCCTGTCACGGACGCTGTTTCTTGCCTCCCACAAGCCGGCTGCAATGTGGACTAAGTCATACATAGCACAAGTCCCCTCCGGTACTTGAGGTAACAGCAGTCGCATCTTTTCACCTGCGCAGCTCGATCTCTCAGTGGCGAGGAGTAACGCGTGGGAGGCTCACGCTGCCCCCGACACTTCCTGATTCTACTGTGCAGGCGCACCAACCGACCTGTAGGAGTCGCTGTCCACAACGCCCGATCCCCACCCATCAGTTTCCCACCCCCTAATACGGCCAATGTGTATTAGTACGGACGACCAGCTAAACTGAAAGCAAATGTGGAGCGCTGGGCTCGAACTGACGAGCCCAGCGTCTCCAGCATTTCGTGGCGAGCGCCTTGCCCACTACGCCACGTAGCCGCCCCATAATTACGAGAGGTTAACGGAATATTATCCCATACATTCTGCCAATTTATGCAGGCGTTGTAATCCTTTAAATCTATGTTCCAGACAGCGGTATTACCTGTAGTTCTGTTTAGTTTTCCTTGTATTTTATTATATAACCCAGAAACAAAACCATTTTTAACATTTATGCCACTCACTATAATCATTAAAGGATGAACTGGTAAAGGCTGATTCCATGGGACACCATAAGTGCGCATTGCAGTGCGCAACTGTAAATAAAAAAAGAAGGATGTACTAGGGACATTATAGATTTGTTTGAGCTCTTGAAAGGATCCGAGACCGTATTCACTGTATATGTCAGATTTTTTTGTGAATTTGTTTGTGAATACCTTGTCCTTGCCAATTGGGAAATGTAGCTGGTTTCCCTCCCAACAGTAAAAAATAGGGGTATCTAGGTGCCATTTTGTGTCCCACTATCCCATTTCGGCAATATATTTCCAAACGTAAATTGAATGTGCTATAATTGGGCTGAATTTAGTACGGCAAAAGCTTTGGGATAAACCAGAAAATAGGATATCTTTGAGTGTATATGGAGATACAATGTGCTTCTCCATATTCACCCATGGTATGTCAGAATCATTATTGAACCATCTTAGCAACGGCCTGAGTATAAAAGAGAAATAGTACTGTTCGAAATTAGGAACCGATAGCACTCCTGCTTTCCTACTGTTTTGGAGTGTGGAATTGCTGATTCGTGGATGTTGTTCACGCTATATAAATTTGAAGCATTCAATTATTGATGCATTGACCTTTTATGACATAACAAAAACACTCAAGAGTCGGTGGGTTTGTTTAAGGAGCAACGGTTTTATTTCAGCTGCGATGAAATACAGTCGCCTCCTCAGATTCTAAATGATCATGTTCAGGATTAAAGTGCAGAATTGTTTTCACAGCTTGTGTAACAAAACAAAAAAAAATCCTAAAATAAAATAAAGAAATTAAATAAGACAAAAGAAATTAAATAAAATATCCAAACTGACAATGGATCTCTGGAAAATATAAATATCATACAGAACAAGAGGAAAATCTCATAAAACACAGTATATCAGCAATGATATTCAATCCATTTGATTCAGGCTTTGCACTTAACTGTATATGATACAAAAAAACCAGGAGGAAAGAAAGTTCAAATGAACATGTTTTGTTCTTTTTCTCTCGAGTCGTTGGCAAGGCTAGCTTAAAACAAAGGCACAGCATTATTGATCAGAGGTAACAATCCTTTGCAAAGAAGTGCTGCGGCAACATTCTCAATCATCGATCGATCGTCGACACACGTCACATCCATACGGACGAGTCAACATGCTCAATGTGGCTCGGACACAGGAATGGAGAGACAGTAACGTACACACGCCCACCATCAGACACGTGGTTCAGGTACGGGCTTCATGGTGGGAGAGGGGTGGTTGTATCTACATTGACAGGTGGAGGTCTGCATGCTGTAGTCTTGACTGCGATAGTGGAATACTGCTTTTCTAGTGTCACAGCGTTAACTGAATTGCACAAGTAGCTCCGGAAAAAAGTACGGCCCTGAGCCAAGAAGGTAGCTATGATGATGAGGCTGAGGAGGAAGGTGCCGCAGAGACGGGCCTGTATTCTGTATTAAGTGCTCTATGTATGAAGATTAGAAGATGGCTCAACCCTTTTTAGACAACACACAGTGGAACCAAGCAGTCAGATACAACACAGAACATCATTGACAAAGGAGCGATCTGTTAGGCAGCAGGTGGGACTGAGACACACATCCTCTTGGTGGCAAAATAACCAGGTTTTGGGTCTAAAGATTATTTGGTGGAACACGATGCCTCTCATAATTCAGACAAGAACCGTTTCTTCGGATTAAAAGGGCAACTCAGTGAGATATGTGGTCGTTTGGAACGAGAGCCGCGTAGATTCAAACCGCGTTCAGTTACAGTACGTGGAACTAGCACGTGATTCACCATTCACTAAGTCCCGCCATCCTTAGTTATCGTTGCTACAAGTCCGTCAAATGTTCAGAGTCCCTGAAGAAATACAGTATAATTCTTTGGAAATGTGGATTGTTGGTTTCAAAGAGAAGCAGGCAAACATGTCTACAATTTGCATTTGAAGGCTACATACCGTCACATCGATCAGCAGCTAAATAACGTTAGAAACTAGTGAATATGAAAAACGACTTTACCTGGCAGTCGTGGTAGAAGACGCAGAAATAAAGGTGCAACATTGTTATAATCCTGTACCGTGGGGTGGGTTTTTGTTCATTCAACAATAATTTTAAAGCAAAAACAGGTATATTGTATACATTCAGTAACGACATGCTCCATTCTTCTAGCTCTACAGGCTTCTGTTAGTTGGCTAGCAGTATATCTATATCAACGGTAGTTAATGTTAGTCTACCAACAATGTTGCAAGCCGATTGTCTTCAACAAGGTTGCAAGCAGATTGTCTTCAACAATGTTGCAAGCCGATTGTCTTAGCAAACAACTTTTAACAGTGTTCACCACCGGTAACTAGGTGAATTACTACGAGGCTGAGTGCTGTCGGACGTCCAAATACGGTTTCCAAGCTATCATTGGACAATCGCAGCTCAAGGGTGGTGCTTTAACGAAGGGTGAAGTCAATGGTTGAGTTTAAACAGTCCCCGCTATTACAGACGGTTATATGACAACAGTTTAGACTCAGCCGTGAAATAACATGCTTATCGAGTCTACACAGTTCTCATTCCAAACGATCGAATATCTTACTAAGAGGCTGAGGCTTGAAAATGAAAACAGTTGCAATATATCTGTATTAAACTCTGTAATTTGTAGTCTATACAGTTTGTTATACAGTAGACTGCAAGGAGTTGTGGTGGTACTGTACAGTATTTCCACAAACTGTATTTGCCATGTTTAAAAAAACTAAAAAGTGCATTCAAACAGTCACCAAAATATCCAGTTTGCTATCAAGAGGATGAATTTCCCAGGACCCATTTATTATTAATTATTATTATATTTTACAATTGAAAGGCTCTATCCGTGACTTGCATTCATATATTCTCAACCTGAACCAATGTCATTTTAACTATTGTATCACAAGTAGCCCAAAATTAAATCATGGCTTTAACCAGCCACTGGGTATAATATAGTGCAAATTAAAGTACTCATCTGTACAAAAAGATTTAAGTGGTTCTATATAAAAAAAGATGCTGTGAATTTATTTTTTAAATGTTTCCCCTTTTAGCCTGCCTTCCTCTATTCACATGGTCTGGTCTTTCATTCATTTTCTAATTCCAAATCACATTTAAAAACAAAAAATAATATCTTTGTTTAGTAGCAGAGGTACATGACTATAGCTAGTAGACCATGCAGCTCGTTAAAATATTTTAGAGGAGTTTTAGTTGAAGAGGCCAAAAAATGAACACGAGAAGATGTGAGAGAGATTTGACAGTGAAAAGAAACTTTGATGGAGCGATAGAGGGCCTGTAATTATATGAAATGCACAAAGACAGATATATATATAAATATACAGACAGACATATATACAGATATATTTACAGCCAGCATTTATGTGTAAACAGACAGCGGGGCATTCTCCATAAGGAAGCTCCACAACAGGAGACATACAGAGACGTGATCAACACAGCAGACACCATAAGGAGGCTGCTCATCTTCCTCACTTCACACAACTCTACATTAGGAAAGACTGATGGGAATACTCAAACTCAGTAGCATCATTTTGACCTTCAGGGGCACGCTCGCTTCAGTACATACAGTTAAGCCAACAATTTATTCAGATCCATGGGTTGTCTTTTGAATAGTCATGATTACATCTAAAGTACAACCATTATCTACTCTTAAATAAATAAAAAAAAATCTTTGAAAAATTTATTTTGGTGTCTATAATCTCATGATCTGGGTGTGTTTTTCCCCCCCTCAAATATGTTTTCACTAATCAAATAATCACAGTTTCTTTTCCTTCAAAAGTCTGATACGATTTGAAAGTAATCATTTTCTATCAAACCTATATATTTTGTATGAAGTTGCATCAATGAACCTACAGTACAGTATGATGCCAAAATACAGTACAAACTCATTTTAGCTACGTTTACTTAGTTGATTCTGTGTTATGAATGATTGCATTTTGAATTGCACCTCCAAGACAGAGGTCTAATCAGATGTCGCTCGCAAACAAACACGATGGACGCAGGGGATGCGACAAAATGTAAGACATGTGCGAGAGCTTAATGAAGACAGGGAGGTAACAATGTCTATTTCGTCTCAAATACTTAAAGCCTCTTAATGCTGCCTCTGCAACAGTCAACCTGCTTGTATTCTCCTCTCTCCTTAAATTTCAACTGGTAGCCCAATAAAAATATGGCAATGTAGCATACGTATATAAAATATGTCTGTACATTTTACAATATTTAAAAACATTTACAACGTTCATCAGATATATTTACATCGGTATGAGGTTGTTGTTTTAAATCTTTTTTTTGTATGCGATTTTATTCTCAGACAGTGTGATTTTTGTTCACTCATAGGACTTGAGAGAAAATGTACCAACAAGGTTTATGAGAAAGGATGGTGTACCTCAGGAAGTAGTTCAGCGCTACACGAAGTGAAGAGGAGGGAGAGGACAGGCGGCCACGTATTCAACATACTGTGTGGCCCAATGAAGTCGCTGCATTAACGGTGGGGAGTCAAGGGGGACATACAACTGACAAGGATACAACCTGACTTTGTATTATTTACAGACATGCACTTTTCTGATTAAGCGGTTTTTTAAGCTTTTTCGAAAGCTCGGCTCAATTATATTCTACAAACCCACAGACCCTCCACCCACAGCGAGTGGATCAACTCCCCGGACAGGGAGCGAGTGGATGAGCCCCCCAGACAGAGAGCCAGTGGATCAACTCCCCGGACAGGGAGCGAGTGGATGAGCCCCCCGGACAGAGAGCCAGTGGATCAACTCCCCGGACAGGGAGCGAGTGGATGAGCCCCCCAGACAGAGAGCCAGTGGATCAACTCCCCGGACAGGGAGAGAGTGGATCAACTCCCCAGACAGAGAGCCAGTGGATCAACTCCCCAGACAGGGAGCGAGTGGATGAGCCCCCCAGACAGAGAGCCAGTGGATCAACTCCCCAGACAGGGAGCGAGTGGATCAACTCCCCAGACAGAGAGCCAGTGGATCAACTCCCCGGACAGGGAGCGAGTGGATGAGCCCCCCAGACAGAGAGCCAGTGGATCAACTCCCCGGACAGGGAGAGAGTGGATCAACTCCCCGGACAGGGAGCGAGTGGATCAACTCCCCAGACAGAGAGCCAGTGGATCAACTCCCCGGACAGGGAGCGAGTGGATCAACTCCCCAGACAGAGAGCCAGTGGATCAACTCCCCGGACAGGGAGCGAGTGGATGAGCCCCCCAGACAGAGAGCCAGTGGATCAACTCCCCAGACAGGGAGCGAGTGGATCAACTCCCCAGACAGAGAGCCAGTGGATCAACTCCCCGGACAGGGAGCGAGTGGATGAGCCCCCCAGACAGAGAGCGAGTGGATCAACTCCCCGGACAGGGAGAGAGTGGATCAACTCCCCGGACAGGGAGCGAGTGGATCAACTCCCCAGACAGAGAGCCAGTGGATCAACTCCCCAGACAGAGAGCCAGTGGATCAACTTCCCAGACAGAGAGCCAGTGGATCAACTCCCCAGACAGAGAGCCAGTGGATCAACTCCCCGGACAGGGAGCGTGTGGATCAATCCCCCGGACAGGGAGCGAGTGGATCAATCCCCCAGACAGGGAGCGAGTGGATCAACTCCCCAGACAGGGAGCGAGTGGATGAGCCCCCGGATAGGGAGTGTGTTTTTCACATTAAAATAAAATAAAAATAAGAATAAGGAATAAAAGGCCCCTTTCCTTTGCATATTAAAAGAAAGCTGCTGAGTTTCAATATCCAAACCGATAAAGAGAAAAAACCAAACTGAAGTCACACACAAATAGGAACACTTGCAACACACACATTGTACAAAGTACTCAGTGGGATGAGGTTATGAAGCATGTTTTAAGAACATTTTGTTCTCCTTGAATATCCAGTCCACCATACCCTGAAACGGTATAACGGGTGGAAACCTCTTGGTCTACAACAGACACCATTTACTTGATTGATTCATGATTTGGAGAGTTGGGTGTGATGGTTGTGGGTGATCTGCTCCTGTTAAGCTCATAGGGAACAGCAGAATCAAGCTGTGGTCGTGTAGTAGTAGAAATGTCTCTTGGTGTGACTGGTGCTCCAGGTTAGTTTTTTTTTGTTGACTTTTGTCTTTTCCTTTTGGATAACCCCCTGAGTCTAACTCGTTAAGCCCCAATGCCAGCCTGATGCCAGCCTGGGCATGCATGGAAGGGTATTTACAGCCCCCCCGCCCAGAGGTAGGCGATTAGCCGCCGTTACTACTCTCTCGAAAGACCAGCATAATGCTCTCTTCCACCCTCGCTGGGGTGGGGGGGGGGGTCCTGGAATGCAGCTTCCCTGATTCTCCCTCCCGTCCCGCCAGGCCTCTACTCGGGCTGCTCCGGGTGGGGATGCAGGCCATTCTCTGAGGGGCGCGCGGCGGCGCTGTGGTTCACCCAGAAGGCCTTGTGCAGCTGGTCCAGCTCAGACACTATGGGCAGGCCCATTTCCAGGTGCATCTTCAGGTTCTCCAGCCAACTCTCCAGCTTGGTGAAGGCGGGCCTGAGGGGGGACAGAGCAGGACAGAGCGGGCCGGGTCAGGATCTTAGGGCACTTCTAGATTAGATAGCATCTAGATAGCATCAAGCTAAACCTAATCATGAGGTCAATGCATGGATAATATGAATGTGGACACTGAACTGCATAGAACTTCAAAATGAATGTGGTTATTATTGATTTATGAACGTATTGATGTGAATTAATAAACTTGGCGTAAGATGTCGACTGTAAATGAAATTACTGCTATTACTGAATCAGTCATGTCACAGTGGTAAACAAAATGGAATATTTCATGATTGTCCCATGAGTCCAATCAACTCGTTGCTGGATTAATTGTTACATCCCCACCAATGGGGTATGATAATCATGGTATGAAACTGACTACTAAATGGACCAACATTTGATTGGTGGCTAGTACTAATTTCAAGCTCTCAGATCATAATAAATATTGTTGATTGATCCAGGATATTGACACTCGGGGGAAACAGCATACACAACTGTACTACAGACATATTTTAAATGTAAAAAATAAAATAAAATGAACTAGTGAATTGTCTCCTCACCGCTTATCGGCATCCAGGTTACAGCACAGGGCGGCCAGCGGGAAGAAGGCTTGGGGGCAGTCGCGGGGACAGTAGTGCTCCAGGAAGCCCGACACGTTGAGCCCAAAGTCTGCTGCCCTGGGCAGGTAGTCTGGGTCTGCATTCACCCTGCCGATGATCTGGAGAGAGAGAGAGAGACGGAGAGAGAGAGAGAGATAAAGAGGGAGGGAGAGAAAGAGAGGGAGGGAGGGAGAGAGAGAAAGAAAGAGGGAGGGAGATAGAGTGTGAGAGAGAGGGAGGGAGAGATATATAGAGGGAGAGAGACCGAGAGGGATGGAGGGAGAGAGAAATATAGAGGAAGAGACACAGAGAGAGAGATAAAGAAAGAAAGTGTGAGACAAGTGGAAAAGCCTTAGCTAACTGTATGTCATAATAGCATAAGCATTCTGCAACAGTGTTATCGTTTTTGAGACTGAGCTCAGTATCAAGACTGATCAAAAGTCATGTTCTTAGTCTCTTTTCTGTCTCAGACCATGTATGTGTATATGCATTAATTTTTTTTTATCCACTTTTTCTCCCATTTTTCTATATTTTCTCCCATCCCAATTTCGTATCATCCAATTCAACCCTCCCCTGTCACGAACGCTGTTTCTTGCCTCCCACAAGCCGGCTGCAATGTGGACTAAGTCATACATAGCACAAGTCCCCTCCGGTACTTGAGGTAACAGCAGTCGCATCTTTTCACCTGCGCAGCTCGATCTCTCAGTGGCGAGGAGTAACGCGTGGGAGGCTCACGCTGCCCCCGACACTTCCTGATTCTACTGCGCAGGCGCACCAACCGACCTGTAGGAGTCGCTGTCCACAACGCCCGATCCCCACCCATCAGTTTCCCACCCCCTAATACGGCCAATGTGTATTAGTATGAACGACCAGCTAAACTGAAAGCAATGTGGAGCGCTGGGATCGAACAGGCAAGCCCAGCGTCTCAGTCATTCGTGGCGAGCGCCTTGCCCACTACGCCACGTAGCCGCCCGTGTATATGCACATTCATTTTGTGTTATATATATATATATATATATATATATATATATATATATATATATTAGAGGTGGGCATAGATCATTTTTTTTTATCTAGATTAATCTATCTGCAACCCTAGATTTAATCTAGATTAATCTAGATTAAAATGGCTAAAAAAAATAAAAAATAAAAAACCTGCCGAAGGCATTCAAAATATGTGTGTTCTACCCAAATAATGACCAGAAGTAAGTCCTTACTTTTTCTTTCCTCCTTATGTTTCTCAGGCCAGGTGGCCCATTACACCATGAGCCCATCTCCCGTTTCCAAAATGCATTACAGACTGTTTGAAAAAGCTGTTTTGCTATGATAATTGGTAATGAAATATCAAAATAATGTTCAATAAGATGTACTTGTGTTTAATAAGTTGTTTTATTCAGAAGTTAACACAAATAAATAATATTACCAGTACAGTACAGTATCTAGCACACTCTCAGGAGCAAAACAGAAAGAAGCATTTCAAACGTGAACTATGTGACATGGCTTGACTCAATCAGTCCAATCTCTATTTCTCCTTCTTCCACCAGTCACTCAGGCAGACCAGCTTGTTTTATGTAGCGGTGTCTACTTATAGTGCCTATAATATTTTTCCCGTTGGGTGCTAGACAGGGCCAAACCCTGCCAATGCAAATCAACTGCTCCAGTGGAGTTGCTCAGTGGCCAATGGTGTCAACTGTGGTTGTACTGGGCAGCTCCCAGGTGTGAATGGAACTGTGTGAATGTGAAGCAGGGCGTTCCTGAAAAAGAGCATCTGTGCTCAGCGAACCTACCCTGGGTAAATAAAGGTTACAAAAAAAAATGTACTGCGTCAATTATATTATCGCGTGATACTAGTATCGCGTTAACGCATACATATATATATATATATATATATATTAGAGCTGGGCCGTTAACGTGCTGCGTTAACGCGAGACTAGTATCGCGCGATAATATAATTGACGCCGTTAATCTTTTTCTCAACGTTGGGTCTGTATTGTCCTTAAATACTTGCCGTAGTTCCCAGCTGTGGTACCCGGAAGTGATTGCACAAGTATGTACCGGAGATGTAGTCAGAATAATGTGTCAAACTAAAGTAGTGGTCCGGTAATCATTGTTATACAGGTGAGGTTAAGAAGTCCTCAGGATATAACACAATTCGGCGATGAGGACGTCTGAATCTGCGCAATGCAAGAAAGAAGAAGTCCATCGGGAGCTTTGTTTACATTATTAACGTTTGCTTAGCGAGTTAGCATGTTAGCTCACGTTGCTCGGGCGGCACTTGGAAACATCTACAAGAGGAGGAAATCCACTTTACACACTAAAGGAAGGATCGACTGGACTATCGTGAGTGTTTACAACAGAAATGGCTTGGGTTATTGGAAATATTGGACCGTTTGATGACAATGTTGAGCAATATGAAATGAAAATGGGGGACCCTGATGTAAACAAGACAAACGTCTTTCTCTGGTCTGCATCCCCTTAACAATTGTGTGTATTGAGCCGTACTGCATTGTACCCATTCTGCAATATGTTAAATAAAGTTTGCATTCATTCATTCATGGAGCTTGCACTGAATTTGTTGAGAAACCTGCTTCTGCAGCAGTCTGTGTGTGAGCAACCAGTCAGCAGCATTGTGAATTTAGAGATTCACTAAAAGACACATTGAGAGACAGGTTTGTGTGTGGATTAAGAAATGAAGGTGCACAGAAGAAACTACTGACAGAGAGTGATTTGACACTGGAGAGAGCTGTCAATATCAGTGTAACAATGTTAATGGCATCAAAGGAAGGGCACAGAAAATTACGATAAATCTGGTTTTAAAAGAAACACTGGAAATTACAAAAAGAAGAGACATGTTCACGCTGTTGAACAAGGAGATAAAACAGCTAGTGACTCCTCAGATGAAGAGGAGAGGATAAATCTCCTCCTCTGGTCATTATTTGGGTAGAACACTCATATTTTGAATGCCTTCGGCAGATTTTTTTTGAGCCATTTTAATCTAGATTAATTCCAGGATTGCAGGTAGATTAATCTAGATTAAAGAATTTAATCTATGCCCAGCTCTAATATATATATATATTGTGTGTACGTATAGCTTTGTAATACATCATTTATATATCTTGGAACTAGCTAGCTAGATTCATCGCCATTCAAGAAACAAAATAGTTCCAAGATATCCCGTCAGTCTGAGAGAATAATCAAGCATGGGAAATACACAAGGACTGTTGTTTTCTGTTGTGGATGGTTAAAACCTTTGCATGTTGTGGTGTGGATTTAAATAATTTGTGTTACCGGACCCAGTGTGCTGCCTGTCTGAAGCTGTCTGTCTGAAGCTGTCTGTCTGAAGCTGTCTGTCTGAAGCTGTCTGTCTGAAGCTGTCTGTCTGAAGCTGTCTGTCTGAAGCTGCCTGTCTGAAGCTGCCTGTCTGAAGCTGTCTGTCTGAAGCTGCCTGTCTGAAGCTGCCTGTCTGAAGCTGTCTGTCTGAAGCTGTCTGTCTGAAGCTGTCTGTCTGAAGCTGCCTGTCTGAAGCTGTCTGTCTGAAGCTGCCTGTCTGAAGCTGTCTGTCTGAAGCTGTCTGTCTGAAGCTGCCTGTCTGAAGCTGCCTGTCTGAAGCTGTCTGTCTGAAGCTGCCTGTCTGAAGCTGCCTGTCTGAAGCTGCCTGTCTGAAGCTGCCTGTCTGAAGCTGCCTGTCTGAAGCTGCCTGTCTGAAGCTGCCTGTCTGAAGCTGTCTGTCTGAAGCTGTCTGTCTGAAGCTGCCTGTCTGAAGCTGCCTGTCTGAAGCTGCCTGTCTGAAGCTGCCTGTCTGAAGCTGCCTGTCTGAAGGCGTCTGTCTGAAGCTGCCTGTCTGAAGCTGTCTGTCTCGTACAGAGTTTCTACTACAGGACTCGCTAAGTCAGCTGATGGCTCTGCATCGTTTACTCTCCTGGTAAGTATTTCATACCAATTAATGTAAAAAAAACGTTCCTAGTAGAACCGCTAGCAGCCACATGAAGCAGCGGTCCTCCACCGCAGCCCTCTAATCGCTGCCCCGCTTTGAGGAGTCTACGGGCCCTAATGGCGTCCATGTGGAGACTTTTATGTTGCAAGTGATTGAACAAAGTTGTGTTGAGCTCCCAAATCCTGCCTGAGGGCAGCTGAGGCAGAGCCCTACTGCTTTACCACCGCACGCTGAAATGAAGAGCGCTCAGATTGGGATTTCACTTGGAGTTATATATTTTTTTCTTTAATGTTTACACTATTACAGGGGTTTTGTCTTAGCTCACATTAGCTGGTGATGTCAGCAGTGTGGGAGATTTGGTGTAGGAGGTTGAAGATTCAACCACTATGAGGCTTTTGGAATCGTGCTTAGTCCTATAGGCAAATAGAAAGGCTCTGTTGAATCTCATTCAGAATGAAGAAATGCATGAAAGAGACCAAATATTGTATTCTTTGTTGATGGAATGAGGAAAGAACAAAGGCACTTATCTTATAGTTTAAAAAGTTGAATCATTGGCATGTTCTTAAATACAAAACATGGTTAAAATATTAACTCTGACGCAACTCTCAGAAGAAGGCTGACCGCTGAAACGCAAGTTCATATTTTAACCATGTTCTGTATAAAAAAAGTTTTCACTACAAGTCGAGTGCCTTGGTTTTTTCATCCCTTCAAGAAATATGCATCCCCTCTACCAAAGAGCAGCTCCTTTTGTGTTAAAACTGTTCCATGGTCTTTTAGTATTTTTAGCTTTTTCATTTAGTTGGGTCATAAAATATTGACATGTAGGTGGACCTCTTAGTTTCATAGACATGGAAACAGCTATTTTATACTGTCTGGAGCCGTCAGGCCATATACGATTTTGTCACTGAGATTATTTTCGCAAAATGAACAGATCTCAGAGCCAAAAAAAAAGACATCAAAGGTTTTAGTTTAGTTTTAACAAATCTCATTATTTTTTTCATCATATCCTACACAAGAAAACAAAAATATATATTTTCATAAAGCAATATTTGTGAGGGCTGGCCCAGTACTGCACGCTTCCAGGTACCAATTACCATCACGCACCTGAAAGGAGTTTCAAATCAGCTCGAAGGGAGCCCTTATATACACAGGGTTTCTGAACGTTCAGTGTCGGGTCGTTTTGCTCACCACCACCTGCTGCTTGTTCCTCTTGTGTTGTTTCTCCGTTGTTTTCTCCAGTACGTCCCTGGAAGTCGCTGCTGTTACCCCTCTCTGCCTCCGTGGACCCGTGCCTCGTTTTCTCCCTTTGCCCTTGGTGAGTTTTTGGAAGTATATTTTTGATGCTCTGTTTTCCTAATTTTTTTCCTGGACTCAAGACCTGCATTCTGTTTTTTGTGTGTTCCGTAAACACTGAAGAGGTGTCGCTTGTTTTAGTTACTGGACTCTGCTTGTTACTGGACTGCCTCATATTCCCTACGTTGGATTAATGACACTCTTTTTTTCTCTGTTCCGCCCCGGGTGGATATTGAATAAGCTGCAGCGCCACAGAGCCAACTCTGCTCTGGGCCGAGCTGCAGAGCCGCAGAGCCTACTCTGCTCAAGGACATTCCCCCTGAATGCTTTGTTGTTTTTTGCTCTTTTCGGTTTGTAAATAAATACGCCCATAGTTTTTGGCTAACTCTGAACTACCCGTCTGTGTCGTGCTGTTGGGGTTGTTTACAAACCATAACAATATTGTCTTTGGACTTGTAATTTTGGACACTGCTTACACATGCACCACAACAAAGACATAACATTTTGGTGTTTATTATTTCAGGGACTCCTTCCTCCTAGGCTATGTTCAGACTGCAGGTGAAAGTGGCCCAAATCTGATTTATTTGCTTATACTGTATGCGACTCATATGTTTTGTGAACACAAATCTGATATTTTCAAACATTCATATGTGGTCCTAAATCAGAAACTCACAATTCTGTGCTGGTGGGAGTCACTGTGAATACAGCCATGGAAGACAGCTGTGATGGAGGTGGTTGATCGGTGGAGGGACAGTGAGGTGTTTACCTTATACATATTTGGGGGTGATACTTCTATACAAGGAACACTTGAGGGGACATTTCATAACTGCTCTGTGTTTGAACGAAAGAAATGGCTCTTTCATCTCCGCCTCACCTCCATTAGCATATGCTCATAAATTAGCTGGCCTCCACAGCACATCAACTTGTAAATTAAACCATAAACTGTGACTTCAGTGTCCTCTATGTTTACATATCTTCGTTACTGTTCATTTGTACATGCATATCAGTTTAGGAGCGTGACAAGTTCACACTTGGAATCTGATATTGGCCACATTTAAAATAATAATGCCAAACAAACAAACACAAAAAAAAGATCTGATGTGGTGTCACTCACCTCACACAGCATGATACCAAAGGAGAAGATGTCCACTCGTTCATCATAGCTCTTTCCTGGGAAGGACAAAAGAGGACATTAGTCTAGTGCAGTGGTTCCCAAACTTTTTACAGTCCCGTACCCCCTCAGACATTCAACCTCCCGCTGAGTACCCCCTCTAGGCTTGGGCGGTATGACGGTATTACGGTATACCAGGGTATTTAGAAATCCCGACTGTATTGAAAATCAATACAGTCAAAATCACAGATGCGTTTCACACTGAAACAGAGTTTTGACAGTGGTTGGTTGTAGTGCACACGCGCCAGCAGAGGGCGAGACCAGTCCTCACTGCGTGAATACTTTCGGCAGCCAACATGCCCTTCCGCGTTGCTCTGATTGGCCGAGCGCGCGCATGAGCCGCGACAAGCTCCTCAGCCAGGCAGGAATACTAAACTCCCCTTAACGCAATTTATACAAATGGAAGTATTGATTACACCGTAACGAATCATTAAAAAAATATACCGTTAACTGGAATATGTTGTTTCTTTACACATATGTTGGATTATGTAATTGGTTTGTCATGACAAACCAATAAAAAAATCGCGAATTAACCGGTGGCTACAACAACACACAGTAACTACATGCATCATTGTTTACAATGAACGGTGGGGCTAATCTAATTGACATCCAAGGACAACGATGTTAATAAGTCATTGCGCCTTTTCGTTCCTATCCTTGACAAAAGCAAATATGTAATGATCTGTATATGTTTTGTTGTCTAAAATAAATACCATACCATACCATGCATGTAGTTACTGTGTGTTGTTGTAGCCACCGGTTAATTTGATTTTTTATTAGTATATTTATATATATATATTTAGTACTAGAAGGTACTCGCGACTACTCCGCGAGCGGCAGGAATACGAACACGAACAAGGCAGAAACGGGAACGGAGCATATAGCACACGGGACACAGAGGCTCCAACGAGCAGGGCAAAACATGGAAGACTGGAGCAGCACAACAGGACAGTGCAGTGTAGAGCTGGGCTTTGCTGAGCAGCAGTCAAGGCACGGATAAACAGGTTTACGAAAACAGGATTCAAGCAAACAGGATACGCAACAAGGAATAATGGCCGTGCCCTGGAAGACAGGGGGAGGCGGTCAGATATACAATAACGCTGATTACAAAACAAGCAACAGCTGGGGAACATGGACAGACTAGGATAACAGACTGGATCAAAATACAAATACTGAGACAACACTAGACTGATCATAAATACAAACAGACAGGGAAGGGAACACTACAGAACATGAACACAGGGAGTAACAAGGCAGAGACTAACCATGACAAATAAATAAACGATAACATGAGTAATAATGCCAACAAGAGTCCTAACGCCGACATGCCGCAAGATGGCGCCAGAGGATTGTCTATGAATGGCGAATGCACAGTTCTGTCTATGAATGGGGCACTTCGGCAGGCGGCGGGAGGGGGAATGTTCATAAGGTTAATGAGTCCAGGCTGACCATAACACTAAGGTTTCTCTCCTCCACATTGCATGTGGTGCATCTTTTCCTATTGCTAGGTTTTAGTGAGTTTTTCCTTACCTTCGCGTGGGGTATGTCTGGGAATGTTGCATTCATTTATATTTTTTTTTTGGACTTTATGGTGTTTTTGTTTTGTTCTTGATTTATTGTGATTGTAACTGAGGGGTACAATTCCCTGACTGTATTGATAAGTATGGTATCATTAAACCACTACCGCTTTATGTACTTTAACTACTGGCCACACAGTACATGATATAGATATGATGAACACTTTCCCACCATGAAACCAAGTCCACACAAATGTATAAATTGAATATTTAATATAGCAAAGGGTATATACAACGTTCACTTAATGACATTTATGATTTGAATGCACTTGTAAGGCAAATGAGTATTCGTAGGCAAATCAACATTGAATGTCCAATCTCTGGTTACGCAGGAAGCAAGTATACAACCTGGTTCTTTAGGGAACTATAGCGATGGTACTCAAATGATTATAGCGGGATACACTAAAGGGGGTCCCGCTGGTTGTAAGTCAGTAAGGGGGGGGGTTAGGAGAGCCGCTGGCGATATCCCATCTGGCCAACGATTTCTTGGGAGAATTCAGAGTGCTGAACACGGTGCCCACAGAACCTTGGTCCACAGATGAATACAGCTGGGCCCTCTTGTAGACGGTAGCTGCCGGTCCACAACGAAGAGACGTGAGGCGACCTCACTCGGGGTAGAGCGCCGTCTCACCTGGACTCCTCTCGGGGGGTAGTTCCAACACTCACCAGTGTTGGCTGTTATCCATGGCATAAATCAAAGCACCCAAAGCAAGTAGATAATCCAAGCCGTGTAGGGCTCGCCGTCGTCCGGGTAAGGTAATCCAATGTGCAGGTCCACTCGTCCTGGCCCAGAACTCCTCGGATGAAAGCACCACACGTGGTCTGCCCAGCCTGGTTAAGACTCTAGATAACGCGAGGAAACTATGGGGGTACTACTCACTGTATAACTCTAACCGAACGATGCACCATACATAATAGACTATTATTAACTTAATAGAAATACGTCCCACTCGACGGTATAGTGCCAAACTATGACAATTCAACTATTAATCCACACGATGTCTCAATGCCATTCTGAGGCCAAGTTGACCATACTGCACCACACGTGTATCGTGGGTGAGGCTTAACGTCTTGCCACTAGGTTGGAGGGTAAAGAACTAAGGGCTAAGGGACTAAAAAAGGAAGTTCTACTTTACTTGCGCCATATATATATGCGCTGTGAACAAATAGTACCATTCGTATTTCGGCAGACGTATTCCTACGCGGAACCGGGGCTAGTAACGACATGTTCGTCGGCACGATTGAACTTGAACCAAGGGGCTTGGCTGCTGGCGCCAGGTTCTTGTCCAATGAGAGAATGAAACTATTATGGGCTGTTAGTAGACTAAAGGGATATTCAGTGTATATGTACAAGGAATATACAAGGGATATCAAACGATATACAAATACTATTAAATATATATCCATAAATAAATATATATATTCGGTTTAATCTGATCCTTCACAACAGTGATGTTTCTTCTTGACTTGTTTAAAGAAGACGTGTCCGGCCCATGGGGACATTAACGTGTGTTGTCGGGCCTTACAAATAAATTTGATTTGATTATCGCTCCCAGTGTGAAACGGCTTTAAATCAGATTTTTTATCAGATTTATTTGGCGTACCCCCAATGTCATTGCGCGTACCCCTGGGGTACTGGTCTATAGCTGGTCTAGTGTATTAGTACATAGGTAATCAGCAAAATACTGGATGACTATTTTGGGTTGGAAATGGGTAACTCCTGCATGCATGTTGTGGTTTAAAACTATGTTGGTTCTGTGACCCCACTTGCTAATAGCTTTGCATCGACTATACCACTGGCAAGTATTGATACAACGTCATGTCCAAAAATCCTAACTATCCCTTTAACTGTGGGTTGGCGTATGTAAGGGATAGCTTTAATTTTACCCTCACATTAACCATAAACCTAACCCTAACCTGAAAATAGCTCCTTTACCTCATACCGCATCTTTACCAGTCAACATCTCCACAACAGCCCCAACAAATGTTTCATCATTTGTGGAGACATTTGGTTCCCACAACAGTAGGCACACACACACACACATATTGCGTCTCTGTACCGTGTATCATCTCGGGGGCCATCCAGTAAGGATTCCCCACCACCGTGTATCTCTTCCTGCGGTCGGGCTTCTTCAGACCAGTCAGCTTCCCCTGCTGCTGCTGAGACAGCTTGTCTTCCACCATGAGACGCGCCAGGCCGAAGTCTGCCACCACCACACTGTTGTTCTACACACACACACACACACACACACACACACACACACACACACACACACACACACACACACACACACACACACACACACACACACACACACACAGTGTATGGGAATGCAGTGTTTCCCCTATATGCTGCTGAATTAGGACCGCCGCTGCTATGAACTAGACTATTAAAAAATAAAAAATAAAAATAAAAAATGTATAATATATATTTTTTTTTATCATTTTATTTGGGCTGTGGGGGGTGCTTAATGTAAAAGACTGACCTGAGGAAAAGGCTGCAGGGAGAAAGCACTGCAGTCTAGTCGATTTTGTGTTTTGAGCACAAAGTTCATCATAGATCTAGCCTCTTTATTTTGCTCTCAAAGTGCACCAGATTGATGCATTTAACTTTAAAATGTAAAAAAAAATCCCCCGGATCCCCCAAGAGGCACAGCACCGCTGCTGATTTTTTTTTCAGGGGAAACACTGGAATGTATAGTCTATATATTATGCTGTATAGTGTGTGTGTGTGTGTATATATGCTTCTGTCCTGTCATATTATGCAAGTTGTTATAATATAGAACATGTATGTCCTGTCCCACAGCCATATGTCCCATGCGCTGATAACCATGTACATATTCTAGTGCCTCAACGTGCGATTTTGAAGCTGTCAATATTGAAAGTGAGAGTGGGAGTGAACTGGGAGTGAAGAGACTGGCTAGACTGGTTAGACTGGTCAGAAATAGTGGAAGGAAAGCAAGAGAGATAGAGGAAGGAAGAGAGAGATAGAGGGAGAAATAAAGAGAGGAGCAAGAAGAGAGGGAGAAATAAAGAGATACAAATTAAGGAGACCGAGAGAGAGAGAAAGTGAGAAAAAGAGCATGGGGACAAAGATGGAGAGATATTGGTAAGAGTGAGAGTGTAAAACAGAGTGAATATCGTCTTTCTGTTGACATAAGGCATAAAAACAGAGAGAGCTAGAGCGCTAGAGAGAGAGAGAGAGCGAGTGAGCGAGCTAGAGAGAGCGAGAGAAGCAAGCTAGAGATAGAGTGAGAGCCTTCCAACTGCCAACCATGTGGCTCTCTAAACACCGACTCCTTCAAGTTTCAACCCCCAAACCTGTCATTTCTCTTTGTACCAAAAAAAAAACACTGCAGATGAGAGCTCTTTAATCCACATCTTGCTTCCATAATGACATTGTATTCTCTCTCCATTTGGTAGAGGCTAGAATTTGGATGTCTACACAATGTGCACGTATGTGGACGGACGTGTTTAAATATGTCTTGTCCGGGGCGTACACACGCACGCACACAGCCATAACAAAGCTTTCTGTGTGCCCATGTGGAAGGAATCTCAGAATCGTCACATCTCTTTCATCGACGATGAGGGACACGTCTTCTCTTCTCGGGTCATGGTGTACTGTGTTAATCCTCAAAGAAAACACACACACACACACACGTGTCTGCAGGTATGTGCAGTCCTAGTAAGATCCAAATAGCAATATTCGGAACCACCACTTAATAGATGTGAAACTAACTATGTGATGGTGCAAAGATAGTTGTTTCCTATTTGTGTCAGTGTCACTGCAATATGCATGTTGCAATAATAATAACAATAATATTGATATATACCTGTATCTGTTAAAAGGCCAATATCGGACAATGATATTGGTGCACTGATATACTGTAGATGTATTGGTCTATCAATATATCTGTACACACACACACACACACACACACACACACAGCACCTACCTCTCGGACCAGGCAGTTGTGCGAGTTCAGGTCTCGGTGGATTATGTTCATGGAATGCAGATATGTCTGGATGACAGATAGAGAGAGAGGGGGGGGGGATGAAGGAAGGTAAAGAAGGAAAGAATAGAGGATTCATACCATAATCTTAAACCTGTGCCAAGTGGAACAAGCTGCCATTGTTTTATTTCCATACAGCTTTTGTTGGAACTAGCAGGCTTTGCAGAAAACGCACTAATCTGCTTCACGCGCTTCATTCAACATTGTACTTGTATCAAAAGAAAATGTTTACACTACCCCATAGTCATAATCCTGTTGAAATGTCACGCTACTGTTTGCATAGGGGGTTAATCTGTGTTACAGTGCATGGGGATGTGCGTGCTTTGTTAGTAGTTCAACTCCACTGCCACTAGAGGGAGATATGAGCAAAGCTAGTAGGAACCACTGCATTCATCACTACTGCACTGCAGTTTTCCTTTCCCAGGCTCAGTAGAAAAAAAACTAAACATTAGTTTATATGCTGCACTCGTCAAAGGATTTGACTGCAGACAAAAAGCGGTGTTTCCTTAGCTCTTTTGGAAGCATAACTGTACTGTAATGTGTTTGATTCAAGCTATAAATAAGCCTATGTGATAAATTGTCATTGCCTTTACATTATATCACTCAATCACTACTGGTATAGTTACACATGGTGTAATTATGACATATTTCCTAAGACACACATACATGTAGGCATTTCACCAGAGGGGTGAGAGAGCAGGTTCATCCATGTGCGGCACCCCCTTGGAGCAGGTCGGGGTTCGGTGTCTTGCTCAAAAGCACACCTTCGACAAGGACACAGGGATTAAACCTGTGACTGTCCTAACACCACACTATTCAACCTTTTAGCAGTGGGGGCAAAGTTACAGCAGTAACTGTAGGGGAAACACTAAAAGATCTACTGGTAAAATGGTTCTGAAAGCTACAGTCACACCAAATCATATACAACCATAAACCACAAGTTACATAGTCACCCTAGCATTCAAACTACAACATTTTGTCTGTGTTAGTTATTGGAACAGCTATAGTTATGGGAACAGACACCCAATATTCACCTCATATGCTTCGCTCACATCTGGTGTTACCTTGTGACAACAACCCTAGCTACTAGTGTGGAGATTCCCAAACAGAATAAATTATGCATCTAACAAAAGCACAACACTGTTTAGCTAGCTCCTTATCCTTAAAACAAAGATATTAGCACAGAAACAGAACAAGGGGCTTGGTGCTTTTCTTTCAAACATGGCGGACACTGAAGGCTAATAATCCCGTTCTAGATACAGTGTCACAAGCTTAGAGGGAGGTGAAAGACAACATGGGCAGGCTGGCAGCGTCCGTGCCTAGAATCATGAGGGGAATACTCGTGATTTCTGGAATGTTCTCTCCAAATTCTATCTTGGAATTGAGACATGAATTCTGAACTGTTATGATTATCTGACTGTGATACTAAACACAGCATGGACTCTGGTGCAGTGTGTTGCGACGGTTTGGACCATGTATACCATCATCATTATTACTACTTTCTGATTGAATCCTGCCACTCACTACTGTTCACGCACTATTAGCATTACTATTTTCAGTTTGTTCTTTATTATTATTATTATTATTATTATTATTATTATTATTATTATTATTATTATTATTATTATTATTATTATTATTATTATTATTATTATTATTATTATTATTACCTATCCTAGACCTTAGAAATGGTATCGTTTTTGTAAACATCAACAATGCTACTGTTGAGACCCAAACACACTAGCATGTCTTCATGCCAGTTTGCTAGTAATCAACTGTCAAACTGACACGAGTAAAGCAAGACAATATTTATCTTTGCGTTGTATCTGAACATACTGTTAGAATGCACAATTCTCAGAATTCCATGTCACATCAATCAATCAATCAATCAGATTTATTTATATAGCACATTTAACATGACACATGTCAATCAAAGTGCTGTACAGAGGGTAGATACATAGATACATATAGACAACAATCACAACTTTTGAGCCTAGATTTGAATGCATCTATCGAGGGGGCAAGCCTAATGGAGGTGGGGATGCTGTTCCACAGTTCAGGGGCTGCGACAGCAAAGGCACGGCCCCCCCTGAGCTTAAGGTTAGACCTCCGGACTGTCAGGAGCCTCTGATCGGCTGACCTGAGAGACCTGGTGTTGGAATAGGGGGATAGGAGGTCTGAGATGTAGGAGGGGGGCTGACCATTAACACTTTGAGTGCCAACGACGAGAAATCTCGTTATTAATCGTAATTTTTTTTATTAGCGATTTCCATTCATTTTTCATCAATCTAGCCTCACGTTACCACTGGGACTCTCTCTGAGCTCGAACAGGGAAAATACCGCCCCCTATCGTCTCCCGGATGGTAATGCACCCTTTGGATTGGACTGAATGAAAACGCATGGGGAAAAGAAAATCCGGAATCCACATTTTACTTGTCAGGCATGTAATCCGAGCCGATTGCAGTCTTTGTGGTCCCTCAGAACAGCGTGGAATATGTGTTTTGAGCACCCAGAGTTGTATCAATAAACGTGATCGATATTTGGAATGGCGATAAGGAATTTGAATAATCTTTTTGGAGAACATCAGATCTGAGGTAAGGAATCTATTTTACCAGTATTGAGGTAATCAGAGCTTTTTTCACAGATATATCAACGTGTCCCCTATGTGTGTATGTGTGTGCTGATCAGGAAATAAGATAATCGATTTTTCAGCCCGCTTCTCTAGCGTGCATAAGTACATAATCTATCGATAATCTAGCGTTTATTTGAAAACGATTCATAAATTAGGCAGAAAAATGACAACGTTTTTTGTGTATTCCAGTAAAGGGCGATTCCTGCAGAATAACTTTTTTTTCGGAACATTTCCAAAAACAAGCGTTTTTCAAAATGGTATAAAACGGAAATGTACTGATGAAAAAACAATCCGTTTCGACAATGTTGACTGCAAGCAAGTCATTAGGCGTATTAGACACATGATTTAAGATATAGTTCATGCGTTCGCAAATGTGCTCACCTTCTCATTGAATAGAGCGCTGGCACTCAAGCGCTAAATCGTGCGCCCCCTGCTGGCACTCAAAGTGTTAAGGGCTTTAAAAACAAATAGGAGAACCTTAAAATCTATCCTGTAGCGTACTGGAAGCTACAGCTAATGATGTCAGCTAATGATATCAGTAAACACTGCAACAGGAAATAAACATGGATTTCCTGTCTGCTATTGATACGAACAAACACTGCAGGGAAATACAAATTGTGTTTAGAATTGTTGAAACCATTTATAGATATCTGTATAGCTATTCTAGGTGTTTGCGAGCCATGCGTTGAACGCCAACGAGTAAACTCGTTATTTGGTCGTTTTTTCTTTTAGTCGATATTTTTATTCATTATTCATCCACTGACCTCGGTTGTTGCCATAGGAAAGGATTCTGAGTTTGCCAAAGTGCAATACCGGCCGCATCCTGCTAGATGGCAGTGTCGCCCACCCTTTGAAACCTTATATCTCACCCTGTGTTACACTTAAATCCCTCCGGGCGCTAAATTTAGACGGAGCCAAGTAAATCGCTTCATCTGACCACTTCGAAACGCATCTGGCACACTCTATCCATAAATTGTGCCAAATTATGTCCGGGACCAGATGGACACAAATACTGGAAATCGCGATCAGACAATTGGAATATTCTTTTTGGAATAACCCCGATCAAAGGTAAGGACTATCCGACATTAATTCCAGCTTGATCCAACAATGTTTTCATATCGATCCAGCTGATCAGCGTGTGTAGTGTTCAACACGAATGCCGTTACTGGCCATCAAAGCATAAAAAAACGACCCCCCCCCCCCCCCTCTTTCATGCATTCATGATGAAACATAATACCTATTATATACATTTGATTTGGAAATAGTAGCGTGTCCAGGCAAGAAACGCCAACGCTTATAGTAGAATACACTTAGCGCCATATAACTCAGCTTTTAAGGAATTATCCCGGATCACTCCTAAACTATACTTATATTCACCACGGGATAACGCACGAACGTATGCATGAAAAAATTATGTCTTTTTTGCATGTTCGACGGAAGAAAGTCACTGTTAAATGAACATAGTATTGTCTCCATACATAATATAAAATATAGATATAGCTCGCCAAACATCGTGGCGCACAGTGAAAATATGCTATGGAAACCTGGCACGTTAGCCACAAGGACCAGGCTAATGGCTGGCGCCCAATGTGTTAAGGAAACATCTAAAATCACATCTCCGTTTTATTCCCTCCGCTGAACCCACCATGCCTGCGGCAATGTCCCTGGCAAAGCTCACTCGCTGGTTCCAAGGATAGCTGCTGTCCTGTGGGCAGAAGATCAGGAATCAATAGGCTGGACTTCGCATAGGCAGTCAATACTGTTGAGTCATTGCTACTAACTAACATTGTAGACATGGTGGTGATGCGTCATCCTGACAGACGCCAGCTGAGACAATATGTCTGATGAAGCTGCTAAACCCCACTCACTGATGAGAGCTTCTAGGGGCAACATGGAAAACATATAAACAGTATGGTATTCAGAGGAACTTCCAGTAGATCAATATACATGTATATCATGATATCTGCTTAGGTGTAGAACATCCTGTGATCTAATTGATGTATATCATGATATTCATCATTGGTAGATCTGCTTTTGGCTTCTCTGCCCCTACCTCATGGAATACCCTGCAGGAAACTCTGAAACTAGACACTCAGTGTCTATGGGTCAGTTTAGAACCTTAATGACCAATCAGGTCGTCACCACAATATCTAATTGTTTTTAAATTGTCACATATTTATTTTGTTTTTGAAATGTGCCTTTAAATTATGTATTGTTCTGATTGTCTGATGTTTCTGTATTTATTAATGCACTATGACATTTGTGAATGTAACATCTTGACGACACTGTAAATGAGTTTAACTACTCGGTGTGTTTATCAAGTATAAATAAAGATTGAATGAATGAATGAATCACTTTGGACTGCATGGTGGTAGGAAGGGAGATCACTGTCATTTTAAATTCTCAAAACATTACAAAAATGATTTAGTGGAGGGGTCCGGGAGGGGGGGGGTTCGAGCTGGAGCATATGTGTGTAGGGTTTTAGATAATAGGTATTAGGGGTATATCCTGTATAAGACATTGGTATAATTGGTAATTTCGTTGGATATACACTGTATACGGTAAAATATTATTATATATTTCAGTTTCTGTACTTGCATGTCATTTTAACCACCTTAATTGTTAGTATCATTATGCATTGTGTGTTGAGTACTGACTTTTAATAATTTTGTTTTGCAATAATAAAAAAGAAAAAAAAAATGTATTTAGTGGTGAAATGCTTTTTAATATTAAGACGACAAAAGTGTGTCACAATTCACGCACACACACACACAATCAGTATGGTGTCCAGTCCTACTCACTCCTCTGATAAATATCAGTATGGTGTCCAGTCCTCCAGTACTGACCATTTAATAAAGAAAATTAAAAAATATTATCTTTATTAGCTTTTTCCTGGTCACGCACGACCGACAGCTTTTTCTTGGCCACGCAGGACCGACAGAGGAGAGAGGGAGAAATCGGAGGAGAAGAAGGGAAGACATGCGAACCCGGGATATGTGGTGTGCTACTGGAGCGCCCCAGTACTGACCATTTTCTTGATGATTTCCCTCAGTGTGCCTCCTTTGATGTACTCTGCAATGAAGTTGAGCCTCTTGTCCTTGTAAAGAACCCCGATGAACTTCAGCACGTTGGGGTGTTCCAGACAACGCATCACCTTCACCTGCAAGACACAAAACAACTGGAGTTGGAGGCGGAGCTCGCACCTACTGTAGACCGTTATTAAGAGGTGAATGGCTAACTGCCTAATGTGGTGTTGGACAGTCACGGCACGGTCATAATGCAGGCCACACTGTTAACACTGATGTGAACTCCACCCACCCCCTCTACGAGGAGCAGGTTCAACCATAGACTCCCCCCCCCCCCCCCCCCCCCCGCCCCCCCGACACACCACAAGTCGCCTCAGTCAGTCATTTGAGCATCAGGCTCCACAACCGTGGGCAAGGACTGCTAACAGCTTTGTATTGTGTTATTATTATTGTGATCTATCTATCTATCTATCTATCTATCTATCTATCTATCTATCTATCTATCTATCTATCTATCTATCTATCTATCTATGTATCTATCTATCTATCTGTCTATCTATCTATCTAGAAAGATGAAGGACAGAGACACTTTCCGTCCCGATCCTACGCATCTTCTCATTTGGCCGCTGTTGTGTCTGTCTGCTTGAGTGTTTGGAGTCGTGTCTCCTGGGGCGTGGCTGCGGGTCCTGGGGCGTGTGGCCTGTCATTCCTCTGTGGAGTTTGGGAGTGGGATTCGCTGGTTTTCCTCGTGGTGGTGGGCGCACCGGGACCAAGGGAGATGGGGCGGCATTCCCGTCGCCGTGTTTGTGTTTTCCTTCGGTCATGAGTCATGACGTGTTTTATCGGGGGGGGTGTCTTGGATGGGGATGTGGTAGGGATTGATGTGTGGGGTGTTTGGGGGACTGACTGTTCCGGGGGGGTTCACATGCCTTCAAGTGACATTGTACTATTGTATTTATTTTATGCCTATTCTTAAGTCTGCACGTCTACATTGCACTACTTTTATTGTCTTTTATATCTATTCTTATGTCTGCAATTTATGCATTGTTTTTTTATTCTGTCAATTGTGTGCTGATTTTATGCTTATGTTCATCTTATACTGTACTAATTGCTGTGGGGCACTCTGGACTGCGGTCCATGTGTAAAAAGTACTATATAGATAGTTATTCATATTTATTATTGTTATATTGTAGAAATGTGTGCATTGAAATGTCTGTAAAGTCTCAATGACATTGACAATGAGGGTGACCTCAATTATCTTTTTGAGAATAAATAAAGGTTTGAATGTAACAAAAGCCAGGTAGAGAATAATAAACAACCAAATGCCAAAGTATCCATTCAATAGAGGCGAGGCTAGGCTAACCACAACATGTGGTTTTGGGAGTCTGAGTGTCATGTTTACTTTACTGGCCAATCCCATGACAGCTCATAAAGGGCAGTCCCTCCTCCACACTTTGGAGAGAGACAGGTGATTATTAGTGGGGAGGCACACACCCTGCTGACCGGTCCACATTCCAACATGTGCACACGCACACGCACACGCACACACACACACAAGCACCACTACCAGCCAATTCCCCTTTAAAATAGCATTACATTTGCCTTAATTCACCCCCAAAATTTATGCTCAGTTAAAGGGATATGCCACCTTTAAAAAAAATGTATTAATTCTTTACAAGCTTTAGAGTAATTTAAAGTGGTAATCTGCAAAATCATCTACATCTACAAGTGATAAGTGATCATTGCTGTTCAAGCCATTCTATCTAGTTAAGTACTGTATTTAATAGAAGAGCTGTGAAGCGGTTTAGATATGCGCTACAGTGAGACATAACCTCATACATAATTCAGAGTTGTCTGTTGTATCTTTCCCTCAGTTTCCAGAACAGCTGAGACCTGCCAGACAAGCTCAGAGCCACACCCTCTTTCTAAGTCCACAACAATGTCATGGTAAACTCGGGCCACCCGACAACCACACAAACAAACATTTAGAATTTATAGTCGAGACACTTGTTTTTACTGCCGTTTCTATTATGGTGCACCAATTATGAAGAAAGGTCTCGTCTCTCTAGTGCAGGGGTTCCCAACGTTTTCAGGCCGCGACCCCCGAAATAACGGTGTCAGAGAGCCGCGCCCCCCACTATTATAGGAGGTAAATTATTAACGCCATATACAGACAACAATCTGAAATACAAATAGGCAGCGCAAGACAATAGCAGTACTCTCAAGGTTCCAAACCAAGTCACCTATTAGCTATGCGATTAAGAGTTAACGCAAAATTTGCAGATATAACTACCATTAAAGCACAACAAGGACTTGATACAGACCCTAAAAAAATAAACGCGACATTCAAAGAATTCTATTTCAACTTGTATAAATCAGAAAAGACCTTTGATCAAAACAAAATGGACACATATCTCAAACAAATTAACCTCCCTAAACTTTCAGAGGATGACGCTAAACAGTTAGAAACACCGATCACACTAGAGGAACTCAAGAAGGCCATATCCGAAATGCAAAGTGGTAAGGCTCCTGGAAGAGACGGTATCCCACCAGAAATGTACCTCTCTTGTTGGGACATAATTGGACCCTTATTACTAAATATGATTTTATACTCAGTCAAGGAGGGGAACTTCCATAAGAACGACAATATTGCACTCATAACAGTCCTCCTTAAAAAAGACAAAGACCCCACCGAGTGCGGTAGTTATAGACCCTTAAGCCTCCTCGGAACCGATATCAAACTGTACTCTAAGGTATTAGCCATCAGACTACAAAAGCATATGACGTCTTTAGTTCATCCGGACCAAACTGGCTTCATAAGAGGCTGCTTGATCACTGATAACATAAGACGATTACTACACGTACTAGATGCTAACAAGGACGACACCACACCTAAGGCGATGCTGTCCCTGGATGCAATGAAAGCTTTTGACAGGTTGGAATGGTCGTATCTATGGGCAGTATTAGAAAGGATGGGGTTAGGAAAAGGTTTCATTGATATGATTAAAGTATTATACAAAGACCCATCGGCCATGATTACAACAGGTATAATCACCTCTGGAATCTTTCCGGTATCACGCTCAGCTAGACAGGGTTTGCGCTCTTAGTCCCGGACTATTCGATCTATCATTAGAGCCTTTAGCACAATATACAAGACAATCCCAATCCATAGAACCAATCGTAATCAAGGGCACACAACATAAAATTTGTTTATATGCGGACGACGTAATACTGTTCATGCAAAACCCCAACACCACATTGCCTCATCTGCTCAAGTTGATTGAGGACTTTGGAGATTTATCGGGATTTAAGATAAATTGGCCGAAGTCGGCTTTCCTTCCACTTAACGCCCCTGCAAAAAAATATATAACCCTCCCAGAAGAGATACCTATGGTAAAACACTTTAGATGTTTGGGAGTTGAAATATTCCCTACCATAAGCCAAACGGTGAAGCACAATTACATAAAAATCCAAAACAAAATCAAAGACGACCTTGACAGGTGGTCAAAACTTAAAAACTCAGTACAGGCGCTGTACTGACCACTGACAACATGGTTTGATCACCAAGCATTAGTATCCTGGAGAAATTTAGAAGAAAATATAGTAGCTCCACATAGACTGAAGGACATAGCATACACCAAATTATCAATTAAGCAATGCGAACGGAAATTTGGCCCCATAATTACTCATGCGATCCGGATATGGCGTGAAACACAAAAAAAATATTCTAACCCACATAAATGGCATAATCATACTCCCTTATTCAATAACAATGCACTCTTGATTGGAAAACGACCTATAAGATTCCCTATATGGGAAAAGCAAGGCATACACTCATTAGGAGATGTTTTCAACAAACAGGGTTTTTGTAGCTATGAAGAAATACGCAAAAAAATGTATCTCACCGATTCCACATATTATTTTTACGCACAGTTATTGTTATGTTTGAAGGCTCACGGTGTTCCATTAAAGATACCAATTGAACACCACAGATACCACAAATTCTTCTATGAAAGAGAGACATCGAGAGGTTTTGTTTCAGATTTTTATCATCAATTACTAACGTCCTCGTATGAAACCCTCCACCTAGACTCTGTCTGGAGGAGGGATATACCAGACCTGGAAAAAGATTTTGATTGGCAAGAAGCCTGGGCAAATGTTCGATTTACATCAAGGAACCCGGACCATCAACAAATCAATCTTAACTATATTCACAGAACATACTTGACTCCTTTTTTTTTTGATCCACTTTTTCTCCCATTTTCTATATTTTCTCCCATCCCAATTTCGTATCATCCAATTCAACCCTCCCCTGTCACGAACGCTGTTTCTTGCCTCCCACAAGCCGGCTGCAGTGAGGACTAAGTCATACATAGCACAAGTCCCCTCCGGTACTTGAGGTAACAGCAGTCGCATCTTTTCACCTGCGCAGCTCGACCTCTCAGTGTCGAGGAGTAACGCGTGGGAGGCTCACGCTGCCCCCGACACTTCCTGATTCTACTGCGCAGGCGCACCAACCGACTTGTAGGAGTCGCTTGTTCACAACGTTCGATCCCCACCCTTCAGTTTTTCCCTCCCCGTAATACGGCCAATGTGTATTACTGCGGACGACCAGCCAAACTGAAAAACAATGTGGAGAGCTGGATTCGAACACGCGAATCCTAGCGTCTCCACACTGGTGGCGAGTGCCTTAGACCACTACACCACCTAGCCGCCCTAGAACATACTTGACTCCTATAAGACTGAACATAATGGGTCTTAAACAAGACTCCAAATGCTCCTTATGTACAAATGGGGACGAGGGGACATTTATGCACATGTACTGGGACTGCCCACCAGTTAAGATATTCTGGAAAGAAGTGACCCAGCAATTATCAAATCTCTTAACTCTGAATATACCTGTACACCCCTCTGTATTACTGCTGAATGATGTTTTTGAGTGTGCAGTACACCCACAGCTAAAGAGATTGGTTTTATCGGGTATCACAGTGGCTAAAAAACTGATAGCATCACGATGGTTTCAACCGGAAAAAATTTGCCGGAAGGTCTGGATTATTACATATCTCGATGTGATTTATCAAGAAATATCTACAGCAAGAATTTTGGGTCTCAATGAATCCAAAATGACAATGTGGTTAGAAGTGGTGGAGAGAATAAAAGCTAGCATATAATGGTAGTGTCTGGTTAGGAGCGAGGGATAATGGATGGATTATCCAATGGGGGGTCCGGGAGGGGGGGGGTACGAGCTAGAGCATATGTGTGTAGGGTAATAGATAGCAGGTATTAGGGGTATATCCTGTATAAGACATTTAACTAATTGGTGATTTCAATGGATGTGCACTGTTAATTAATGCTTGTATATCTTATCGTGTGTTGTCATGTTTGTTTATATGTTTGTTTAAAAAAAGAATAAAAAAAAAAAATACAAAAAAAGGAGTTAAATTATTATTATTATTATTTTTTATTTATAATTATTATTATTTTCTTTATAAATGGAAATGTATGATTGAAACATGCAAACGTTCAAACGCACACACACTAATAAGCATTGGAGGCTTTTAACCAGGGCCGGACTGGGGAAATCATTCAGGCCAGGAAATATAGTGCAAAATATAGCCCCAGTCAGGCCACTTTTTAAGCAGGGGGTCTGGGGGTCCCCCACCAGGAAGTTTTTTGTTACAAAGACTTAATTTCCTGCATTCTGGTGCAGGAATTCTTTTATTTGTACCATTTAAATGCCAGTGTTTGTGATGGTATCACAAATTATTGTTAAAAAACAGGCTAGCATATATGTATGATTAGCAAGTAGCAACAACACTGATTTTGATGGATTTTCAGTTTTTTTGTAATGTCAGATTGAAAAAAATACAATCTTTTATTCAACTTCAGCCCTGATCATAACACCACATATTCATTTTATAATTCTAACCCTTTAAATGCCAGGGCCCTCATTCATCAACGTGGCGTAGAAAATGTTCTATTTCCACACGTAAGCACAGAATTTAGAATCAGTGCACGCACAAAAGAAACGGGATTTATCACACGTGCGTACACAGGTTCTACGCACACCTGTCTTGATAAATATGACTTTGATCCTACGTTTGAGCTTGTGCACTGTTTTAAGTATTTGCATACCAGAACCGCCCCGATTAACCATATACGGTAATGGAATACCCCCATGAAATGTGGAAAAATGGACTAAGCCGAGGGAAGCGTGTTATGAGACAGGCTGACAGACGTGTACACGTACGGTGATGTCGGATATGATATCTATTAACCATTGCTGCCTGGGCAGCGCAAACACTAATAAAGACCGTGCTGGAATATGACTGCCTTTTCCCATTTTGTTTGATTAATACCCAGGGATTAAAGTTCTCCTCAATTTTATTCCAAATCGCGATGGATTTTCCGTCAATTTTCTACCTGCTGCATATGATTTCTAGAGGCATACTACAATCTATTTTGATGTCAGTATTGGGTAGCCTATATAAACAATAATACGAGAGCATATACAAGAACAATGAATCTCACTGCATGTATGATGTAGCCTGCCTTTCAATACATGAACTTGAATTCCATCATGTTTGTGTGCGGGACTCACAAGGCTGTTGTCACAATGGGTGGTACCGGTACAGTAATAACAGTCTACACAATATCACGATGGACCATGCCATAGCCTATGTTCTATTATGACATGATCTGTGACGACAAATGTTCTAGAATTAAGAATTAGAATTAATTGTTTGATTAAGATATCATACTCTGACAGCATGCCTATGATCAACAAAAACGCGAACTTGAATCCCATCATCATATTTACATAGTCTGTCCACTATCTGGTGTCATTGCAATGCGTTTTTTATTCTTTCTTATACAGTAAAAAGGGGGAAGAACACTATATCATGGGTGTTCATATGACTTGTATTCTGCTTACAGCTTCGAAATTCCACTTGTTTCGTTTAACGTAAAGCCTTTTAAATATAATCAAAACGTTCCCGTGTTTCTGCGGTCTGTGCGCAAAATAATAACGAGTTGAGCTACGCGGAGCGCAGTCAGTCAGTACACCCCGTATATTCCGATAACGCTATATAAACCATGCTGCATTCATTCTGAGAGAAAGATCTATTATTCCAAATGCTATTTATAGGGTTTTGACCATAATTACACTACTGTTGCTATTTCACAATGAACTATAATGAATTACGGGGGTCATACAGAACACGCGCCAGTGTCTTTATTTCCGCGTTGGAACGAATGCATGTACTGAGGAGCGCTTATGCCGTAGTAACGATATTCTACCACTGGGCGTCAGCTAAGTGTGCTCCGAGCTGTGCGTACACATAAGCACGAAGTCAAGTTCAAGTTGAAATTGATGAATCCCATTCTTTGCTTAGAAATGGTCGTACGCACAGGTTAAGCACATATCTGTGCGTAAGACACGTTGATGAATGAGGGCCCTGGTTTGTGTGATGGCATATATTTGCAATATATCAAATGCAAAGTAGATTTTTCTGGGGGGGGGGGGGGGGGTTATTACAGGCTAGCATGTGTCAATGATTAGCAACAACACTGATTTTGATGGATTTTGTGTTTTTTGTAAGGGTCCCGCCTCCACCAATCACATGCGGCTCCCTTTGTGTGTGTGTGAGCAAGAGAGAGAGAGAGATAGTTCTCCAACTTGTGTGAGTTGCAGTGATCTCCTGGTTGTTCCCCACCTAGGTTATCTAACTATTGCACTGCTGCAACTAGAAACACTGGCCTGGCCTGCTTCTAAGTTCAGTGGCCTGACTGCATAAAATATAGTTTTTTCTCGGAAATATATATATATTTTTTTAAATCATCTGGCGACCCCCCTGCGGCGGCTCACGACCCCCACTTTGGGAACCACTGCTCTAGTGAACTAGTAACAGACACAGGCACGCAAGCATGTCTGCACACACACACAAACGATTTATTTTGCTAACTTCAAGACCAAGATCTCAATTAACTCAATCAGCGCCAGAGGGATATGTGTTATGTGTGGTTAAAAGGCCAGCGTTCTAAAATATAGGAATATGTGGCGGTGTTTGCAGGGCTATAACTATATTCTATATTATAGCTATGGATACAATACTATGGCCCATTTGACATCGAGTATCTATCGTTCACGTGAAAAAGAAAAAAAATGTCATCCATACATTCCCATTTTATACCGTGGTGAATATAAGTATGGTTTTAGAGCGGTCTAGGGTAATTCCTGGGAGGCTGGTAATAGCCTGCAACGTGTATTATACTAAATGCATTGGCGTTCTGTCCCTACACATGCTTCAATTAAAAAATCAAATGCATATGATAGGTATTATGTTCCATCATGAATGCATGAAAGGGTGGGGGGGGGGGGGGGGGGGGGGGGGGGTCGTTTTTTGATGCTTTGATCGTCACCAACGGAATACGTTATGGACTAGCGATACACACATACGCTCGGATCGCAATGAAGACATTATTGGATCAACGCAAGATTGATATCATATAGCCCTTACCTTGACTAGGATGTACCCCAAAAAGAATATTCCAATTATCTGATCGCCATTCCAAGTATTGATGTCCATCGTGTCACCAACATAATCCACCACAAAACACGGATCGGGAGTACTTGATTCTTCTCAATCCGAGCGTTATAACCGCTCTGCCTGCCCCGAGAAAAATTGACGACCCGGACCCATATAATCGACGCACAGCCCAAGACACAAGGTTTTCAAAGCCTAATAAAAGAATAAAAGAAATAACGATGAAAACCCGACTTTTCTCGGGTTTGGCGCTCAAGCGTCGGTGAGTTAACCCGACTTATCTCGGGTCTGGCGTCCAATGAGTTAAGAGGTCATTAACTGGTTAGGTGAGCGTAAGACAGTAACTGTCAAATAGTTATTATTATTAGGGATGCTCGATATTGGCTTTTTTACCGATACCGATATACCGATATTGTCCAACTCTTAATTTCCGATACCGATATCAACCGATATCACATTTTAATGCCGATATCGGCCGATAATATCGGTAGGCCGATAATATCGGACATCATTTCTATAGAAATGAAAAAAATTTAAAATAAAAAAAAAAGAATTTGGAAACCGATACAGATATTTTCCGATATAACATTTTAATGCCGATATCGGCCGATAATAACGGTAGGCCGATAATATCGGACATCCCTAATTATTATAGTATTAGCATCCACTAGTGTCCACGTCAAAATGACAAAAGGGCCACGGGTGGAGCGTCATTGGAGACAGTAATTGTCACATGCTGTCACTGCCCCCCCCCCCCTCTCTCGTAAATAATTTGCCCTTTATTCGTTTGTTTAGATTTGTAGTACACTTGATCTGAAGAAGGTGCACTGGTGCAGAATGAGCTCAGTGGCAATTTTCCACGTCTGGTCAATGTTAGCATGGTGTTATTCACCGTCAAAGATAATTTGGTTCATTACAATTTACTCAAGCATAGTAACAGACAAAATATTTCTGACACTGGGAATACATTTCCTAAGGTCCATAGATGTCCCTAGATACCAAGAACATGCAAATGGCCTTGTAGAAGTGGAGCAATCTTCCATTTACTTGGGTATGTACTTTTAGGCAGATTTTCTGAAAATATGGCTAGAGCTTAAGAGGTTAAAGGGTAACAACCCCCCTGAAACGCTTCAGGAAGCGGGTAACCTCTAGGTATGAGTCACTCCTGGCTATCTGCTATCTGTCTGACTTAATGACAGGATGGGAGACAACTTAGAGCCCAGGGAGAGGAGGGAGGGAAGGAAAGAAGGGGTTGTGAGTGAAATAATAAGTCTTGGAAAATGTCTGTCCGTCAAAGGGCTGTATTCACTCATTATTTAACCACACACTCAACAAGGTTGATTAGAGTTGGGTGTGCTCCTCCTCACCCCTAGGGGTCAGTGTAACGCATGTGGCTCGGTCTGCACTACCCACCTCTTTCAGGAATGTCCTCTGTGTGTCATCATCGAAGCGAATCAGCTCCTTCATCACCATCACCTCCCCCGTCTCCCTGTGGGTCACCTGTGTAAACGACAGCACAAATCACCTGTGTAAACAACAACACGCATCATAGGAATGGATGGAATTGTAGAACCTATGTGACCTGTTCTAGTGACTGGCAAGTCCGGTTCCCCATGTTCGGAACATGGCAAATCTGCATTTTCCTTTTGATGCCCCTATAGCTCATGGAATGCGTTTAGGACCTTGATATCTGTCCATCATGTTGTTGTACCTGTTTTAGTTTATTTGTTTGTTTGTCCTCGTCCCTTCTTGACACGTTGTTGTGATTTTAAATGCTGCTATTTATGACAGTTTGTTCTGTATGTAACTCGCCGTCACTGTAAATAAATTTACTTTGTGTAAAAATTATATTAAATTAAATCGACGCATAATGAGGCTAGGACTGGTAACACTGGGCAATATGGTCAAAATTATCACATCACAATGTTCAGGGTTCTTACACCTTTTCCAAAGCAAAATTCAAGCACTTTTCAAGCTTTTTCAAGGTGCCTTTTAAAGCTTTTCCAGCATCTTATGCGGCTGTCGTAAATTAAATATTTACACAAAATGATCATTTCACTTCTTCCATCACATTAAATCAGATGTTTTTGTGCTATAAACAACCAAAATGATGTAGACATGGCATCCTATATAACCTGGCTGAGCCAATATGAAACAATCACTCAAATAATCACCAGATAAAACTTAAATTTCAATAAAATATTTACTGAAAATGTGAAAAATAAGTGAACAGTCTTTGAGGTAGGCAGTCAATCAGCTCCTTGAGCTTTAAAATGTATACAAAATCAAATCAAACTAGAATTTTTATATAACCCCCCACAGTGGTGTATTCAGTTGGTACGTCCCAGCAGGGACCAGGGACATTCCTGGATAAATAAAGGATAAATAAAAATAAAAAAAAAGTAAGCTATATGATGCCCATGTTATTGGTTGCAATACAGACGCACAGTTGACACACGCTCTAGTCTCCTCTCTTGTTATTTCACACAAACAGCTACCCCTAGTAGCTTGCTTCTTATGATGCCGACATAGACATATTTTCAGAGTGAATTTATTAACTCACCTTACGGTGTCGCTTGTCGTTGTCAACATGAACAATAAACATAGCCGTCTGTGGCAACGCTAGCTCAATAGCTAACGTTAAAAAAAATAATAATAAGCTTGCTAACGTTAGCTCACTAACGTTACTGGGATTAAAGCAAGCTTTCAGGAGGGGCGGGGGTGCCGTGGCGAGGCTCGAGAGAGGACTCCTCTTCATTTAGCGTGAAAGGCGAAAGCAATTAGGCGCTCTCCGAATTTCTTTTTTTGTATCTAAAAACCTAACTATTAAGTCAGATAGCGATTTATTATGAAAGTATACAGTGCAATTACAATACCTTTCCAGCACTTTATACACAATTCAAGCACATTTCAAACCTTGAACACACCACATTGAAATACAAGCATTTTCAAGGATTTCCAGCACCCGTACAAACCCTGAATGTTGTTCTTCTTTGTGACAGTCTGAGGATATTTGATAGTATTTGTTTTATGATGTGTAGTATGATGTGTAGGGATGCCCTCTCCTAGTCAATTACTCCATTAATCTCAGTCGACCAAGACTGCTTGTTTATCAGTCGATTTCTATGTTTTGTGTTTTTTGCAGTGAATTCCTGGTTTCTTGGTGGTCAAGGTGGCTGCATATTTGTTTTCCATTGTTGCCAAAAAACACCCCACGTTCTGTGCGGGAAGAAACCATGGTGTCTTGTTGTTCAAGGTGTCCTGCTTGTATCATGAGAAGGCTGACTTAGCGTGTCTCACAAGACCATTTGAGGCTAGAGCAGCGAAGGTGAGTGTCGTGTTGAAGCGCCGGGGGTCTCAATTTGCTCTGTAGACGCTCCAGAACTTTATTCGTCAATAGAAAAAATACACATTGTCACTTTAATAAAAAGGTAAAGTAAGGTAATTTTTTTGGATACATTTTATTTATTTATTTACGCTATGTATATTGTTGGGGGTAGTATGGTTTCATTGGGGGAAATAAAATATATCAATGCTGCCATCCTCTGGACATTCTAGGTATGACTAGATGGCTAATTTATAAACTGATCCAGTTTATATCCAGTGGGATTGACCTAAGGCTAAGCGATGTGAATACAAACACCATATGAAAACATCTATCATTCTTGATGTTACCACAGTCGTGTGCTTAATATACAGTATGGCACAACCTTGACTGTATTACCTGCCAACACTAAAACCAACAATATTTTATTATACGTTCCACGGTTCCAGACTTTTTGTGCATTCCCCCCAAAAATATCAAGACCTTCATGTTCCAGACCTACATATGAACCCTGCACTAAACCTTGCTAAGTTCCTCATATGTCTTTGTGAAACACGGCTAAGATTCAAACCCATGTGAGAAACCAAGCATCTACCAGTCTGCCAAAGGGGCACCACTGAGGGAGATATTAGGCTTACTAGGCTTCAGGCCAAGGGAGATATTAGGCTTGTTAGGCTTCAGGCCAAGGATATTAGGCTTACTAGGCTCCTGGCCAAAGGATATATTAGGCTTGTTAGGGTTCTATCCAATGGATATATTATGCTTGCTAGGCTTCAAGCCAAGATATTAGGCGTATTAGGCTTCAGGCAAAGGGAAATATTAGGCGTACTAGGCTTCAGGCTAAGGGAGATATTAGGCATACTAGTCTTAAGGCCAAGGGAGATATTAGGTGTACTAGGCTTCAGGTAAAGGGATATATTAGGCTTAGTAGGCTTCAGGTAGGATTACTAATGTCTCTGCTATATTTAGTAGCTGAATGTTATCTATAGCACCTTTAAGTTGTACTTAAGTAAACATTAAAAGTTGACTATTTCTGTAAACAAAAAGTAACCAAAAGCACATCAAAAGTACAATTTCAATTTCAACATTTAACCACAAGTACAACCTTTAACAGATTACCGGTATGTACAACTTAAGTGGTTTCAATATAACATTACTTTAGTATACATTCTGAATACACAAAAAGTATAGAAAGTGTACTTAAAAGCCGCACCTTGATGGCTTGTCCGAAGCAGCCCTTGCCTAGAACCTCTCCGTGGATCAGGTCGGAGGGCCGGAAGATGCGGTGTGTGCGGCTGGAGACGACGCGCAGTGACTCAGAGCGGTTGATGTCCTTCCTCTGGGAGAGAGGAGACGCTGCCGTGCTGGAGCATGGAGACTTGTCTATACTGTAGCTCCGCCTGGAGGGGGGGGGGGGTATGCATAGAGAAAGAGAGAGAGATAAAAACAGAGAGAGATACAGGGAGACTCAGAGTGAGAAAGAGGGAGGGGTAGAAAGAGATATAGAGGGAGAGAGAATATAGAGAAAGAGAGGTATAAAGAGAGATATAAAGAGAGAGAGAAAGAGACAGAGAGAGAGAAATATAGAGAAAAGGGGAGGGGGAGAGAAAGAGAAAGAGAGTGTGCATTGTTAAAAAAAAAAACTGTACATATTCAACTGTATTGATTTGAACTGTATGTTTATAATTGTAACTACTGTAAAATAAAGAAAATACATTACTCATCACACCTTAAAGTGTATTATATATTTGTTATTGTAAAAAAATAATTGCAACAATGGATGATTACCATTCATGCTAAATAAAGCCAAGAGGGAGGAGGACACAGAGTGGAGAGTGGAGGTAGAGATCAGTGGTTAAAACATTTCAGAAATTTGGGTTGTGACTTTTAATGTCTAAGGAAAATGGTGTGTCCTGAGGCTGGACCAGGTCCTGAGGCTAGACCAGGGCCCTCATTTATCAACAGTTCTTAGAAAGTGTTCTACTTTCGTTCGTAAGCACAGAATTTAGAATGTGTGTACGCACAAAAGAAAATCGGGATTTATCACACGTGCGCACACAGGTCGTACGCACACCTGCAAGTACTCTGTCTTGATAAATGTCACTTGATCTACGCTCCACGCTCGTGCACGATTTTAAGTATTTGCATATAGAACCGCCCGTAATTAACCATATATGGCAATGAACACCCCCATGAAATGTGGAAAAATTTACTAAACCGAGCGAAAGCGTGTTATGGGAGAAATACGTGACATGCTGACAGACATGTACACGGTGATGTCGGATATTATATCTATTAACTTCCTAAAAGACCATTGCTGCCTGGACACCGCAAAACACTAATAAAGACCGTTAACCACTGTTTGCCGTTGCCCGTTGGTGTCATTAATGCATGCTGGAATATGAATGCCTTTCTTCGTTTAGTTCTTTTAACGTTCGATTAATACCCAGGGATTAAAGTTATCCGTAAATGTTCTACCTGCATGGTTTAATATGATTCGTAGAGGCATACAATCTATTTTGATGTCGGTATTAGCCTATAAATTATTATTATAATTTTTAATATGAATAATTATTATATTACAATAAAAGACAGCTCCGTCTTTTAATACACACATATATTGTACAGTAACGTCAAATAAACACGTACCCGCTGAAATAAAGGTCCTGCACGCACGTACCAGCAGTGATCTACAGCATAAAAGATAGCCACTTATAATATTCTGAGTAGATAATTCATCTGTATCGCAACAGAGTCACGGATCTGGTCGGGGCAGGTAGCATTATGTCGAGAAAATCTTTATGAAATAAACAAATGTGAATTAAAGAATTTAAAACGAAGTTTAGCATATTAAATCGTTTTATAAGCTTATAGCTTTTTTCGTGCTGATTTGAGAAGGGTCCAGCTGCATAACCGGAGAGCAACGCCAAGGGCCAAGATAGCACTTATACTATTTTGAGAGAGACAGCAGAGAGACAGACAGATAGACACCGTTCCACAGTGTGTGTGTGTGTGACTACTAGTCTCCTAGTAGAGACTCACCCCCCCCCCCCTCTGGACCACCTCCTACAGGGTATCTGCAGGTTTAGCCCAGTCAGATTCAAGGCTTTTTAATACTTTTTAATGCCACTCAGAATGAAATTTAATACCAATTTCACAATAACAAAATGGAAAAAATCAAGCAACGACACCAATTAGTTTAAAGGAAAACTCCAACATTTTGGGAAATTAGCTTATTTAACATTTTCCCTGGAGTTAGACAAGAAGATACATACCTTTTTTGTCTCTGTGCGTGCATTCAGCTTTGGGAACAGTCGCTCCGTTAGCGTAGCTTAGCTTCATCACTGGAAGTGAGGGAGGACAGTAGCCTGACGTTCCCTACAGGTTTGTTGATATTCTCATTCCTTCAAAGGATCCGAACCGATTGAAGTTTATGGATACCATGACTTAAAATCCTCTTACCTTGACGATTAAAAGCCTCCCCAATTTAGAAAACAGTAATCCAATGGTTGGTATTGATAATATAATACTAACTGCTGCACGCTCGGAGCTAACCGGAGCTAACACAGAACAGGATGGTAAAGCAAATATAATGACTTCCTTTCTGGGGTTTTCAAAATAAAAGTGCGATGTTTATAGCAGCGGAACATTTTTATTTTGTACATTATCTAACGTTAACACGAACCTAAACTAACTTTAGGTTAGTTGTAACGTTAGTTTAGGTTCGTGTTAACGTTAGATAATGTACAAAATAAACGTTTTCCGCTGCTATAAACGTTGCACTTTTATTTTGAAAACCCCAGAAAGGAAGTCATTATATTTGCTTTACCATCCTGTTCTGTGTTAGCTCCGGTTAGCTCCGAGCGTCCAGTAGTTAGTAGTATATTATCAATACCAGCCATTGGATTACTGTTTTCTAAATTGGGGAGGCTTTTAATCGTCAAGGTAAGAGGATTTTAAGTCATGGTATCCATAAACTTCAATCGGTTCGGATACGTTGAAGGAATGAGAATATCAACAAACCTGTAGGGAACGTCAGGCTACTGTCCTCCCTCACTTCCAGTGATGAAGCTAAGCTATGCAAACGGAGCGACTGTTCCCAAAGCTAAATGCACGCACAGAGACAAAAAAGGTATGTATCTTCTTGTCTAACTCCAGGGAAGATGTTAAATAAGCTAATTTCCCAAAATGTTGGAGTTTTCCTTTAAGTTTAGGGACACATTGGTCCAAAGATGTTTATTAAAACATAAAGGAGTAACTGGATTGGATGAAACAAAGAGGTGACAAACATAAATATCTCTCCGTCTCGCCCCCTCTCTCTCGTGTCAGAAGTCACCTCGCTGCCAGATTGCCGTCCCTCTCTCTCTCTGTCTCTCTCTCATGTCAGAAGTCACCTCGCTGGCAGACTGCCGTCCCTCTCTCTCTCTGTCTCTCTCTCGTGTCAGAAGTCACCTCGCTGCCAGATTGCCGTCCCTCTCTCTCTCTGTCTCTCTCTCATGTCAGAAGTCACCTCACTGGCAGACTGCCGTCCCTCTCTCTCTCTGTCTCTCTCTTCAGGGGTTTTGCTGCCACTACCTCATTAGAACAGATTAGATTAGATTCAAATGTATTGTCATTAAAAAGCACTTAGTAGTTGTACAGTACAACGAAAAGAGGTTTGGCCTTCAACCAGAGTGCAACTGTAACAGTAAAGTGCAAAAGTAATATACAATGTACAGGTGATTAAACTGGGTATATAGCATATATTAGTATATATATATAGTACTACTATTGAGTAATAGTGCTAATCAGATGTATGTACAGAGCTGTATTATAGTAGTATTAATTAATGTGTACAGTGATACAGGTATAAAGACACTAAGACACCCACCCACCCTCTCCTAATGGACAGTCTCCTCCCCACCGTATGTATATATTTTCTCCCACCCACCCACCCCCTCCTAATGTACAGTCTCCTCCGCATCATATGTATATTATTTTCTGTTAGGATCTCTGGGTAACAGTACTGTATATTTGCATATCGTATGTCACAAATGTAACAGTACTATATATACCTGTATGTCATGTATGTCCCTATGTCATAAATGTCATGATGTCACATACAGTATGTTCAGTTGTGTATGTCATAAATGTCACTATGAATTGAAAATGGGGGACCCTGATGTAAACAAGACAAACGTCTTTCTCTGGCCTGCATCCCCTTAACAATTGTGTATTGAGCCGTACTGTATATTGTACCCTTTCTGCAATCTGTTAAATAAAGTTTTCATTCATTCAAGTCGTAAGATATATGTACAGATATAGATATAGTATTAATAGGTTGAATGAATGAATGAATGAAAACTTTATTTAACAGATTGCAGAATGGATACAATACAGTACGGCTCAATACACACAATTGTTAAGGGGATGCAGACCAGAGAAAGACGTTTGTCTCGTTTACATCAGGGTCACCCATTTTCAATTCATAGTGACATTTATGACACACACAACATACATGACAGGTTGCCGGTAGTCGTACCTGAGATGGCGCAGCTGAGGTGGAGGCAGAAATGCGAAATACTAGTTTACTTTGCAGGTGGGTTTTAGAGGTATGCTTAGAGCTCAGCATGTGCGACTCGACTGCTTTCACTCCCACCGTCCCCAGTTTAAAATCTTGTTTTGCGCGGTTTGCAGCAGGCTTCGCTGCTAACGTTACGTTAGCTATAGCCCCTTTCGTGACTGTGATGCACGCCAAAGCATATAGGCGTGCATCACAGTCACGAAAGGGGCTACGTTAGCTAGACTCCGTTGCTGAAATAGTTCCATGATGCAAACACTGGGTTGTCGAGCCAGTTCTCGTAAAATTTGCACTTTCCCATAACTAAACGCAACGTTAGTGCTTGCTAACGATAGCTATAGACTCCGTTGCTGAAATATTTCCCGGCAAACATAAGGACCTCTGTTGGTTCCGCTCCATTGCGGTCTGCGTGATGCTACTCTGTAAATAAAAAGTCCGACTTTATCTCCAGTTACCCGTTTTTCCCAGATTTCATAATGAAACATAAGATGACATGGCATTTTATCTTTCCTGTCTATGGCATTTTTTAAGACCTTTGAAAGATGGATTTAAGACATTTTAAGACAAATTAAGGCCTTAATAGTTGATAAACTAATTTAAAACTTTTTAAGGATCCGCGGATACCCTGCTCTACTAGGAGGTGGTCCAGAGGGGGGGGGGTCTCTACTAGGAGGTGGTCCAGAGGGGGGGGGGGTGGGGTGAGTCTCTACTAGGAGGTGGTCCAGAGGGGGAGGGGGGGGGAGTCTCTACTAGGAGGTGGTCCAGAGGGGGGGGGGGGGTGAGTCTCTACTAGGAGGTGGTCCAGAGGGGGGGGGGGTCTCTACTAGGAGGTGGTCCAGAGGGGGGGGGGGGGGTGAGTCTCTACTCGGAGGTGGTCCAGAGGGGGGGGGGGTGAGTCTCTACTAGGAGGTGGTCCAGAGGGGGGGGGGGGTGAGTCTCTACTAGGAGGTGGTCCAGAGGGGGGGGGGGTGAGTCTCTACTCGGAGGTGGTCCAGAGGGGGGGGGGGTGGGGTGAGTCTCTACTAGGAGGTGGTCCAGAGGGGGGGGGGGGGGGGGTGAGTCTCTACTAGGAGGTGGTCCAGAGGGGGGGGGGGTCTCTACTAGGAGGTGGTCCAGAGGGGGGGGGGTGGGGTGAGTCTCTACTAGGAGGTGGTCCAGAGGGGGGGGGGTCTCTACTAGGAGGTGGTCCAGAGGGGGGGGGGGGGGGGGGTGGGGTGAGTCTCTACTAGGAGGTGGTCCAGAGGGGGGGGTGGGGTGAGTCTCTACTAGGAGGTGGTCCAGAGGGGGGGGTGGGGTGAGTCTCTACTAGGAGGTGGTCCAGAGGGGGGGGGGGTGAGTCTTTACTAGGAGACTAGTAGTCACACACACACACTATCTGTCGGTCTGTCAGTCTCTCTGCTGTCTGTCTCTCTCAAAATAGTATAAGTGCTATCGTGGCCCTGAGAGCGCTGCTCTCCGGTTATGCAGCTGGACCCTTCTCAAATAAGCACGGAAAAGGCTATGAGCTTATAGCTCCAATTTGGGTCCCAAATTACGGTACAAATCAAGGAGGTGTCTCGGGTATAGCGGACTCTAGTTAATATTATGTTCTCTCTGCAATTAGACTGCCCCTCATTCATTCATCCCTATCTGCTATCTCTGAAAACAGTTCCCCGCGAGCGCAGTCAGTGCACCCGATAACGCTATATATAAACCATGCTGCATTAATTCGAAAAGAAAGACCTATTCCAAATGCTATATTTATAGGGTTTGACAATAATTACACTACTGTCGCTATTTTACAATGAACTATAATGAATTACGGGCCATACAGAACACGCCAGTGTTGAAACTAATGCACGGAAGCTTATTTCCGTGTTGCAATATTCATATTCTACCACCGGGCGCCAGGTACGCACGGTCGGAGCTGTGCGTAAATATACGCACAAAGTCAAGCACAAGTTCAAATTGATAAGTCCCACACTTTGCTTAGAAATGATCGTACGCACGGGTTACGCACATATCTGTGAGTACGCAACGTTGATAAATGAGGGCCCAGGTCATGAGGCTAGACCAGGGCCCTCATTTATCAACGTGGCGTACGCACAGATATGTGCGTAACCCGTGCGTACGATCATTTCTAAGCAAAGTGTGGGATTTATCAATTTGAACTTGTGCTTGACTTTGTACGTATATTTAAGCACAGGTCGGACCATGCGTAGCTGGCGCTGGTGGTAGAATATTTTTACAACGTGGAAATAAGCACCTAACCTACACTGTAGCACTCAACACTTTGATGAACATTGTTACTCAGCTGATAGAGTTGAGCCCTTCCTGATGGCTTGTCGTACAGATCTTGTAAGTCGCTTTGGATAAAAGTGTCAGCTAAATGACTAAATGTAAATGTAAATGTAAGCACTGACTGCGCTCCACGTAACTCAACTCGTTATTATTTTGCGCATATATTGCAGAAATACGGGAACGTTTTGATTATATTTAAAAGGCTTTGCCATTGTTAAACGTAATAAGTGGAACCCCGAAGCTGTAAGCAGAATACAAGTCATATGAACACCCACGATATATTGTTCTTCCCCCTTCCTATAAGAAAGAATAAAAAACGCATTGCAACAAGAACAGACTGAGGTTATTTGTTGAGTGTATGTGTATACAAAACCCTTGCAATAAATGTGTCTTAAATGAATGAAAAGCATACATGCTCTGGACACAGAGCATATATCGTGTGGGTGATATCATGACTTGTATTCTGCTTACAGAATTTCACTTATTTAGTTTTACAATGTCAAAGCCTAAATCAAAACGTTCCCGTATTTCTGCAATCTATGCGCAAAATAATAACGAGTTGAGTTCTAACAAAGAACGTATTACATGCTGGTATGCTGATAGAGTAAACTATGATAATATGATTGAATATTATATGATATAAAGGTATACTGGTCCGTCCGCGAGGATATCGAGGACTCGGATAGCCATTAAATGCAATTTGAGAATATAGGCTAAAGCGACAGCCTATACATATTATTTAATGTTTTCATAAGCGTAAAGATACAACAGCTAGATTAATGATCAAGTTAGTTTACTGTATGCAGGCTTCGCAGGGCTGTGTGTTATTATATATGCGCAAGTTACTGTTGCATAATGTAGGCTGGCTATTATATGTAATTCATATAGGCTACCTAATACCAACAACAAAATAGATTGTATCATATGCCTCTACACACATTATATTATACACATCATATTATATCTTGGTTCGGCAGCGCCTCTGTGAACAATCTCTCAGAGTTTGCTCCATCAATAAACAAATCCAGTAATATGAACGGGATTCCACTCGGTCAATGTACAGATAATCTGCGATGCGCATTTTGGCTGATAATGTGCCGGTGGCCGGAGTCTCATTCAGGCCTAATTGTATTTAATTAAATTGTAATGTTATTACTGGGGTATCTAAAACATCACTTAAATGCAGATCAGGGTTATCCACTGAAGCCATAATGACTCTGACCAGAACCACAGGCTCATGACGAGCGCACATAATAGGCATTGTAGAGCGCAGAGTTGGCGTGCTGAAATTGATTTAATTTCAGTCATTACAGTGCTTAATGTCGGGTCAGCTTGTCATTTATTTCTGTCAATGTGCTGGTTCTGTAGCAGGACTGGGTCAGTCAACATCCTTGGCTCCCGGCGCACCGAAGATAGTCTGCAGTCTGCACGCTCCCTCCTCAGCGGAGTTGTCTGTGAACTTGGCAACTTCATTGGATTTATTTATTCTCTAAAAATATCTATAATCATACGATTAAATATTGTTTAAAATAAAACGCTAAATACTATTATTATGTGTGTCATGTTTCCAAATAAGATTGTTCACAACGGGAAATGCTGTATACGTTAAATTTGTTGGTTGGACCTCTGTGATCAATCTCGCTCTCACTGAAGTCTCTCAGAGTTCGCTCGGGTTAGTCCACTTTTCCACATTTCATGGGGGTGTTCCATTACCGTATATGGTTAATCGGGGCGGTTCTGGTATGCAAATACTTAAAACAGTGCACAAGCTCCAGCTTAGGAGCAAGGTGATATTTATAAAGACAACTGTGCGTAGGACCTGTGTACGCACGTGTGATAAATCCCGTTTTTTTTGTGCGTGCACACATTCTAAATGCTGTGCTTACGAACGGAAGTAGAATACTTTCTAAGAAAATTTGATAAATGAGGGCCCAGGTCCTGAGGCTGGACCAGTTGAGAAGCACTGGTTTAATATTTGCACGATACAACAGGGGGAGACCATGTCAGCACAACTTCTACTCCTATTTCATGGATAACACTTTCAAGAATATTTCTGAAAATTGTCATCGACTTCATTGTTGAAGGGTTCCAAGGTAAATGCTTGTCAATTATTTATTAGTAGTATAGTATTATTATTATAGTAGGTTTTGTCTGCAAACGTACCTTCTTACTGTATTTTACTATTATTGTAACTGAGGGGTACAATTCCCTGACTGTATTGTTAGATATGGTATTTAATACCACTACCTCTTGTACTTTAACTTCTGGCCATCCAGTACATGATATAAGTATGATGAACACTTTCCCACCTGATGAAACGAATCCACACAAATGTACAAATCGAAGGTTTAATATAGCAAAAGGTATATACAACGTTCACTTGTTTACACTTATGATTTGAAATATGCACTTGTATGGCAAATGAGTATTCGTAGGTAAATCAACATTGAATGTCCAATCTCTGGTTACGCAGGGAGTAAGTATACAACCTGGATATTTAGGAAACTATAGCGATGGTACTTAAATGATTATAGCTGGATACACTAAGGGGGGGGGGGTCCCGCTGATTGTAAGACAGTAGGAGGGGGGGGTTAGAGAAGCCGCTGGCGGTATCCCATCTGGCCGACGGTTTCTTGGGAGAATTCAAAGTCTTGAACACGGTGCCCACAGAACCTCGGTCCGCAGACGAATACAGCTGGACCCTCTGGTGGACGGTAGCTGCCGGTCCACAACGGAGAGACGTGAGGCGACCTCACTGGTGTAGAGCGCCGTCTCACCTGGAGTCCTCTCCGGGGGGTAGTTCCAACACTCCGCAGTGTTGGCCTTTATCCATGGAATAATCAAAGCACCCAAAGCATAATCCAAGCCGTGGAAGGCTCGCCGTCGTCCGGGTAGAGTAATCCAATATACAGGTCCAGTCGCCCTGGCCCGGAGCTCCTCGGATGCAAGCACCACTAGGGGTCTGCCCAGCCTGGTTAAGCGTCCAGATAACGTCAGGAACGATGGGGGTACTGATAACTTTAGAACTCTAACCGAACGATGCACCATACATAAATAGACTATTATTAGCTTAATAGAATACGTCCAACTCGACGGTATAGTACCAAACTATGACTATTCAATTATTAATCTACACGATATCTCAATGCCTATTCTGAGGCCAAGTAGGCCTTACTGCACCACACGTGCGTCGTGGGGAGGCTTCGCGTCTGTCACTCTGTTGGAGGGTAAAGAACTGGACTAAAAAGAAAGTTCTACTTTACTTGCGCCATATATATATGCGCTATGAACAAATAGTACCATTCGTATTTCGCCCGACATATTCCTGCGCGGAACCGGGACTTGCCACGACATGTTAGGCGGCACGATTGAACTTGGACCTAGGGGTATGGCAACCTGGCGCCAGGTTCTCGTCCAATGGTAGAATGAAACTATTATGGGCTGTTTAGTAGACTAAAGGGATATTCAGTGCATATTGTACAGGGAATATACAGGGGATATCAAACGATATACAAATACAATTAAATATATATATATAAATAAATATATATATTCGGTTTAATCTGATCCTTCACAACAATTATGTACTATGCTACTATGTCTATACTACTATCTACTATGCTAATATACCTATACTACTACCTACTATGTTAATATAATACTACTACCTACTATGTTACTACAGTATAATACTACAGTACTATATACTATGCCAATAGTCCATACCACTATGCACTCAGAGTGTAGCACTCGGCACTGCTAGACGGACAACATGACTGACCCTTAGCTGGCCGGAGGTATACCCCTCCTGCTGACTTGTTGTATACAATTTTTAAGTTGCTTTGGAGAAAAGCGTCAGTTAAATTACTAAATGTAAATGTTGTATGCATGTCAAAAACATATATTTGTTCCATTTGTGAAGTTTTTAGCTCTCTGTAAATTGTTTACGAAAATGATTTGCTTCTCTTTTAAAATGGTGTCTAATTTTCTGTGTGAAGAACGTCAGTGTTTGAAAGTGGTTCCCCAGATGCTGGCTTGGCTACAGGGCTGGTTGTGCAGCGCGCTAGATTCACTAAAATGTGAAACATAGATTGGATGCAGGTTTGCGCTACACTTGCATTCTCTTTTGAAAATCTACCTGATAAGTTCTCACACAATAGTGCACAGTATCCGGTCTGTTTCCTTACGTGATGATGCGGGAGCGCAGGGTGCTGATGTCGGGGTTCGGGGGCTGGGTGATGGGCAGGATGGGGCTGGGCCCCTCCGACAGCGGGGTGGACAGTGGCCCGTCCACCTGTTCCTCGCCCTCTGACGACGCCCCCCCCAGGTCCTGGCCGTGCGGGTCGTGTTCAATGGTGAGCTGGAGGAGGCTGCTGGTCTCCCGGATCAACAGGTCGATCTGTGCGCGCGTGGGGGGTTATTCTGTCATTCTCTAGTCGACTGACTGAGCCCTTTATACAAGGACTAACACTAGACAACACTAGACAACATGCTGTCATCCTCTAGTTGACTGACTGAGCTCTTTATAAAAGGACTAACATTAGACAACATGCTGTCATTCTCTAGTTGACTGACTGAGCTCTAGATACAAGGACTAACACTAGACAACACTAGACAACATGCTGTCATCCTCTAGTTGACTGACTGAGCTCTAGATACAAGGACTAACACTAGACAACATGCTGTCATTCTCTAGTTGACTGACTGAGCTCTAGATACAAGGACTAACACTAGACAACACTAGACAACATGCTGTCATCCTCTAGTTGACTGACTGAGCTCTTTATAAAATGACTAACATTAGACAACATGCTGTCATCCTCTAGTTGACTGACTGAGCTCTTTATAAAATGACTAACATTAGACAACATGCTGTCATCCTCTAGTTGACTAACTGAGCCCTTGATACAAGGACTAACACTAGACAACATGCTGTCATCCTCTAGTTGACTAACTGAGCTCTTTATAAAATGACTAACATTAGACAACATGCTGTCATCCTCTAGTTGACTGACTGAGCTCTTTATAAAAGGACTAACATTAGACAACATGCTGTCCTCTAGTTTACTGACTGAGCTCTTTATACAAGGACTAACATTAGACAACATGCTGTCCTCTAGTTTACTGACTGAGCTCTTTATACAAGGACTAACATTAGACAACATGCTGTCCTCTAGTTTACTGACTGAGCTCTTTATACAAGGACTAACACTAGACAATACGTTATTTTCTTTAATTGCATATGTTGTATTTTGGGACTATAAAAGGTTAAACGTTTGTAAACACTGGAGTAGAAAATACCTATATTCAAAATGGGTTCCGAAAGTCCAAAAAAGCGCATTCTCTAACTCTTCAAGAATGAATACTATATAATAATAAATACTATAAGAATAAATATCACGGATTGTTCAGGTGGCTTAAACACATGTATCATTGTTTCCTGCGGGAAAGGCCTGCATACCTCGTCCAAAGGAACGTTATGGATGGGCGTTCCGTTGATCTCCAGGATCCTGTCTCCAACATGGATGGAGTTCTTCACATCCGGACTGATGCATTCCGTGTCCACCCTTTGAGAAGGAACCGGCAGAGAGTGAGTCAGACCAGTGGCATTAAAATGGGAATGAAGTTTATGTTCTGTCTTTGTTTACAACAAATCAAAAACACACTTGTGATCCTTTACAATTCTTAAAAACAAAATATATTTTAATATAAAAAAAAAAAACTTGGATACATTTGGACAATAATTTGGACAATGGGCATCGGATCGGTATCGGCCGATACCCAAACCCAGGTATCGGTATCGGTATTGAAAAAGTCGGTGCATCCCTAAATATGGCTACCAGTGATGTCATCTGATGTTACTCTCAATAACTGTCAAACTAAATGAAGGTCTCTTTCTCAGAAATCCTGACACAGTTACTGAAGATAATCCACAGACCTTGTTGTGAAGAGTTTCATGTAGGAACTACTTTTTACCAAGGTACACCCGCCATAATAGTCAAATCACAAATCAAATCACACCAGAACTAATTGGATGGACAGACAACACACACACACACACACAGCAGTAGGACTCACTGGGAGACCCTGACAGTGGGTCCGTTCTCAGGGCTGGTGTAGCCGTTAGGGCTCAGCGGCTGATCGATGGCCACGGAGAAGCCCCGCCCCCTGCCCCCGTTGCCCTCGGCAGCAGCTGGGATAGACACCAGGGTCACCGTGTGGGGCATCCGTGAGCATGGAGAGTCAGGAAGAGATACCGGAGTCACGATGGTCTGGTAGTAACAATGACCACTGGGGGGGGGAGAGGGAGGGGGGGAGAGAGAGAGAGAGAGAGAGAGAGAGAGAGAGAGAGAGAGAGAGAGAGTACATTTTAGTACAGTATAAAGTGTATTCAAAGTATATTTCTAACCATATGCACTTCGCTGGGAGTATGCTTGCAGTGTATTTTTGGTATTTCTTACAGTATGCACTTTCACATGTACTAATTCAAAGCATATTTAGTATGACCAAACTTAAGTTGTACTTTAGTAAACTTATTAAAAGTGTACTATTTTGCTAAGCAAAAGTAACCAAAAATACATTAAAAGTATAATTTAAATATATTTAATAAGCACATATTAAGTACAACTTTGAATACAATATACAATAAGTACAACTTAAGTGGTTTTAATGATAAAACTTTAGTATATTGTCTGAAGAAAAAGTATACTAAAGTATACATTCAGAAAATATACTTATCCTTTTTTTCTTTTACTTTTACTCCCTTCCCATCCCCCCACCCCCCAAAAAACACATGTACAGTAACTGATGACAGTTGCGCTTTTTAAAATAATCAGATTACTTCCATTACTCTATGTTAAAGGAGCAGCACCTTTGCTATAAGTGTGGGTTAAAACAAGTCTCTATGGGGTTGTTAAGTCGTGACATAATATGTTGTGACACAACCTTTGATTAAATCATTAAATCATTCCCGGGGCCAGCTTGCTGAGGCTCTGGTCTTTTCAACACGCCTCAGTGCTGTGTCCCTTGTTGTTTTAATAGATCTATAAATAAACTGTTTGTGGTATGGCCCCGGACATGAACATACGTCAAGTCAGACTGGGACTGCAATGATGTGAAATAAGAGGTGATTCAAAACCTAAATGCCAACGCTGCTGGTATTGACCTGATATGAATGTCTCCTATTCACTTATAGAACACAAAACAAAAAGCCTGGTTGCGCACTTCTCGCTCGCACACTCTGATGCAATATGTGTAATTCACTGAGAAGGTAACTTAATTAAAGTTATATATATGAATATGTGTGTATTTAAAGGGGAACTACACCCAATTCAAGAATGCCTATATATTACTCTGATGGTCCAAGACATTAATGGTCCAAACTAAGATATTAATGAACAACTCCATGTATGAACAACATTTTAATGCATCGTCTATGGAGCAGCTCCAGACTTTATACCTGATGACATCACAGGTTTGAGTCTTGACTCATCTGGTTTCTGGTTTCTGGTTCACAAATATTTATTGAACTTTCCTGGGCCATAGAAATAGCATCTAGAAATGTTTAATTAACACTTTAATCGCCGGGAACGCCGTAACTCGTCTTTGCTCGCCATGCTCATTCTGCCGAAGACGCCGTAACTCGTCTTTGATATCAATATTTCAAAAATCTGTGATCGAAATCATATTTCTCCTCCGGAGACATGAGATGTACTGGTGAGCTCCACTCAACTGTCTAACGGTTCAAGAGCGCCATCTGGTGGCCGATCGGCAGACGTGCCAACAGGACGTGACGCGCCAAACAGGAAGTGCTCATCCATATTTCGTCCGGGCACTCGCGATCGTTAGCCGGACTCCATCTCAACACACTGGATAATCAATCGCTCGCCCTAACTCAATAAACAACGTTATTTGGACGTATATAGTATTATACAACCTGGAAATGGTTCATCTATATCAACATCCCATAATCGAAAACTGTCTACTCCAAGCTGATCGTCCAACGGCGCGAGGAAGATATGGTAAGATCCAGCGTTATTTTGAATGAATGAATGACCTTTATTTATATAGCACCCTTCACAGCACGAATGCACAGGGTGCTTTACACTACAGGTTAATATAAAAACACAATAAAAACAAAATCAGAAATAAATGACAATAGACAAACAGCAGTTAAAAACAGTGAAACCAGATAGAAAAAGTAGAATAAAAGAATTTGGATAAAATCATGAGTCACTAATTAAAACAACACTATAGAACAGTGAGGACAAGAAAAAGGCGCCTATGTGTGATCAAAAGCCTGCCTGAACAAATGTGTTTTTAGTTTTTTAAATTTTCTAACGTGTTCCATATAAACTGCTCTGATGACCATATGACCCACACTAGACGAATGATATAACGCTGCCCACGGAATTATAAACGATCCCCCGCCCATCCGGTCAATATCAGATGATACGTAGTAACTTCTAGAAGTACCTCCAGTTGACATTTTTCATCTGGCACCGATCGCTACCAAACTGTATTTGATCATCAATATAATGCATTTGGGGCTATAAATCAAGTTCTGGAGAAAGCTGCAGAAAACGATAAAAACATACTTTAGACCATATTTTAGTGTGAATATGTGAATGAAAAAGTATAATGTTGCTACACCCTGAACAATGGATATAGGACATTGAATGGGCCATAATAATGTCAATTTAGCAATAGAATTTAAAAGGTTATAGCCCTGCAAAGAAGGGGAACTTCTCCATAGACAAATAGAGCTGGCTAGGGATGGTAAATTATGAATTTAACCATGGCGATCAAAGTGTTAAGGTGGTGTTCCCTTTAAGCTGTACAGTATTTCTACAGCATCTATGGAACACGTTTTGTGTTCAAAATTTGTCACTCATCTCTAAATCAATCAATCAATCAATCAATCAATCAATTTGTTTTTAAATCACCATCAGTCAAGAGTAATTTCCTAAAGAGCTGATTGACATTCACGGTCTCACGCTAAAATAAATCAACCTCAGAATGCCACAGATGCCCCTCGACGCACGCAGAGTGCCAGAACAATTAAGGAGTTGGTCCATCACTCATTGCGCAATTTCCATTAAGAGCTTAGAGCGGACGATGGCTGCTCTGTGTGTGTCCTTCCCTGTATCATCTCATCTTATCTTCCCAAGGTCAGTTATTCCTTGTATATAGCAGCTTTTATAGCGCTTATAAATGTATGCCTCACATTCACTCGTTCACTCACACACCGACTTCGGAGACAACCATGCAAGGTGCCAACCTGGGTCTCAGCTCCGCCATGAGCGCCTGGATCCTGGACTTTCTAAGTGACGGGCCCCAGGCGGTCAGGGTGGGGGGTCATACCTCCAGCAAAATCACCCTGAGAATCGGGTCCCCCCAGGGCTGCGTTCTGAGCCCCCTGCTGTATTCACTGTGTACACACATGACTGTGTGTGGCCAGGTTCAGCTCCAACTCCATGCATAATTATTATTATTCATAAGAGACTCTTGAACAATAATAATTATTACAGCCTCCATTTTTCGTGGATGAAAAATATACCAGACTATAGATATACATTTTCCCGAAATAACGCTACTTGCCTCGACAAAATCCGTGCATTGGTTATCACATAAATGATCATCTCAGAATAAGTGCCTTTGTACGCATTTTAGTTTATCTTTTACAGCTTACGTTTTGGGCAATCATTATTTAGAGGCTCCATTTTTCATGGAAGAAAAATACATCAGTTTAAATAAATGCATTCGAACAAGAAACCAATGTATAGCAATGGCAAAAAAATTGCCAGGCCTAACTGTATGCAAGCCAGGGAGGTCTTGGGCTTTGTAACGTGGCTTCATCTAGAAGTTTTCATCGATCCACTGAGCCGTGAGGCTCAACATGCTTGTTTGGTTGAGGTCTGAACTCGCCAAATTGCCCATAAATATAGTTTTTGTGGGTATTGTCCAGTTGTTGCTGTATATTTTGATCTGCCCAAAATTCAAGCAAGCATGAAAGCATTACAGGTTTGCTTGCACACCACGCCCCGCTCCGTCGTCGGGGACACTGGCGCACACCCGAGACCACCTATTCCAGCGGTCCCGTCTTGGACCGAATCAGCGTCCCCGGTGACTAGGGGGGGGGGGGGGGGGGCGTTCTCATCACACTCTATTTTGGTGCGATCATGCTCTGATTCGACCCCGAATGGCTAGTGTGAAAGCCCCCTGAGACGGTGATGTTTACATCAGTGTATTTGACGCATGTTCTCTTGGTTGAAACTCACCAGTAGAGCTTGGATCTCTCCACCAGGGCATAGGTGTCTCCATCGCCGATGAAGGCCTTGCAGGTCAGACAGGTGAAGCATTCTGGGTGATACTTCTGTTCCCCTGCAACCTGCCCAACACACACACATAGAAGGGTTAAAGGCCCACTCCGCCATCCAATGTAAACAAAAAGGTTTACAAAAGGGATACTGAACACAACATCTAGGATGGCATACAGTACATCTTCGTTAAGGCTATAGCTCATATGGCTTTTCCTCTTTTAATCTATTTAAGGGGAATTTCATTTAAACTGGAGTTTAAAGGGTTAAAAGAAAGAGGTCTTCCTGCTAGCAGGAAAGCCATTACTAGAAAGTGGTTAAGAACAGAAATTCCTACAGTGGATGATTGGATTGATATTATTTATGATATTTTTAAGATGGAAAGAATTACTTTTTCTTTTAGGTTGCAACAGGATAAGTTTCAGAAGAAATGGGAAAGATGGATAATGTACATTACACCGTTACGATCTTCATTTGTTTAAGGTATACAGAAATGACCATTCGGGATAATTGTTAAGTGAACCTTGTGTAAAAGGGAGTAGAGTATCAGGAAGATGCACCCCAACATATTATTTGGTTATTTGTTTGCTTTATGGTAGATGCAGATATATTGGAGATGTACCATAACATATTATTTTGTTATGTTATTTTTTGTTATTGTTTTTGTTTGTAAAAAGAAGTATAGGATGTTATTGACTGTATGGGTCCTCATGTATGTACTGGTACTTCTGCACCACAACTTTTAAGTTAAGTAAGAATTATTAACAATTGATGCAATTTGTACTGCAGAAGGCTGAGATAAAAGAAGGCGAAGTCAAGATATTGTTTGTATGGACCATGGTGAAAATCAATAAAAAGATAATAAAAAAATTAAATAAAAAAAGAAAGAGGTAATTTGAGGTTGATACTGTTGATATCCTAACATCGATGTGAAGTGAACAATATCACACTGACACAACATCATCTCTGCTTGCCAAACCAAACCGTGAGTGATATCTTTCGTGGAAGGGGGGACATTCTGGGTGAAAGCTTGTGGACGAGAGACCATCCACTGGACAAAAGGGTTCATTAAACAACAAGACTACATCAGGAGGACATTAGACACGGAAATGTCCAGCACATGTTCAACTTCTCACCAGAGCAGCATGATGACGATGGTAAACTGATTGCAGGAGTAGGCAGAGATCCGGTTCAGCGGCGAGTTACATGCAGCGAGATTGAGTTTGCTCCGATGCCAGATTCGCTTCTGCCCTCGCTAGCTTAGAGGAGCCTGTTTTGGCAACGCTGTGTGGACGGAATTGAATTAAGAGTCAAAACCAGAGGCAGGCAATGACAAGATTAAAACAAAGCTATCAGATGGGGAGGAGGATGGAGCGTATAAGGCAGCATTGTACCGGATGTCTGGGGTGGAACTCATACTGAAAGTATATTGTTAGTATATTAGTGTATTAAAAAGTATATTTCTACTCATTTGTACTTTCCTGAGAGTATATGCAATTTATGTACTAATTCATAGCACATGGTTAGCATGATAGTCATTAGCCTAATATGCTGTAAACAGTGTAGACAGACTGATGACGCACCCTGCGTTGAAAGTGAAACGTTAAAATAAAGTTTCAAATAAAGTCTCTCCCCGACACCACCATTTATATTGTCAAAAGGAAGTCCTTATATACGTTGGATAGGACAAGCCTGAATTGCTTGAATAGAAAGTGATCCAACCTAATCCTGCCTGGACTAAATGTGTTTGTCCTTGCTTAGCGTGTTCTGATCAACTTGAGAGTTGATGATCTGAAGCCACACTGCACAGCTCCAGCTGAGGTGACCTAGAGGGTGTATCCTTCCCCCTCAAGCCTCCCTCAGGTCACCAACAAGGCCACTCCTCTGCCTAACGACCTATGATCCTATTTAACAAGAGACCTATGACCCTCAGCGTGTTTAGGGTCTGTGGTTAAGGGGCTACTTATTCAGACCACCGGTATCTCAAATATACTCCCAAAGGGCTTGTTTTTGTGTGTTCTGAGTTGAGTGGGAGGCTGGGTTGGGATGGGTGGGCCGTCTTGAGCCACTCATAACAGATGCCATGATCTGCAATTCTAATTTTGCTTGTCAACTGTGAGGATGGGGACTGGAGGCGCGTAGCGGGGGTTTATGATGAATGAACAAAGAGCCATCTAGGAAACAAAAAACATGGATGGACTGATCTTTATAACTGTAGTATTAAAATATAAAAATATTTAGTTTTGGAATGGAATTTGAAAATATAGTTTAGAATTAGAATTATTGAATGCTGCGAACTTCATCCATTTTATAGATTTACATTTACATATAGTCATTTAACTATGACGCTTTTATCCAAAGCGACTTACTTAAGTGCTGTACAACAAGTCAGCAGAAAGGGTACAACTGGCAGCTAAGGGTAAGTGACATTGTTGGTCAAACAGTGTTGAACTTGGGTGCTACAGACTGATAAGAAAAAAGCAACAAAGGACAAAATGAGAACACAACACCTCTCAGCCTTGGAACTGAACCTTGTAGAAATTTAAGAGCAGCAATTTGTCTAAAGGGAAGGAAGTCTGCTTTCAAACGGTCGATGGAAGTGATAAAAACTACCAACGAGAGGGAAAAGCAATAAAGAAAAGAAAGGAAAAACGAGAAAGAATCAATCAAATCAATGTCTGTCTCCATATGTCTTCCCCGCCCTCCAGGGACTGTCGTCTCAGAAACCATAAGAAGACTAGCATAAACACAAGTAGACACACAGACACACAGACAGACACACAGACACACAGACACACACAGGTCCCCAGGCTGATTGGAAGAAGTCACGTGTACAACAAGCTAAATTAATGAATCCATCTTATAAGTAATAAATCTGAGCAGCTCCTTCCAGCTAAATATGCATCAAAATGCCTCGTCATCTGCATGTCAACAAGTTCCAGTGTTCTGTAGTGACCTGACCTACATTCACTTTAGGGTTGGGTACCTTTCACATTTGAACTAGGGATGCACCGAATGGGAAATTCTTGGCCGAAACTGATACCGAAAATAGAAAACAGTTGGCCGAAAACCGAAAGCCGAAAGGCCGAAAATGATTCATAGAATAGAATTTTTTTTTACCAATGTTGTGGAACATTATGATTATGGATAAATATATGATTATGGCTAAACTTAACTTAAATAATAAATAATCACTATTATGGGTCCATAAAACATTTATTCAGCACTTCTGAATGCATACAGTACATTAATTCCATCTTTTCTCTGGCTGCGCAGCGGACATCTGTGCTCTACTGAGCGCACCTTTCTAGTCCCCAGCTGAATGTGCTCGCTTGACTCGGCACAGTAGACGCGCGACAGACAGACAGCGTCAATGTGAGAAACACAATCCCCCCCCCCCCTCTCGCTCTGAATAATATGCATATTAGATCAGATTAACCGCGACGGGCATATAGTAAATAAGGATATAAAAGCATGTTAAAGACGCATTTATTGGACGCGTTGCGCGCAGAGTTTACATAGAAACAGCGCGACTCCCGGCAGCGCGACATCATCACAACAACACGCGAATAATATGCATATTAGATCACTCAGTGATTAACCGCAACGGGCATATAGTAAATAAGGATATAAAAGCATGTTAAAGACGCATTTATTGGACGCGTTGCGCGCAGAGTTTACATAGAAACAGCGCAACTCCCGACAGCGCGACATCATCACAACAACACGCAAGGTTGTTAGGTTGTTTCTGTTTCGGTGATATATTTTCGGTGAAAAAACTCTTTCGGCCGAAAGTCGAAAGGCAATTTTTTGCCATTTTCGGCCGAAAACTTTCGGTGCAGAAATTTCGGTGCATCCCTAATTTGAACCGGTACGTGATTCGATACCGGTACCCAACGGTACCTTTTTTCAGTACTTTAGTCTCTAAAAATGGTACAGTATCTACCTATTATTTCCCGTATGATAGCCATGCCCAATATACACGAGTAATTGCGATCACCATGGGACGACTGGGATTTATTCATTTTGAAGTACCTTCTGACTAAGGTAAGGTCTATTTTAGGTAACCTGCTGGTATTTTTTAACCTAAAACATACTTTTGTACCGATCAGTGTCGTATTTTACCGGACCTAAAACATGCTTTTGGTAACGATCGCAGTTTCGGGGTAAGACGTCATTGGACAAAAATAATTACGAAATGTGGCACCGGTGGATCTCACGTGAATCGGTACTTGGTAGTACCGACGTGATTCAGTCGGTAACCTTAAAAGTAGGGCTGGGCGATATGGCCTAAATATGATATCACGATATTTTCTGACCTTTCTGCGATACACATCACGATGTTTTTCCTTTTTTCCCCAAACAATTCATTATGAGGCTTACCAAGACAGTATTTGAGTTTGCAAGCTAACATTAAAGACAAAAGACTCATGAATTTAGCATTTTTATATTATATATTAGATTTAGATTATTGGATTCTTAGATTATATATTTAGCATTTTAGCCTTTCGTTTTTTAGATTATATATTAGATTCGATTTAGATTATATATTGTAACTATTTATTTATTTATGTATACATTTATTATTTGAACGGCTTAAGGCTATATCTGTACTTGATGTTTGTTTGTGTTGCATACTTGAAATAAACTTCAATCAAATCAAACCCCCCCACTTAAAAACTAAAACCTGTGTTTAACCTAGCCATCTATAAAACATCATGCTAAAACTGTGAAACAAATGTCCTACTCCCCTAAAGAAAGAAATACATAGCAAACATGACTCAGTTATCCAATAGTGCTGCTTCTTTTTATTTAGTTCAAATCTTTTAGTTAATAAGACTAAAAGACTACAATATGACTACAACGATTTCATGACAGCTTCCTGTCCTCGCATTCCATTTCCGGTTTACGTAAAACAGATTGCTGCTAATTAAACACTTAATGGGAACGGAGTAACGTTAACGTTATGTTGAGTTCATACGTGTAGTGTAGTATGAACTCGACATAATGGATGGTACACTCTGTTAGCTCCGTAGCTAATCCGCTCATAGACAGTACCGTTAACGTCGGAGTTTATCAATATTCCTGGGTTTCGGGGGGCATCCCTAGCACCGAGTCACCGCCTCTCTGTCTCTGGCTAGGTGTGTGTGCTTGCGTGCGTGTAGATGACGTAATTTGGGCAAGTGTGTGTGTGACTGACTTTTTTTTCTGCGAGAGGGAGAGGAAAGCATTTAGCGTTGCGCTTGTAAGTCTCATCTCAGCCGCGGCAGCCTCTAACGCGAGGGCAAAACATCACGATATCCACGATACGTTTAAAAAGTGTATCGTTAATGAACTGTACCCGATATTTATATAATATCGTCATATCGCCCAGCCCTACTTAAAAGTACCTGATTCGGTACCCATCCCTAATTCACTTCAACCCATTCAACATGGAAATGCAATTAATTCACTATAGGCCTATATATACATAGAGAGTGAGTGAGTGAGACTGTCCCGTAAGCTGGTTTGATCCCCTCAACAGCGAATGTGTCCATCCTTGTCAAAGTGTTCCTTGAGCAAGGCAGTGAACCCCTCCATATTCCAGGGGGCGCCGGAAGCATCTGACCCTGTGCTCTGAGCCCTCTGGTGAAAGGCCTACATGTATACCACATAGCCTCAGGAGGGAGACACCAAGAAAAACGTTCATAATTACACTGTGTGGAATATGGTGATTGAATGTTCAAACTAAATCATTACAGATCTGATGTATCGGACTTTAACACATTGTCCGCCATGCATTGTACCCATCCTTATGCCCAGTCTGCCAGTGCTGTAACCCTATGGAGAATTGCATTAAAATAGGCTAAAATTAAATAGCCTATGCGATGAACGAAACAATAGTTACATTTGTTTCATTGTTGCTTCACTCTGATAAAGTGCGGCTAGAATGTTTTTTTTCTTTCTTTTGTATTGAGCCTGAAACCAAGCAGGTCTAATAATGACAACGATGTGTGTTCCTAGTAGGGAGTTAGGCAACGCTCTAAAAGCTGTCTGCTGGATGAGAATTCTATTCTACACAACTGTCTTCATTAGATAAACCAATAGATACAAACATTGTGTATGACAAAATAAATATGGGCTGTTTTAAATTGTGTGAATAGTTGTTGTGAGTACTCGCACTGTTTCAATATAATCCGTTTTACCATTCATTCATTATAAACACAGACGTAAGGTGTCCACCGCGCTCAGAACGTCAAATTCTATCAACACTTTTTTTTAAGCTCCGGCCAAAATGCGTGGTGACGTGTTGACCAATTTCGGAAGGGGATCTTAATGATATATCAATAAAAACGTACCGTCAGTTCATGTCCAAGGGATATGTTCACGCGCACAGCAAGTTTCACCAGTTAATTTTAACCAGTGGAGAAAGTTAAGAGAGATTTCCCTATCGTTTTTCTTATATGAATTATTCAACCTACGTTAATAAAACATACTTGGTGATCAACTACAGTTTGCTGTGAACATTATGATATGTGTGTAGTGTTCTTCTGATACAACGATTATTGGTGAAGCGATGTCGAGATTAATTTGGGGTGTGACAGCTGCTGCAGCGCAACTTGTGGTTTGCTGATGAGAATGGCGGGGCGGGAGCTTGATGCTGGATTAGCGCATCGCTTCGTTGGGAGGCGGATTGGATTCGGCAATTCATTGGATTAGGCAAATCACGCAACGTTTAGATTTCAGTGAACCCCACATGATAATGTTGCCGTCTCAGTAGGGATGGGTACCGAATTCGGTACTTTTGAGGTACCGAACCGAAACACGTCGGTACTACCGAGTATCGAATCAAGTGAGAAACCGAAAAAAAAATCAATTTTTTTTTTTTTTTTGTCAACGTTCACACGCACAATATATGCTTACCTAGGATTTGACTTGATTCAACAACAAATCAGTCGGAGCAATGACAAGCCGAAAACTGTCGAAATTGTAGTTAATTGAAGTTTGGATTATTTTTTTACGACTGATGTAGGTAAATAAAATTTCTTGAGACTAAAGTACCGAAAAAAGGTATCGGTTCAAATGTGAAAGGTACCCATCCCTACGTCTCAGTAGTGCCAAATTTCTCAGTTCTTCGCTTGATATAATTAATACAAATGTCCAATATAACGGAATTCGTTAGCTCATAAAAATGTGATAACAGACTGCTGTTTAATGTCGGGCCGACTGCCCACAGACGGAAATTCGCCTATTGATTTCAAGTCAGCAGCAGCACACGAGTCTATCGACGGGACTTATTTTATTTGGAATATAATGTTGACGCAAAAGTAGCCTAGTTTTAAGTTAAAATATTATAAATCTACATGCCTTGAGGATGTCATTCTTTATATTGCCTGCCTATCAATTGTTTTTAAGCTCAATAAACTCTGACCGGAATTTCTCCCATTTGTCCGGGAGATTGAAATCGTTCAGGACACGGAGACCGGCACCAATATTTTCTGAGACAGAGAAGAGAGAGACATACAGAGACACAGAATAGAGAGAGAGGAAGACAGACAGAATTACAGAAAATGAAAGACAGAGAAAACAAGACAGATACAGAAGGAAAGCTGCATAAACAGAGTGAGAAAGATAGAGAACAAGTAGAGAGAGAGAGACCAAAATATAGAGGGAACGAGAAAGAGAGATAGAGAGAGGTAGATAGAACAACTGATGGTGCCGATGAGCAGAGCGGAAGCAGCTATATGACATGTTGTGTCTTCCTCCATGGCGCCACACACACACACACACACACACACACACACACACACACACACACACACACACACACACACACACACACACACACACACACACACACACACACACACACACACACACACACACACACACACACACACACACACACACACACACACACACACACACACACACACACACACACACACACACACACACACACACACACACACACACACACACACACACACACACACACGGCTGTAATCAACCCATTGTGATGATCCCAGCGTTGTGATCCCAGCTGTCTAAACAGAATACAATCAATCAATCAATCAATACATTTTCAGTGAAGTAACTTGAGCCCATTGCCTTTGGTTTGTGGCTAACTAGCCTCAGTTCGCATACGGAACTCATGTGCTGAGAAAGGATTCTACCAATATACAACATCATTGGTAAGAACTGCTGGGGTTACAGAAATCAACTAGGCTATCCCTTTAATGGTGTGTCTGTGTTGTATTTAGTGATGACATTTAATCTATATCATAGGTGCACACACACACTGATAGCGGTGTGATCCGATAACAAGATTAATGTGTAGCAGAATGAATGTGTAGCATGGTCAGAACAGAAGTGTACAATGGTCACCGGTCAGAAGTCAAAGCAAAGCAGCCTGGTTTTCTGTGTTTTACATACACAGAAGTGTGTTAGATCTCTGTAATGGAGATTCTCATATCCAACACTGGTTCACATAATATTACACAATACCTATTTGGAACGTCTAACATCGTTCCCCCCTGGCAAATTACTCTACATCTTGCCCCACTGTATTACACAAATAAATAAAATAAAAATAAATAAATAAAACATTACCAAAATTACTAAAATTTAAATTAAAACTGAAACTAAATAAAAATGAAATTTTAGAAAAAAAATTAAACTACAGTGAAACTAGCAAGCAAACACAGAAAATTAACAAATTAAACTGAATTGAAAACTAAAATAACCAAAACATATTAAAAAGTACAAATAAATAAAAGAAGAAACAACCCTGCATTGGTTCCAGCACATCCAAACGGTTTTCATAAAAAAAGGGAAAATAATAATAATAATCTCTCTATATCTGCCAATGTTTACAGTTGAATACTCAGACTCCATATTGTGGTATTGTGGATGTTTTAAGTGCTGGTTTTGCAAGTTTGTAGGCTGGGGTTTTCCCACGGTCACACACAGTACAGCCATGGAAGCTTTAAGCCACAGGAGTGTCTCAGGCCAAAAGCATCCTGTGTCAATGTGTGCCTGTTCCAATGACTTGGAGAGAAGATAGGAGAGGAGAGAGAAGAGGAGGAGAGATGAGATAGGAGAGAGGGGGAGATGAGGGGAGAAGAGAGGAGATATGAGAGGAGGAGAGGAGGGGAGAAGAGAGGAGATAGGAGAGGAGGAGATGATGGGAGAAGAGAGGAGAGGAGATGAGGGGAGAATAGAGGAGATAGGATAAAATGATAGGGGGGAGAAGAGGAGGTGAGAGGAAGAGCGGAGATGAGGAGAATGGAGGAGAGGAGAGTAGAAGAGGAGAGCGGAAAAGGGGAAAGGGGAGGAGAGGACAGCTGGATGGAGACAGAGAGACAGCATGACGCCGTCACACCCTTACACTGTGGCTACTACAATTTGGCATCCTCCTGCACACACACATCTGACAAAGGAACAGGTGCTGTTTCACACACAAACTTAAACTTCAAAGTGGGATATAGATAGATAGACAGAGAGAAAGAGAGAGTTTAGCCTTCTTACACTTCCATCACCTCTCAAATATAATGAACTGCTAAGATAAACTGAAGAAAGAGAATAAAGAGTGAGAGACTATGTGGTATAGAAGAAAGAGAGGAACAAGAGATAATATGTGGTATAGAAGAAGGAGAGGAAAGAGAGTGAGACTATGTGGTATAGAAGAAAGAGAGGAACGAGAGAGATACTATGTGGTATAGAAGGAGAGGAAAGAGTGAGACTATGTACGTAGGGCTGACCCCTATTAATCGATTAGTCGACTAATCGGTCGAAAGGGGCCGTAGTCGACTGGCCAACCTCTTAGTCGAATATAATAAAAAAAATAAAAAAATAAAAAAAATAATAGGATTCATTTTAATTAATCATTCTTTCCAAAAGAAAATAGGCCTAGAAGCGTGGCTAACGCTAATGGCACGCATACCAGAGGCTAACTGCCTATGAAAACAGGCACAGAGGCACTGAAAGAGGATTTCACCCATCTAATGAACACACTAGACTAGACAAATATCAAGATGTATCCATCAGTGGACCAATTGCATGCTTTTGCAGAGGACAAGAAGCCTTCAGTCGACTCCTTCAGACATTAAGCACCCCACAGCCCAAATGAAAAAAAAAAAATTATATATATATATTTTTTTTTTAAGTCGACCAATAGTCGACTAACGGCAAATTTTGGCCAATCCTAGTCGACCATCCAAATCCTTAGTCGGGGACAGCCCCAGTATGTAGTATAGAAGAAAGAGGAAAGAGAGATACTATGTGGTATATAAGAAAGAGAGATATAAGAAAGAGAGGAACGAGAGAGATACTATGTGGTATATAAGAAAGAGAGGAACGAGAGACATACTGTGTGGTATAGAGGAAAGAGAAAGAGAAGTAGTGGCTATGTGATTAGAACGAGGGACAGATGAGCTGAAAAAGCAGAAAATAGATCAGGGTTTCCGTTAGAAAGAATTGTTGCCGGCCTCAGTGTCCGGTAGATTTCAATCTACCGGTCAAATGAGAGAAATTCCGGTCAGAGTTTATTGAGCTTAAAAACAATTGATAGGCAAAAGAATGACAACAAAACAAAAGAATGACATCATCAAGGCATGTAGATTTATAATATTTTTACTTAAAACTAGGCTACTTTTGCGTATAAAGTCATATTCCAAATAAAATAAGTCCAGAGACTCCGTGCTGCTGCCGACTTTAAATCAAATAGGTGTCTGTGGGCAGTCGCCCGACATTAATAAACAACAGTCTGTTATAATCACATTTTTATGAGCTAACGAATTCCGTTATATTGGACATTTGTATTAATTATATCAAGCGAAGAACTGAGAAATTTGGCAGAGAGAGACGGCAACATTATCGTGGGTTTGCGTGACGACTCTCTCTCTCTCCACCTCCCAATGACTTATTTGCGAGAGTATGTCGATGCAGAGCAGCAGATTCAGCTGTTATTGGCTCTTTTCTGGGGACCGCTCAGCAGCGCCCCCCACCCAACATTGAATTGAAAATGGCTGAATTGGAGTACTGCTGGAGTACTGCATTGTGCTGCTGCTGCTCCGGCTCTGCAGCTTCACAAAAGTTTGCACACCCAGCACTAAGCTCTCGCTGACAACGTCGTTGTCATTATTAGAAGCAACGATGACACAAATGTAATGATTGTTTCGTTCATCGCATAGGCTATTTAATTTTAGCCTATTTTAATACAATTCAAATAATCAAATTGTGCTTAGACTCAGGGAATTATTTTCACCGGACATTAAGACCGGAGAGATTAAATATGTCGGACTTCAACAGATTTTGCCGGTCAAATACCGGTAATTACCGGCTAACGGAAACGCTGAAATAGATAGAGAAAAAGAGACACAGAGAGAGAGAAAGAAGGGAAGAGTTAGAAAGATAAATAATGAGATACACAGAGACAGACACGAGTTGAGAGAGACAGATAGATGGACAAAGAGACAGGGAAAAAGACAGAGAAAGAGAGATAGACAGACAGACAGAAATATAGACAGAGATGTCTATGACTAATAGATGTGTCACCTCTCCTCTATGCTGCAGTGAGTATCTAAAATAAACGGACCCTGTATTGTGGCACCAAACCACCTGAGCTCATGTGACCAGTGACCTCAGAGAAAACTGGCCTCAAAGTTGCACCAATAACCTCTGTCATTTCCTATTACACAAGAAATGGCCAATGCTTAGCTGGTATGCATGCTTCACTGCTTCCATTATTGCTCTGCTTGACCTAGAAGCGTGTGTGTGTGTCTGTCTGTCTGTCTGTCTGTTCATACATTTTGTGTGTACATGTGTTCACATGTGTGTGTGTCTATTAACTCAATCTGCGCCATCCACGTATATATACGTGTTTGCTCGATCGTTGAACGCCAATCACGTATATATACGTAATTTGGTCCGTTTTCCTTTTTTTCGATTTTAATATTCTATTCAGTGTCACGGACCTCTATGTTACCGTTAAAAGGCATATTGGGACCCCGAGAGTTCAGTACCGCCCAGATCCTGCTAGGTGGCAGTATCGCCCACCCTTTGAAACCCTGTTCCAGACTGTGTGTCACATATAATCTCCGCCGGGTGCAGAATTTTGGTCCAGGCAAGTCTAGCGGTTCACCCGATCACATTGGAACGCGTCCATGGCCCCTCGATGCATGTGTTGTGCCGGATTATGTCGGGGACCCGATGGACACCAATACTGGAAATCGCGATCAGACAATTGGAATATTCTTTTTGGAATACCCCCGATCAAAGGTAAGGACTATCTGCCGTCAATTCCACCTTGATCCTACAATGATTTCATATCGATCCAGTCGATGAATGCCGTTGATGACGATCAGAGCATCAAAAAACGAACCCCCCCCCCCCCCCCCCCTTTGATGCATTCATGATGAAACATAATACCTATTATATACCTTTGATTTGGAAACAGTAGCATGTCCAGGCGAGCAACACGAACGCATTTAGCAAAATTCACATATCGCTCCATAGTGCCGTTTTCAGGAACTAGCCAGGATTAGGGCTGGGCGATATGACGATATTATATAAATATCGGGTACAGTTCATTAACAATACACTTTTTCAACGTATCGTGGATATCGTGATGTTTTGCCCAATAGGATTGTGTCGCGTCAATCTGGTCCACACGTTACTCGTTCATATCTCAGCCTGTGTTGAGATATGCCCATTCCGCGGTCTGTTAATAAAGTTTTCAATCAGACAGATGTATGGAAAGGCTTTTATTATAACATTCGTTGAGGTAAAATCATTATGGCTCATTTAGTCATCCTGTGGTGCACTGGTCTCCTACTAGTCGGTTGCGGGGAGCTAATGTAAGTAGCTTTGTTGATGTCAGCACACCGGACATTCAGGAAGTCAAAAACTAATGGCGCTTGCCGATTGGTGCTAAGAACAGCAGGGCGGGTGCAAGCGGTGTGACGTAATTGGCAGACTCGACTGTCAATCAAAATTATTCTGTTGTCCGTCAGAATGAATGAATGAAAACTTTATTAACATATTGCAAAATGGGTACAATACAGTACAGGAGGATGAAGACCAGAAAAAGACTTTCGGCTTTTTTACATAAGGGTCCTCCATTTTCAATTCATCAAAACATTTAGAGACATACAAATATACAGTAGTTTCATAAAAATGCTAAAATGCTATTGATTGATTGATTGATTGATTTAAAACTTTATTAACATATTGCAGAATGGGTACAGTACAGCTCAATACATACAATTGTTAAGGGGATGCAGACCAGAGAAAGACTTTTGTCTTGTTTACATCAGGGTCCCCCATTTTCAATTCATCATATTTCATATCTAAATCATATAATATCTCATTGCTAAATATATGCAATATATTATAATCTAATAATCCAATAATCTAAATCTAATATATAATATAAAAATGCTAAATGCATGGGTATTTTATTTTGTCTTTAATGTTAGCTTGCAAACTCAAATACTGTCTTGGTAAGCCTCATAATGAATCGTTTGGGGTAAAAAAGAAAAACATTGTGATGTGTATCGTCGAAAGGTCAGAAAATATCGTGATATCATATTTAGGCCATATCGCCCAGCCCTAGCCAGGATCACTCTGAAACTATACAATATTCACGACGGGATAACACGCAAACGTATACATGAACATTCAAATGAATACATTCTTTTACACATGTTGAATGAGGGATAGTTACTGTCAAATGAGCCATAGTATTGTCTCCATAGCTATAATATAGAATATAGATATAGCCCTGCAAACACAGCGACGCACAGTGAAAATGCCTATATTTTTTTGCGATCCACTTTTTCTCCCATTTTCTATTTTTCTCCCATCCCAATTTCGTATCATCCAATTCAACCCTCCCCTGTCTCGAACGCTGTTTCTTGCCTCCCACAAGCCGGCTGCAATGTGGACTAAGTCATACATAGCACGAGTCCCCTCCCCTCCGATACTCGAGGTAACAGCAGTCGCATCTTTCCACCTGTGCGGCGCGATCTTTCAGCGTCAGGGGTCTGCGCTTTGGAGGGGCGCCGCCCCCATCGCTTCCTGATTCTACTGCGCAGGCGCACCAACCGACCTGTAGGAGTGAGTCGCTGTCCACAACGCCCGATCCCCACCCATCAGTTTCCCACCCCCTAATACTGCCAATGTGCATTAGTACGGTGGTGAGCGCCTTGCCCACTGCACCACGTAGCCGCCCTGAAAATGCCTATATAAAGCGTGGCGCATTTACTACAGGATAAGGATAATAGCTGGCAGAGAAAGAGTTAATGTAGTTTTGTGTATGTGATATATATATATATATTCAACATTTGTTAATGAAGAATAGGCTTCACTTTAGATTAGGGCACACAATAGCATCTGTAAATGATTTATAGATGTTTTATGAATGTCTTAACAAATCATTTGCTGAACATGAACAAATAAATGGAGGTACAGTATAGTTGTTTTTTCATATCCATTTTTCAAAGCATCTACAAATGTGTTACTACACATTAACACATTGAGTGCCACGCCCCTTCCGGGAAGTAACCCCTTCCGTGCCGCCCATTAAACCCATGTAAACGTAGTTGTAGTTTGTAGAGCTAAACCTATATTTTATAGTATAGCTATGGGTATAATAACGCCCTCGAGTCTCAGTGAGCTGCTTCTGGTCAACGTGCAAAAAACAGATACTTTTTTCATCCGTACATTTCCGTTTGATACCGTTTTGAATATGAACATAGTCCGGCCGCTTCTGAGCAATTCCAGGGAAAAGACACGAAAACAGCGTTTTTGTGTAATTAAAAAAAACAGTCATTTTTTGCCTGATTATCGGATCTTCCTGAAATCAACGATAGATCATCATTATTAGGGATGCACCGAATGGGAAATTCTTGGCTGAAACAGATACCGAAAATAGGAAACAGTTGGCCGAAAACCGAATACCGAAAATGATTAATGTAGTTAATCAGTAATTAATGTTACTGTAGTGGCTACTGTCATAATTAATGGGATTATGGAAGGACTGTTGTATTTACTACATCTCCCGTGACTCTTAGCGGGGGAAGACGTAGCTTACGAGAGACGAGTGAAAGAGGACCGGAGGCGTTGTTAGCTAGCTTAACGCTAACGTTAGTTTAAAAGGTTTTAACCGTTTTAAAGCATGTTAAAGACGCATTTATTGGATGCGTTGCTCGCGGAGTTTACATAGAAACAGCGCGACTCCCAAGAGGAGTTAGTTATCACAGGCTGCAGAACGCAGGAAGAGCTGCCAAGCTGCTCACGTTATACGTTGCGCAAAGTCTGTAGCCGCGTTTTGATTACGTCATCACAACAACACTTTAGGTTACGAACGTTACGTAACCCGTTTTTTTGACATTCTGTGATATATTTTCGGTGCTAAAACCCTTTCGGCCGAAAGCCAAAAATGCCTTTTTAACCATTTTCGGCAGATAATTTAGACCGGAGTGTTTAGGACCCGCCCCAGCTCGGTAGGGAAAATAAACTAACCCATTTCTAACGGGGTGCAATAATGCCGGAAGGCGTTAGAAGGCGGTATAAGGCATAAAAAATATATTGTTTGTTTCCTGTTGGTTGTCAGTTAAGGCATGGGTAGGTAGGGAATTTATTTTATTTATTTATTTTTTATTCTTTCCCACGGCGACTATGGATAGGGAATTTCTTTATTTAATTAAAATGTTCACAACAACATGGATGCATGTACTCTGCCAGCATGTTTAATATCCATAATACTAAAGGTCTGACTAAGATTTCTATGAAACTTTATTCTAAAAAAAAAAAGAAGAAAAAATAATCGTTTTTTTTTTTTATATATATTTTTTTTTTAAACTCATAAAATATATTCGGTCGCACCTAAATCGGCAGGGTCGGTCGGCAACCGTAAACAAACAATATTTTTTGTTATGCCTAAGACCGTCTGCCAGCTCAGACACACTCAGAACAGTATGCACAAGGTGCCCCGCTGAATTATGAATGGCAATAGCGAATAAAAGAAATACTGTGACAGAAACGTAGATCTATGTTTCCGGCACTCAACAATCGGGCGACAGAACCGTAGATCTACATTTTTGGCAATCAATGTGTTAAACAACATTATTTAATGATGAACAAATCAAGTACAAACAATGTTGATAATGAGTTATATAAATAATGTAGAACTAATTTGTAAATGTTATACAAATATAGTTATAAATGATTTAATAATAATTTACGAACGTATATAAATATTTTATTCATGATTAGTTCATTATCTACAAATACCTTATAAAGGTCTTATAACTGAGTGTTATTATAAAGTGTTACCGATACATAATGTTGAACATCTGTGTATGAGTTCAAATAGAACTGTGTCTCTGCCTGCCTGTGTATGTGATATATACATGTGTATACACGTGTATTCATGTGTGTGTATGTGATATATACATGTGTATACACGTGTATTCATGTGTGTGTATGTGATATATACATGTGTATACACGTGTATTCATGTGTGTGTATGTGATATATACATGTGTATATACACGTGTATTCATGTGTGTGTATGTGATATATACATGTGTATACACGTGTATTCATGTGTGTGTATGTGATATATACATGTGTATACACGTGTATTCATGTGTGTGTATGTGATATATACATGTGTATACACGTGTATTCATGTGTGTGTATGTGATATATACATGTGTATACACGTGTATTCATGTGTGTGTATGTGATATATACATGTGTATACACGTGTATTCATGTGTGTGTATGTGATATATACATGTGTATACACGTGTATTCATGTGTGTGTATGTGATATATACATGTATATACACGTGTATTCATGTGTGTGTGTGTGTGTGTGTGTGTGTTGGCCAGTCATGCAGGTCTGGCTAGCTCTCTTTACTGATGAAATCGTGAGCACATGTTCTTGGGGGGTGGTTTTCAGTGTGTGTGTGTGTGTGTGTGTGTGTGTGTGTGTGTGTGTGTGTGTGTGTGTGTGTGTGTGTGTGTGTGTGTGTGTGTGTGTGTGCGCGTGTAGTCAGAGGGACATGCTCCCCCCTGCCTAGGGAGGGAGAATAACAGAGAGGTTCTCATCCTAGAAGTTGGCTGTACGTTTGCCTACAGTCTAGAAGAAGCCTTTACAACCAAAATGTTGAAGTATACCATACAGATCCAGCCAGAATTAGTCATGGAACAGCTGTTTGCCGGCCGTTTTGACGCCGTTTTGCGTGGTTAATGTTAACAATGACCAGCGGGGGCGCTCTCATACAGCTGGTGACAACGTGCCGAGGTGCCTGTTCATTCAAGAAGCTCCGCCCTCGACAAAGGGAGAGAGAGGCTGAGAGAGAATGAGAGCGAATGGCCAAAATGCACAGTGTTCTGACCACATGTTTTGGCTCAAATACATAGTATTATATTGTATGCCTCGTTTTATAAAATATCCTTTGAGCGCAAGCGATTGATAACTGTCAACGTTGAAACGGCACAAGCTATTATTTATTTTTTAAGCGGGCCGATTTTATTATGAAATTCGTATTATGAAACAGGAAACACCTCGACCATTGTCTTCAACTTATCTCACTACGATTCAACCTATTGCGTGGCACAACAGAGAGACGTTGTAGTATCCGCGTCTGTGATTTGCCTAAACGTTCGGCTGAGTCTGCACCAGCCGTAGTGGGCCGAGTTAGACAGATCATTAGAATATTATTCTTTTGGTAACGTATTTCTGACTACAGTACAGTATGTATTACTATCTATTACTACCTACTATGGGCCAGCCGTGTATAGGTGTAACAGAGTTATAATAGTTCAATGGTTGTGATGGCGGAGTTACAGTAGCGACGCGTCAGGTTCCTTTGCATATCGTTTTATTTACTACTACCTACTATGCTGCTATGTCTATACTACTATCTACTACTACTTTGTATCACAAACAGTACTGTATTTGCAAAACTGATATGTCATAAATGTATAGATGTACAGTAGCAGTACTGTCTACCTGTATGTCATGTATGTCATTATGAATTGAAAATGGGGGACCCTGATGTAAACAAGACGAAAGTAAAAATAAAACGTTCAAACTGTTCCAACTTGTGTATTGTTTTCATAAAAGTTGACTAAGATTGTACTCTTGTATTTTGCACTGTACAGTATGTCACAGGTGAGCTTGCTAGCCATTTGATTGTTAACGTGATACTCTGCAGTGCAGGTGAATAAAGTAGAAGCACTTCTTATAGTGTACAATGGGGGACATAAGTATTGTTCAGTAAATGTATTTCCAATTAGCGTATTCAAGCGAAATTTGCACCAGACGTTTGTATTAACTCAAGAAATCTAAACATTAAAGTCCATATGTAAATAAAGTTATGTGTAATCAAGTGGAATGAAACAGGAAAAAAGTATTGGACACACTAAGAAAAAGCAGTACACCACGGCAAGGAAAGGCAAGGAACTAGCTGAAAACCAAAACGAATTAGGAGGCAACTCTACCTCCTATCTGTGCTAATAATGTCAACTGGGTTAGAATATATTAATGGGCTATAAAATGTTTTTTTGTTTGTTACCAAGGTGCCACACAAGAAACATCAACTGATGGGTAAAAGCAAAGGGCTCGCCTCTCAAGACCTTCACAAACAGATTGTTGCAAATCATGAAAATAGAATTGGCTAAAGACATATTTCACAACTTCAGAATCTTCCAGTAAGCACCATTGGGGGCATTATCCATAAGTGGAAGCAACATCACTCCATCATCAACCGGCCATGCACTGGTGCTCCTCGCAACATTTCTGATCAGGGAGTCAGAAGGATACTGATGGGCCAAAATCACACCTGAATACTTGATTGATTGATTGAAAAGTTTATTAACAGATTGCAGAATGGGTACAGTACAGTACAGCTCAATACATACAATTGTTAAGGGGATGCAGACCAGAGAAAGACTTTCGTCTTGTTTACATCAGGGTCCCCCATTTTCAATTAATCATAACATATATGACATACATGACATACAGATAGACAGTACTGCTACATCTATACATTTATGACATATCAGATTTGCAAATACAGTACTGTTTGTGATACAAAAGTGTCCAGAAAAAGAGTGTATATACATTTGGCGTAGAAACTGTACATTGGAGGAGGTTGGGTGGGTGGGGTGGGGTTGGGTGGGTTGGGTGAGGGCTGTACATTGGAGGTGGGGGGGGGGGGGGGGGGTGATCATACGGGTGATCATACAGAAAGCATCCTTGAAGCTGTCATTACAAACAAAGTTTTAGTTTTGAATCACTTCTCTTGTAACACAACTCCTGGTCTACAGTTCTCCTGGTACAGTGTGTAAACCCATCTTAGGTCCAGTCATCTATTAACAGTCTATACTGTAGTTGAGGGGAACCTGTGTCAGAAACAAAAACAAAATTACAAACATCTCAAAACAATCTGGTCAGACTACTGCTTGACCTTACTCCTAGAACCCACCTCACCCCTGCCCACTTTGACAACCTAGGATGGCTTAGAGTAGACACAACTTGCAATGGGCCTGGTCTACAAGATACACTACACGACCAAAGTACCCATGTACATGTCAAAATACTTCCCACTTTCAAAAACACTCTCAAAAAACACCTACCTGCAATTCTAAACTGGCCCCTGTAAATGTCCTAACACAACCCCCCCCCCAATGTACAGTAAATGACCAAGTATAATAATAATAACTTTGTTTTATATAGCGCCTTTCAGAGGACCCAAGGTTGCTTTACATAGGGGGGGGGGGGGGGGGGGGGGGGGGAGATGACAAATTAACAAACATAGTGGACAGACACAACATATACATATAAAGTGAGAAAGTTAGGGGTTGAAGGCCAAGTTGAAGAGGTGGGTTTTGAGCAGTTTTTTTAAATTAGTCCAGAGTTGGGGCGGTGCGGAGTTCTGCGGGGAGGGAGTCAATATTCCAATGTACAGTTTTGCTTGTTCAGTTGTACAGTGTCCCCCACCCACTCCTCCTACCCAACCTCCCCCCAACCTCCTCCAATGTGCAGTTTCTATGTCATAAATGTATAGATGTACAGTAGCAGTACTGTCTACCTGTATGTCATGTATGTCATTATGAATTGAAAATGGGGGACCCTGATGTAAACAAGACGAAAGTAAAAATAAAACGTTCAAACTGTTCCAACTTGTGTATCCACTGTTTCTAGGGTATTTACTTATTGTATTTTGCACAATCACAATGTTGAGTTTTTTTTTTTGTGGAGGACATCTTCAGTTTTGCAGGATTTTGAGAAAGCATGGCACTTGAGACAAAACACACTATATCCTATATAATTGTATTTCTCTTTATATACAATTCGTACAGCTTGTTATATTACATTTTATTGTATTTTCTTGTTCTTGTGGCCATCTTGGTCGACAGGTAATTTGTCAAGTAATTGGTCAAACGTTTCACACCGAAACGTCATGATATGATTTCAGGCTGCCAATAAATTTGGAAAAACCTGGAGTGCGTGCCTGGACACAACATATACATATAAAGTGAGAAAGTTAGGGGTTGAAGGCCAAGTTGAAGAGGTGGGTTTTGAGCAGTTTTTTAAATTAGTCCAGAGTTAGTCCCCCACCCACTCCTCCTACCCAACCTCCCCCCCAACCTCCTCCAACGTACAGTTTCTATGTCATAAATGTATAGATGTACAGTAGCAGTACTGTCTACCTGTATGTCATGTATGTCATTATGAATTGAAAATGGGGGGACCCTGATGTAAACAAGACGAAAGTAAAAATAAAACGTTCAAACTGTTCCAACTTGTGTATCCACTGCTTCTAGGGTATTTACTTATTGTATTTTGCACAATCACAAAGATGACAAATTAACAAACATAGTGGACAGACACAACATATACATATAAAGTGAGAAAGTTAGGGGTTGAAGGCCAAGTTGAAGAGGTGGGTTTTGAGCAGTTTTTTAAATTAGTCCAGAGTTGGGGCGGTGCGGAGTTCTGCTGGGAGGGAGTCAATATTCCAATGTACAGTTTTGCTTGTTCAGTTGTACAGTGTCCCCCACCCACTCCTCCTACCCAACCTCCCCCCAACCTCCTCCAATGTACAGTTTCTATGTCAAATGTATATACTCTCTTTTCTGGACTCTTTTCGTATCACAAACAGTACTGTATTTGCAAATCTGGTATGTCATAGATGTAGCAGTACTGTCTATCTGTATGTCATGTATGTCATATATGTTATGATGAATTGAAAATGGGGGACCCTGAAGTAAACAAGACGAAAGTCTTTCTCTGGTCTGCATCCCCTTAACAATTGTATGTATTGAGCTGTACTGTACTGTACCCATTCTGCAATCTGTTAATAAAATGTTCAATCAATCAATCAATCTCCCCGTACTGTGGTTTCTTCTCAACCTTGGGGGGAATGGAAATGCCCCAAGAATTAGCATTTCAATGGTGTGTAGTGTTTGTGTGTGTTTGTGTGTGGGGGCCGCATTCCATGTCACACCTACAGTACATACACAGTATAGTCACTCTACTACCCCCACCCCACTACCTCCACTCTACACTCTACTACCCCCCCCCCCCGATGGAGGGAGAGACGAGACAGACTGAATGAAAACTTGTTTTCAAGTTTAATGTACATTAAGTTGTAAAGCACTTTGGATAAAAGCTCTATATAAATGCTGTACTCTGTCGTCTACTCTAAGCCATCCTAGGTTGTCAAAGTGGGCAGGGGTGAGGTGGGTTCTAGGGTTTGATTGATTGAAAACTTTATTAACATATTGCAGAATGGTACAATACAGTACAGCTCAATACACACAATGTTAAGGGGATGCAGACCAGAGAAAGACTTTCGTCTTGTTTACATCAGGGTCCCCCATTTTCAATTCATCGTAACATACATGACATACAGATAGACAGTACTGCTACATCTATACATTTATGACATACCAGATTGCAAATACAGTACTGTTTGTGATACAGAAGGAGTCAAGAAAAGGGAGTATATACATTTGACGTAGAAACTGTACATTGGAGGAGGTTGGGTGGGGGGGGTTGGGTACGTTGGGATATTGACAACCATACTGGGTAATTTACATTGGAGGTGGTTGGGGGGGGGGGGGGGGGGGCACACTGTATAAACAAGCAAACTGTACATTGAGGGGGGGGGGGGGGGGGAGACACTGTACAAACAAACAAAATTGTACATTGGACTATTGACAAAACCATACTAGGTAAATGACTGTACATTGGAGGGGGTTGGGTAGGATATTTACAGGGGCCAGTGTTGAATTGCAGTCTCCCGTAGGTGTCCCTTGAGAGAGGTTTGAAAGTGGGTAGTGATCCACATTCCTTTACAGCTTTGGGTAGGGCGTTCCACATTGATGTGGCATAATTGCGAAACGTGTTTAGTCCCTTATTTGAGCCGAATCGGGTAAGGTCAAGTAGAAGTTTGACCAGTTTGTTTTGTGATGTTTGTAATCTTGTTTTTAGCACCTTTGAGGTGCTTTGGTACCATGAGGTGCAAGCATAGTCGTAGTACCCTTGAATGAGTGCTCCTGCCAGAGTCTTCAGGGTATTCTTGTTTACCAGAGAGGAGATCCGGTACAAGAATCTAGTTCATTGGTTGACTTTTTGTATTACCTTGGATGCCATTTTGTCACAGGAAAGACGACAAGCACAACACCAGCCTCTGCCACAGCGAGTTATGTTATGTAAATGAGAGATTATATTGTTGTTAATGCTGCTATTTATGCAATTTTTATTGGTGTGTTTTGTTATTGTTATTAAACACAACGTTACATACAAAAATGTCTCTTCTGTTATTCAAGTGTTCTGATGGGAATGGTGTATTGTACCACACATAAAAATAGGGAAACAATGTCCAGGCACGCACTCCAGGTTTTTCCAAATTTATTGGCAGCCTGAAATCATATCATGACGTTTCGGTGTGAAACGTTTGACCAATTACTTGACAAATGACCTGTCGACCAAGATGGCCACAAGAACAAGAAAATACAATAAAATGTAATATAACAAGCTGTACGAATTGTATATAAAGAAACAAGAGGAATTAAAATACAATTATATAGGATATAGTGTGTTTTGTCTCAAGTGCCATGCTTTCTCAAAATCCTGCAAAACTGAAGATGTCCTCCACAAAAAAACAACTCAACATTGTGATTGTGCAAAATACAATAAGTAAATACCCTAGAAGCAGTGGATACACAAGTTGGAACAGTTTGAACGTTTTATTTTTACTTTCGTCTTGTTTACATCAGGGTCCCCCATTTTCAATTCATAATGACATACATGACATACAGGTAGACAGTACTGCTACTGTACATCTATACATTTATGACATAGAAACTGTACATTGGAGGAGGTTGGGTAGGAGGAGTGGGTGGGGGACACTGTACAACTGAACAAGCATTTACAGGGGCCAGTTTAGAATTGCAGTCTCCCGTAGGTGTTTTTTGAGAGTGTTTTTGAAAGTGGGAAGTATTTTGACATGTACATGGGTACTTTGGTCGTGTAGTGTATCTTGTAGACCAGGCCCATTGCAAGTTGTGTCTACTCTAAGCCATCCTAGGTTTACACACTGTACCAGGAGAACTGTAGACCAGGAGTTGTGTTACAAGAGAAGTGATTCAAAACTAAAACTTTGTTTGTAATGACAGCTTCAAGGATGCTTTCTGTATGATCACCCGTATGATCACCCCCCCCCCCCCCCCACCTCCAATGTACAGCCCTCACCCAACCCACCCAACCCCACCCCACCCACCCAACCTCCTCCAATGTACAGTTTCTACGCCAAATGTATATACACTCTTTTTCTGGACACTTTTGTATCACAAACAGTACTGTATTTGCAAATCTGATATGTCATAAATGTATAGATGTAGCAGTACTGTCTATCTGTATGTCATGTATGTCATATATGTTATGATGAATTGAAAATGGGGGACCCTGATGTAAACAAGACGAAAGTCTTTCTCTGGTCTGCATCCCCTTAACATGAGCTGTACTGTACCCATTCTGCAATCTGTTAATAAACTTTTCAATCAATCAATCAAGTATTCAGGTGTGATTTTGGCCCATCAGTATCCTTCTGACTCCCTGATCAGAAATGTTGCGAGGAGCACCAGTGCATGGCCGGTTGATGATGGAGTGATGTTGCTTCCACTTATGGATAATGCCCCCAATGGTGCTTACTGGAAGATTCTGAAGTTGTGAAATACGTCTTTAGCCAATTCTATTTTCATGATTTGCAACAATCTGTTTGAGAGGCGAGCCCTTTGCTTTTACCCATCAGTTGATGTTTCTTGTGTGGCACCTTGGTAAAAAACAAAAACATTTTATAGCCCATTAATATATTCTAACCCAGTTGACATTATTAGCACAGATAGGAGGTAGAGTTGCCTCCTAATTCGTTTTGGTTTTCAGCTAGTTCCTTGCCTTTCCTTGCCGTGGTGTACTGCTTTTTCTTAGTGTGTCCAATACTTTTTTCCTGTTTCATTCCACTTGATTACACATAACTTTATTTACATATGGACTTTAATGTTTAGATTTCTTGAGTTAATACAAACGTCTGGTGCAAATTTCGCTTGAATACGCTAATTGGAAATACATTTACTGAACAATACTTATGTCCCCCATTGTACACTATAAGAAGTGCTTCTACTTTATTCACCTGCACTGCAGAGTATCACGTTAACAATCAAATGGCTAGCAAGCTCACCTGTGACATACTGTATAGTGCAAAATACAAGAGTACAATCTTAGTCAACTTTTATGAAAACAATACACAAGTTGGAACAGTTTGAACGTTTTATTTTTACTTTCGTCTTGTTTACATCAGGGTCCCCCATTTTCAATTCATAATGACATACAGGTAGACTACTGCTACTGTACATCTATACATTTATGACATATCAGTTTTGCAAATACAGTACTGTTTGTGATACAAAGTAGTAGTAGATAGTAGTATAGACATAGCAGCATAGTAGGTAGTAGTAAATAAAACGATATGCAAAGGAACCTGACGCGTCGCTACTGTAACTCCGCCATCACACCAATTGAACTATTATAACTCTGTTACACCTATACACGGCTGGCCCATAGTAGGTAGTAATAGATAGTAATAAATTACTATAGTAATTACTGTAGTCAGAAATACGTTACCAAAAGAATAATATTCTAATGATCCGTCTAACTCGGCCCACTACGGCTGGTGCAGACTCAGCCGAACGTTTAGGCAAATCACAGACGCGGATACTACAACGTCTCTCTGTTGTGCCACGCAATAGGTTGAATCGTAGTGAGATAAGTTGAAGACAATGGTCGAGGTGTTTCCTGTTTCATAATACGAATTTCATAATATATTATAGCTTACTTGAATGAACAATCTCCCTCCCCACTTTACCAGCATATTTTAAATTCACAATAAAGTCTCTCTGTCTCGCGCCGTCCCAACGTTGACAGTGGCTCGTGTTATTGACACAAAGGCAGTGTGTTGAATGAGGAAGTCAATAATCAATAGACCACCGCAGGGGGACTTTGCGCCTCCTGGCGGCATAAAACAGAACAGCAGCCTGTGTTCCCAATTAATTAAAACGACGTGATATAACCGTGCGCGCGTCGCGGCAAAGCGCCCATGAATACTAAAAGCTTCATCTGTATATCTATCTAGGTCGTCCTCGGACGGGCCCTCCATCGGTGCTTCCAGTCATCCCGATCCTCCATGCATCTGGCTAGCTCGCCGGTGCTTTCTGTTCCCGCATCTCTCCTGAGTACGTCCACGTAGGTTAACGTGGGACGTCCTCGTGATCGATGCCCGTGTGTTGGCTCCCACAGCACAAGTTTGCTGGTTGGCAGAGCTCATGGTGTCTCTGGCAGTGACCTGCCAGCCTCATTCTCCTGACTGCCACTTTCTCGCTCACCCTTAGCACCCCCCCATACAAGTTTGCATTAGTGACATGCTCATATCACAACTGGGCTACAACTGTAAACTTTTAGTCTTCATATTTGGAAGCCTGGGTCATGTTCATAAGTTGGGTGTTAGAGGCCTTCAGCAGGGCTCGAGACTAACGATGTCCCGTCGTCCCAGGGACGATCAAATATTGATTTGGGACGAACAGAAATCTTTTTTGGGACGCAAACGGGACGAGAGGATTTAATTTTTTTCACAGGAAATGTCAATTAGCCGACTGTCAGTGCGCGCATATATATATATGAATTATTCTACGTTAATAAAACATACCTGGTGATCAACTACAGTTTGCTGTAAACATTATGATGTGTGTAGTGTTCTGATAACGACAGCTGCAGCGGGAGTGGCTCATGCTGGATTTGCGAATAGCATGCAGCTGCAGAGCCGCAGAGCCAGGGGCGCTTTCAGGTCCGGTCACAGGCCCGCTCAACAGCGTCCCCCACACAACGGCTGAATTGCCAATGGCTGAATTGGAGTATTGCACTGTGCAATACTCCAATTCAGCCATTGGCAATTCAGCCGTTGGGTGGAATTCAGATGGCCGGTCTTCCGAAGAGAAGAGCTAAAACAGTTAGCAAGATATTGCTCAATGTCAGCTATTATTGGCAGCCGTACAATTTGGAGAAGACGCTGCTATCTGTACCCATGAGCTGTGTGTTGATTGTCAGGTGTGTGTGTAACTTTGGTTGCCATTGTCAATTTGGGCACGAATGTATCAGAATAACCCACAATGTACAAGTGCACTGATAATATTTGTGTCCTTTAAACATTGTCTATATGTGGACATAAATAAAGATTCTAAATGTGTGTGTGTGTGTGTGTGTGTGTGTGTGTGTGTGTGTGTGTGTGGGCAACAGATCTAGGAGCCAATGGAGTTGGGTCGCCATCGACAGGCATCTGGAAACAGTGCATGCACCCTTCTGTTGCCGTGGGTAACGGGGGGCCACTCGGTCACATATGAGGCTTGTCATGAGGCCAGGAGGCGTGTCACACGCCCTAATGCCTAACAAAAATAATAGTTGGTTTCAGGTTGGTTGTCAGTTTGGCCATGGGTAGGTAGGGAATTTTTTTTTTTTTTTTTTTTTTTATTCTTTCCCACGGCGACTATGGATAGGGAATTTCTTTATTTAATTAACCCTTTCACTGCCACACGACAGAAGGTTAGCCCTTTACTATCACACAACCGACGGCGATGCTCCATCATTAGCATCATTAGCTCCGCGGATGCGGAGCTAATGATGCTAATGATGGAGCATCGCCGTCGGTTGTGTGATAGTAAAGGGCTAACCTTCTGTATTGTCACAGTGAAAGGGTTAACCGGCTGTCGTGTGGCAGTGAAAGGGTTAAAATGTTCACCACAACATGGATGCATGTACTCTGCCAGCATGTTTAATATCCATAATACTAAATGTTTGACTAAGATTTCTATGAAACTTTATTCTAAAAAAAAAAAAAAAAAAAAAAGAAAAATGATTTTCTTTTTTTTTTAAACTCATAAAATATATTGGGTCGCACCTAAATCGGCAGGGTCGGTCGGCAACCTGAAACCAACCATTATTTTTGTTAGGCCTAATGTGTGTCAAGTTGGAAAGTGTGATTGCCCTGCATCATGGGATGGGGAGGCTTATCTTACTGAATAGTCAATGTGTTAATTTGTATGTTTAATTTAATTCTACATCATGCACATGTATGTAGAAGTGTGTATGTGATTGTGTGTGTGTAGTAGGGATGGGATAGAATATTCGAACATTCAAATAGTCATTCAGTTATTAACACTTTGAGTGCCAGCAGGGGGCGCACGATTTAGCGCTTAAGTGCCAACGCTCTATTCAATGAGAGGGCGAGCACATTTGCGAACGCATAAACTATATCTTAAATTATGGCTGTGTCTAATACGGCCGTCGCTTATCAATGACTTGCTTGCAGTCAACATTGTCAAAACGTTTTTTTTTTTTTCATCGGTACATTTTCATTTTATACCATTTTGAAAAACGCTCGTTTTTGGAAATTTTCAGAAAAAAGTGATTCTGCAGGAATCGCCCTTTACTGGAATACACAAAAAACAGTAATTTTTCTGCCTATTTATGAATCGTTTTCAAATAAACGCTAGATTATCGATAGTATGTGTACTTATGCACGCTAGAGAAGCGGGCTGAAAATCGATTATCTTATTTCCTGATCAGCACACACACTCACAGCCACATACACACATAGGGGACATGTTGATATATAGGTGAAAACAGCTCTGATTATCCCAATACTGGTAAAATAGATTCCTTACCTCAGATCAGATGTTATCCAAAAAGATTATTCCAATTCCTGATCGCCATTCCAAATATCGATCGTGTTTATTGATCCAACGCTGGGTGGTCAAAAGACATTCCACGCTGTTCTGATGGTGGGCAATGACTGGGATCGTCTCCGGTTACTTGCCTGACAAGTAAAATGTGGAATCTGGACTCTTTTTTCCCCATGCGTTTCATTCAATCCAATCCAATGGGGTGCAGTACCATCCGGAGAGACGATAGGGGGCGGTATTTTCCCTGTTTGAGCTCAGACAGATCCCCACTGGTAACGTGAGGCTATATTGATGAAATATGAATGGAAATCGCTAATAAAAAAAATAACGATTAAACAACGAGATTTCTCGTCGTTGGCACTGAAAGTGTTAACACTTTGACTGCCGGAAAACGCTTAAAAGCGTCATTCCCGGCCATGCTCAAGTTGCCGGAGGACGCTTTACAGCGTCCTTATATCAATATTTCAAAAATCTGCGATCGGATTAAACATATTTCCCCTCCGCTGGCCTGAGATCCACCAGGAGGACCCACTGAGCTCTCTGGCGGTTCAGGAGCGCCATCTGGTGGCCGATCGGCGCAATCGCTTAACAGGAAGTGCTATGGAGGTTGTGCTGATCGGCCGTATTACTTCCGGGCACTCGCTATAGGTTCCGGGACTCGATCTCGACACACTACATAGCGATCGATTGCCAATAACTCGATAAACAACATGATTTGGACGTATATACCATTATACAAGCTACAAGCTGGAAATGGACCGGGTAAATCTACATCCCATAATGATAACATTTCTACTCTACGATGATCGCCCAACGGCGCGCGGAGGCTGGGGTGAGTTTTAGCGTGTAAAATTACCGTCTTCGATACTAACTGCTATGATCAACATTTGACCCACATTAGATGATTGGTATAACGCTGCCCACGGAATTATAAACGCCCCCTAGCCCATCCGGTCAACATCAGATGATGTGTAGTAACTTCTAGAAGTACGTCTAGTTGGAATTTTTTATATCGCGCTGATTGCCATAAAACTGTATTGCATCATCAATATAATGCATTTGGGGCTATAGATCACGTTCTGGAGAAAGCTGCAGAAAGAGATGAAAACATACTTATACATTAGACCATACTTTACTATGAATATGTGAATGAAAAAGTTTAACGTTGCTACACAATGAACAATACATATAGGACTTTGAATGGGCCCTAATAATGGCAATGTAGCAATAGAATTTAAAAAGTTATAGCCATGCAAAGAAGGGGTACTTCTCCATAGACAAATAGAGCCGGCAACCTATGGTATATCATGAATTTAACCCATGGCAACCAAAGTGTTAAGGATGGCGCCCAATCACGTATTTATACGTGGTTGGCCAGGAATGTGTTAAAGGGGAACTCCAACATTTTGGGAAATTAGCTTATTTAACATCTTCCCTGGAGTTAGACAAGAAGATACATACCTTTTTTGTCTCTGTGCGTGCATTTTAGCTTTGGGAATAGACGCTCCGTTAACATAGCTTAGCTTCATCACTGGAAGTGAGGCAGGACAGTAGCCTTACAGTGCCTTACAGTGTATTGCAAGGTCTGACATTGACCAAATTTGATATGCATGACCTTGGTGGGCTCTAGGTCAACTCCTGAAAAGGGGGTCAATGTCAGACCTTGCAATCAAAAGTTAGGGGGCGCACTGAAATTATGGCAAGGGTTATTAGCCCCCTAACTTTTGATTGCAAAGTCTGACATTGACCCCCTTTTCAGGAGTTGACCTAGAGCCCACCAAGGCTGCGGTTACACTAATGGCCAGTTTTAGTTTCGTTTTCAGGGTCAGTTTCGCGTTTCAGAACGCAACGTAATGGCAGGCAAGTTAGACATTGTTTTTGCCTCCTGAGCACAGTGATGTATACATGTAGTACAATGCCAAAGCAGTAGGTGGCAGTAGGTGGCGATGTAGTTCAAACATGAAGGCCATTTGCAACCAATCAGAAAAGTTGAATGTGCCAATACACTTCCTGCTCAACAATCCACCATCTTTAAATGCCTCGCGTGAGCCATTTAGCCAACGTAGCATTTATTTTTCAGCAAAGAAAGTGCAATAAAAGTGCAATAAACAAAACGGATACATTCACTGTGTGTTCTGCCTCTCATTTGTTGATGAAACAAAACTAACATCAACACAATTGACCACCAAGAGCGGAGTTTAGTCTCACAAAAAGATTGTCGCCGATTTTGTTAGCTTATGTGCTAACGTGATTGGGATATGCCAGTATAACAGTATAGCATTGTGGTTAGCAGCGAAGTTTGTTAGCTTACGTGCTAACGTGATATGCCATTATAACAGTATAGCATTGTGGCTAGCAGCTTGGTAACATTAATGCTAGCAGAATGAATGGATGTAAACTTTATTTAACAGATTGCAGAATGGGTACAATACAAACAATTATAATTTTTTGTATTATCTTTTTCCCCCTCCTTCTTTTTCCGATTTTCTCCCATCCCACTGTTAGTCGTTATGCCAATTCCCAACCCACTTCCTGATCGTTGCGCACTTTCCCCTACTGTTGGTCCGAGAGGCCGGAGACTTTCACATGCTTTCCTCCGACGCATGAGCAGCCAGCCGGCAGCCAGCCTGGCCGCGCAGATTCTCACTGGGAGAGTGTAACGTGTGGGAGGCCGCACTACCTCTCACCAGATCCTACCTTCGCTGAGCAGGCGCCCCGACAGAACTGTAGGGGTCGCTGTCCACAACGCCCAGGACCCACCCACGGCTCCCCTCCCCCTAACTCAGCCAAACGAGTTAGTATAGCGATCAGCCCGAGCCAAGGCAATGCTGACTCTCCGGGAGTCGAGACCGCAGCCTCTTGCATTGGTGACGAGCACAATCTCCGCTACGCCACCTGACCGCCCCTAATACAAACAATTGTTAAGGGAATGCAGCAGGGTTCGAAATTAACGGGGGCTCGGGGCAAAATGCCCTTGAAAATGGACAAAATGCCCTCGAAAATCAGTTAAGGGGGGCAGAAAATGCCCCCGACAGTTTACTAATTATATATATAATTATATATATGATCTACAGTGCGAGCATTTCCCTTGTATTTGCCCCTAATAATATGTGTGTGTGCGCGACCCGGAAAAATCATTTACTCGAGACGAGTGACGATTACGAAACAGCTCCGCTGTTAATAGTCCCACATTACACAAGGCGCATAAACGTCCAATCACAGTAGCGCCCGAAAACAAAGTCACGGTACCGGCTTAGGCAAGTTATACATTCAGAATCAGACAACGCAAAAGAATCAGCCAGCCATGAAGCCCATTCATTTTTATTTTGAGCAAAAGAGAGACAAGGAGAAAGAGGAATCCGGCTGACATGGTTTTTTGAAGTGATATTCGCACGTGTTTTTGCGGGTCCAGTCCCCACGGTATGTTGACAGAATTCGCAAAACACCTTATCGACTGAAGCATATTATATATATATATATATATATATATATATATATATATATATATACTGTATATACAAATAAAATTGAATGCAAAATGCAAAACTAGAACAATCCTGGTGTGGGTTGTGTCAGTGTGTTTACGAGGCGTTATGTAGGAAGAGACATCCATGGTGTGCGGGAGTGTCCTCTTAGCAGTAGAATGTGAACTGCCTCTCTTGTGGCAATCAGGGGAATTTATGAGTATGTCTGAAGCTCAGGTTCCATAAACAAGGTGTTGGGGGGGAAGTCCAGGGGGAAGTCTCCACACTCACATCAACAAAACACTCACAGGTCCACAGACACCACTAGGAAACACACTCTGAGCAGCTGGCCCAGGTCCACAGACACCACTAGGAAACAAAGACACATCGACACGCTGCCCGGGAGGAGCGGGAATCAAACCGGGAACCTGCAGATGGCCCAGGGCCACGGACACTACTAGGAATCACACTCTGAGCAGTATGCAGAAATAAAACCCATTTAGTTCATTTGTACATTATCAGTGACCACATTCATCAAATAAAAAAACTTGAATTTGTAAAATACTAAGGGCTAGATCCACAAAGAATGGATTGCACGGAGCAAGTTGCACCCTTACTTACAATTCATTATGAATTGAAAATGGGGGACCCTGATGTAAACAAGATGAAAGTCTTTCTCTGGTCTGCATCCCCTTAACAATTTTTGTATTGAGCCGTACTGTATTGTACCCATTCTGCAATCTGTTAATAAAAATGTCATTCAATCAATCACCGTGCAGATTGATTGATTGAATGAAAATTGTATTAACAGATTGCATAATGGGTACAATACAGTACGGCTCAATACAAACAATTGTTAAGGGGATGCAGACCAGAGAAAGACTTTCATCTTGTTTACATTTTCCCCCATTTTCAATTCATAATGAATTGTAAGTAAGGGTGCAACTTGCTCCGTGCAATCCATTCTTTGTGGATCTAGCCCTAAGAGCGTTATCAATATTCTGAAGTGAAAATGTCTGTGTGGACAGCAGATCCATCTATAGGGCAGAGTAGTTGCATTCAACTAAGAGGTTGGCAGGTTGGATCCTTTCGATCGATTAGTCGACTATTCGACTAATCGGGGTCAGCCCTAGTGCAGAGTAGCTTAAGTTTCACTTTCACTGAGAGTAGATTTTACTTTGCGTGAAGGAGAGAAAGGATTTGGAAATATTTGGGATCAAACCCCAGAGCAGATCCACTGGAGAGGAGCTCAGAAGACAGAGGACCAGTCCAGACCAGCAACAGTATGTTTGCACGATGAGCTAAATAAGGCTGCAGCTACATTGATCAGTCAATGAACGGATAGAAAATTCACAGAAGGTATTACTGTGACCGTTGGTTTATTTCTTAAATTAGAACATAACATCAACTTTGTCTGTCCAACAAATGGATACTAGTCATTGCAAATTAATTAAAAACAGACGTAGGCGGACAGACATTGTGGATCAATGTAGCCGCATAACGTTAAAGATTAAATTAAGCGATCTACAGATATTGAGCATAATTTTGTAAAATGTCCGGTGTCAGCGGTAATACCAGTGTTTTCATGAGTTTATTAGTCATGGGAATTTGCACATCACCACAACAACCCTAAAATACAATGTAGCCTATATTCAATATCTGGGCTTACGGCTTAACTCCAAAACAAACATATAGGCCTACTGGGAAGTTACAGTAGAATTACAGAATTACTGGTGAAATTAGGGTTGTTCCTATATGGAAAACTAAACCTATCACCATTGAAACCTGTACAAAATAATAGCTATTCTTAGAAAAACAACAACTATATTAGTTATATCTTAGATATGCCTACTAGATCAAATATGGGGACATCAGTTGAATATATTTAGCCATCTACAACTGAATGAAGTGTAACCGCCATGGTACACTTAGGCCTTGGCCAGACAAAGACGGATCCGATCTTTTTGTTTTCATTTCAAAAAAGTTTTCCACAAACACGAAATCGTTTCAAGAAATATGTGCGTCCAAACAAAACCACTGAAACGCTGTATCGCTGCCACAAATGTACAAAATAAACATCTTTCCTGTTTTAGACGTCGCTCTTTTATTTTGAAACCCCCCGACCGGAAGTGTTATTGTTGGTTTCGCTAGCGGAACAACTTGTGTCATCCGGTTCTGTGCTTTTGAGCTAACGCTAGTTTCCAAAGGAGAGGAGAGAGACACCGCGGCTCACATGTGCAAATGCAGCTACAGGCAATCGATGATGAGGAGGAAGAGCTGCTGATTTTAAATCGGCAGGAGAGAGAGAGCACGTCAAAGCCGTATATAATATGGTGTGGTCGTAGGCACGACAGCGCAGCTCGAATTACCTGTTGTATTAAATTAATTGATTGATGTTTAACGTGTCCCTGTGTCCAGTCCTTTCGACTAGCCCCACCCGTTCATTGTAAACAATGAATGATGTTTGTAATTGTATTAACGTTACTGTGTGTTCAAGTGTTGTCTTCGTCTGGACATGGCCTCAATTAGGTATGAGCCTGCCCTCTTTCCCTGACAACTTCCGGAAGCCTGAGCCATGCTTAAACTTCCAGAAGGCATTGCTCAGTATTGTGGCTGTGCTGGTTATACTGAAACGCTCTCACATTAACCCTACTCACCGGTGACAGAATTCAAACAAAATGTTAATTAGAAAAAGTGACAACCTGTAACTTCAAAGAAGCAGCTACTCTATCTAGCTAACCCCATTACTGGAGATTTATAGGTAGGCCTATAAAGACAAATGCATTCTGGCATGTAGGCAGCTAGATCATGTAGGAAGGATCCAGCTGCAATAAGAATAATATGGACCATATGTGAACATGTGCGTGTGCACGTGCATATTTGTGTCTGTGTCCTGTCTGTGTCTGTTTGTGCATGCATTTCTGCATGAACGTATGTGCGTGTAGGGCTGGGCGATATGACGATATTATATAAATATCGGGTACAGTTCATTAACGATACACTTTTTAAACGTATCGTGGATATCGTGATGTTTTGCCCAAGAGGCTTGTGTCGCGTCAATCTGGTCCACACGTTGACACTTTTGAACAGCGCCGCCCCACACACACACTACTGTATCAAAAGTTACTACTTATGATAACAAAGGCATTCGTTTTGTGGCATTAACGTTATATAGTTACACTTTCAATAACATCAGCGTATTTACATAGCAACGTCCGAGGTCGACCTAGATATAGCAAGCATTAGCCGTTCATATCTCAGCCCGTGCTGACTCCGTTGTGCCCATTCTGCGGTCTGTTAATAAAGTTTTCAATCAGACAGATGTATGGAAAGGCTTTTATTATAACATCCGTTGCAGTAAAATCATTATGCCTCCAGTCGTTTAGTCATTCTGCGGAGCTAAAAGCTAAACGTCGGCCGCGGCGAGCTACCGCTGCCATTGTTGTTGTCATTGAGCTCTCCAATGGCGGAAGTAAAAAATGAATACACGCTTGCCGATTGGTGCTAAGAACAGCAGGGCGGGTGCAAGCGGTGTGACGTAATTGGCAGACGCGACTGTCAATCAAAATGATTCTGTTTGCCATCTGGATGAATGAGAACGTTATTAACAGATTGCAGCATGGGTACAATACAGTACAGCTCAATACAACAACAGTCAACAGTGGACTGGAGGATGCAGACCAGAGAAAGACTTTCGTCTTGTTTACATCAGGGTCCCCCATTTTCAATTCATCATATTTCATATCTAAATCTAGGCCTGCCGCGATAAGCAATAAATCGATTAATTGCTGCGATAATTAAAATGAATGCAATGATTTTGACGGGCGCGATTAATTGCTATTTGCGCGTTTGTTTTAATGAGGCGGAACCAGTGCCCCTCAGTCACTGTCCGTGTTGGGAGGCGGGCCGCTGACGTTACTAGAGTACAGCACGGGAGCTCCGTGGGGCAACACCACATAGACATTTCTCAATAGTGTTGCTCCTTTTAACCAAGTAGCATTATTTGTAGTGTAACGTTAGCTATTTTTTAGACCCAAGTAGTTACTCGCTACTGCCCGGAGAAACTGGACTGCTAAATAAAGATTAAAGATCTAGCGTTCGTTGATGCTCATTCAATGCTAACAACATTAGCTACAAACGAAATACAACGTATAGCATAGCTACAAGTACAACACAGAATAACGTTAATACAATTACATGCATCATTGTTTACAATTAACGGGTGGGGCTAGTCAAAGGACTGGACACGGGGACAAGTTAAACATGAATTAATTTATTATAACACTCCGGTAGTTTCGAGTCGTGCTGCAGTGCTTACGCACCACAGCTATTATATTATATACTGCTTTGACGCTTCCTCCTCATCGTTGATTGCCTGTAGTAGCTGCATCTAACGTTAGTAGCTAACGTTAAAACTAACCTAAAGTTAGTTGTTCACCAACAATTTGTTTTATCATTAGCTCAAAAACATCATATCATTAGCCCAAGTTGTCGGCTCATAGTTTCTGCTTAGGATAATCACAAGAATACTTCCGGTCCGGTCGGTGGGCTTCAAAATAAAAGTCTAAACACCGGAAAAGACGGAGCGGTGGGCTTCAAAATAAAAGTTTGGGGAAATAAATTTCAAAAAAAAAATTATCTAACCGGTCGCAATAATATCGCTTATCGCGATATTTTCGGGGGCAATTAATCGCCCAGCAAAATGTGTTATCGTGGCAGGCCTATCTAAATCATATAATATCTCATTGCTAAATATATGCAATATATAATCTAATAATCCAATAATCTAAATCTAATATATAATATAAAAATGCTAAATGCATGGTTATTTTATTTTGTCTTTAATGTTAGCTTGCAAACTCAAATACTGTCTTGGTAAGCCTCATAATGAATTGTTTGGGGGAAAAAAAGAAAAACATTGTGATGCGTATCGTGTATCGCTGAAAGGTCAGAAAATATCGTGATATCATATTTAGGCCATATCGCCCAGCCCTATGTGCGTGTATAGGGCCTTCAGGGGAGGAAACTAACTTTTTGGCTTACCAGCCAACTGACGGGTATCTGATTTTTTTTACCAGCCAAATAGATTTTTTACCAGACAAAAAAAATCACTAATTGTGATAATTACTTCTTTGTACGTCTTCGTCTAAATTGATTTTCAATCATAGTAAATTAATCACACTGTCTCTACTCTTCAAAATATTACATCATTAAATCACATATTAACATGAAAGAGGGAACTATTCTGGACTGGGTTGGGCTGAACTGGGCAGTGAAAGATGCTGGGTTGGGCTGGTCTAGGTTATACTGAATGATGAATTGAAAATGAATTGAAAATGGGGGACCCTGATGTAAACAAGACGAAAGTCTTTCTCTGGTCTGCATCCCCTTAACAATTGCATGTATTGAGCCGTACTGTACTGTACCCATTCTGCAATCTGTTAAATAAAGTTTTCATTCATCACAGCTCAACTACTAGGAATGTGTGTCTGACTCTTAAGTGCAGGAAATATTCATCAGAAAGGGGGGACATGATGGAGGGAATGGAAAGAGCAGGTTTGACAGGAGCAGGGTTGAAGGGATTGATTGATTGAAAAGTTTATTAACAGATTGCAGAATGGGTACAGTACAGTTCAATACATACAATTGTTAAGGGGATGCAGACCAGAGAAAGACTTTCGTCTTGTTTACATCAGGGTCCCCCATTTTCAATTCATCATAACATATTGGAGTGTGGAGGAAGTGGACAAGGCATTAAGCAAACAGGACTGAAATGGGGGACCCTGATGTAAACAAGACTAAAGTCCTTCTCTGGTCTGCATCCCCTTAACAATTGTGTGTATTGAGCTGTACTGTATTGTACCCATTCTGCAATCTGTTAATAAAGTTTTCAATCAATCAATCAATACTGGGTTGGGCAGTGAAAGAACCAAGCATTTCACTGTAATGTAATAGCTAAATAAAACAACTTGAACTTGACTTGTTACATTTGCACTCTGGTTGTATGCCAAATGTATTCTGGTTGTACTGTACTTGTGCTGTAAGATGACAATACATTGGAACCGAATCGACAACGCTAGGGGTTCAGCAGGTGTGTTCTGAATGCCAAGTATGACAACATCACCGTTGTGAAGGGCATATGGGCGAGTGGTGATATGCTGGGAAACCCGGTAATAATAAAATGTCACTCGGCTGCATTTAAGCAAAGCCGCTCAGTATAGTCGTCCACTATGTTGAATGCGCGTTATGGTAGCTTGTTACATGCTAGGTAGCTAGCCGGCTAATGCTGGTTGACTTGTCATTCTCATCCGACTCGAAGGAGACGCGTCGCGTGCTGTTGTTCGCCCCCATGTCAGACCGCACCGATATCCGAAAGCGACGACTCTACATGCAATTATTTTCATCCACTCATGTGTTTTTGTAAGTTTGTCTACGTTGTCAAGCCGGCTGCCGGTGGCAGGAGTTTCTAGGTCTGCGCGCAGTGGTCTGTCCACTTCCCCTAGATGGGCGGCATCTTCTAGAAAACGAGTGTTCATTGGAGGAGCTTAGAGCGCATCTGTACAACGATGATGTTCATTGGTTATGGTCTGATTATTATGTGGCGCAAATGGGAGGAATCAAGGGGGGAGTCAGAGTTCGGTTTGTGCCAGTGAGCGAATCAGCAGATTGCAGAATGATTTTTTTGTTTTGTTTTGTAATTACTAGTACTCGCCAGACTGGCGAGTGCTCTTCATGAATTACTCGCCAAACGTAAAAAATACTCGCAATTGGCGAGTAAAGTGGCCTAATTTCCTCCCCTGAGGGCCTTTAGGAGTCAGGACTCAGTGTAAACACTGCACACTGTGCGACCCCTTACATGAGCTTGCTGTAAACACCCAGGCTGGTTAACTCAGGCTAAAAGTGGACTGGTGAGCGGCTCACACCAACACCTTGGTGACTGCCATGCAAATAGCTTCCAACTGGCCTCACAGAATTATGATCAGAGAACAACAGACGTGACTTGGTCACAGTCGCCTGTTGACTAATAACATGACATAAACAGACCTATGTTTGAAAGAGGTGAATCTTTGGATTACTCTTGAGGCATTTCAAGAAAATAGTGTTTGGACTGTGAGATTGTAGACATTATCGCCATTTAACATGTCTTGACGTAATGACAGACTGGGACTGGAATGATGACAAATTACTCTTTTCATATTACGCTCTGTATCTTGGAATAAATTGTGCATTTAGACCAGTAACCTCAACTTGATGATTCTGCTTTGCTCTTCATTTGCCATTTCTAAGAGGTTTGGATATATACCTTGAAATAAATCAATCTGTACTGTTCTTAACACTTTCTGGGCCATTCACGTACATACGTTATTGGGCGCCAACTAGGGATGCCCCGATCGATCGGCCAGCGATCTGGCCGGTATTGCACCTTGTCGAATTCATAGAGTAGGGAAAATCTGCAGTGCCGCTCGGCGACCTTGAATAAGTTATTAAAATGGAATAAAAGCAATAACAACTTCCCACAGAGATCTCCGTGCCTCTGTCCACAACGCATGGATTCGAAACACGAATTTCTCCGTGCTTCGTCCCCAATGTGTTAAGACGGAGTTCAAGTAACATCAACATGCCATTGTGATTGACTATTTTATCCAAAGTGCAGTTCCAGTACCTCCAGTATAGGGTTGTACAACTCCCACACTCTACCCCCTGAGCAATGTGGGGAGTGGAACTCCTACGTCTGGCAGTGTCAGAGCCACGCTCTACCCACTGGGCAACCATCTGACTTCCATAGGGAATGGAATCTGGGAAGCATTAGGCCTAACAAAAATAATGGTTGGTTTCAGGTTGCCGACCGACCCTGCCGATTTAGGTGCGACCCAATATATTTTATGAGTTTAAAAAAAAAATTATATATTAAAAAAAAAAAAAAATCATTTTTTTTTTTTTTTTTTTTTTTTTTTAAGAATAAAGTTTCATAGAAATCTTAGTCAAACATTTAGTATTATGGATATTAAACATGCTGGCAGAGTACATGCATCCATGTTGTTGTGAACATTTTAACCCTTTCACTGCCACACGACAGCCGGTTAACCCTTTCACTGTGACAATACAGAAGGTTAGCCCTTTACTATCACACAACCGACGGCGATGCTCCATCATTAGCATCATTAGCTCCGCATCCGCGGAGCTAATGATGCTAATGATGGAGCATCGCCGTCGGTTGTGTGATAGTAAAGGGCTAACCTTCTGTCGTGTGGCAGTGAAAGGGTTAATTAAATAAAGAAATTCCCTATCCATAGTCGCCGTGGGAAAGAATTAAAAAAAAAAAAAAAAAAAAAAAAAAAAAATTCCCTACCTACCCATGGCCAAACTGACAACCAACCTGAAACCAACTATTATTTTTGTTAGGCCTTAGCTGCAAGTGTAACGGAGGTCCGTGAGTATATCCACAGTCACAATGGACTTCAAGTGTTGTGAAGTGACTGTGGCACGTAGCGGTACTGCAAGTAAACTCCTCCACCCATAAAAGGCATGCAGACACGTTACCAAAAGGTGAATTCACTTCTTGGTATAGTGGTCTGCGATGTCGCCCACGGCGCAGGAGACCCGGGTTCGAAACTCACTCGGGGCAATCCCTTAACAGGGGTCGAACTTTAACACAACGCAGAGATCGCAATACGGACCCGGCTACACAAGGCGAAATGCACCCTTAACCCCTAGCAGCGTTAGTGCCATGCTCTACCCACTGACCTACACAGGGAATGGAACCCTTAACCCTGCCATTGTAAGTGGGAATGGAACCCCTAAAGCTAGCAGTATCGGTGCCGATGCTAAACCCTACTGATCAACACTGGACCACAAAAGCAAATCATGAATGAATGAATGAATGAAAACTTTATTTAACAGATTGCAGAATGGGTACAATACAGTACGGCTCAATACATGCAATTGTTAAGGGGATGCAGACCAGAGAAAGACGTTTGTCTTGTTTCCATCAGGGTCCCCCATTTTCAATTCATATAGACATTTATGACATACACAACATACATGACATTTATGGCATAGGGACATATAGGTATTTAGTACTGATACATTTGTGACATAAGCGGTATTCAAATATACAGTACTGTTACCCCTAGATCCTGACAGAGTATATACATATGATGGGGAGGGGACTGTACATTAGGAGGGGGTGGGTGGGTGGGAGGGAAATATACATACGGCGGGGAGGGAATATATACATGCTGTGGGGAGGAGACTGTCTATTAGGAGATGGTGGGGGTTTTGGGCATTTACGGTGGCCAGTTTCGAATTGCAGCCTCCCGTAGGTGCTCTTTTTTATTTATTTTTTTAACTTTGGCCATTTCCCTGGCTCTTTTATACGTTTATCGCATTTATACTTGGTCAAGTTCGACCGACAGAAGCAGGCTGAAAGGGTTCAGATGGGGGGGAAGACACTCTGGGAAAGGCACGGCTGCAGTCCGGGATTCGAACTCGCTCAGCCCCAGATCCGTGACGAGCACGGTTGTCCACGGCGCTGAAATAGCACTCGCGGTACGTGGTGAGCTACTGGAGCTCCCCCGTAGGTGCTCTTTAAGAGCGGTTTTGAATGTGGGCAGGGATTCACATTCCTTTACAGCTTTGGGTAGGGCGTTCCACATTGTTGTGGCATAATTGCGAAACGTGTATAGTCCCTTGTTTGAGCCGAATCTGGGTTTAACATGATTTGTGGAGCTCCCTCTGGTGTTGTGATCGTGGTATTCACTGACCTTTGGGAAGTATTTTGACATGTACATGGCATGTACGACATCAACCTCAAGTCATCAAACAAAAACACAAATACTAATCTTAAACTACAAAACGTGCAACATAATACTTTTGTTCTGCCCAGGACATGGTGGGAGGGGGACTGTTTTAGAAGCCGTGCAAATATAATTAGTCTGAGAGCAGCAAGCATGGGGCAAGCAGAGCAACACACAGTAGACTGCATTCATTATTGTCGCTGGAAAGTACCCTATCTGCCACACGCACTACAGCAACAAATCCTTCATGGGAACCACTGTTAATCGATTCCCCCCTCCTCACTACTCTAACATCCTGCTGAATTGAAACTAGGCTATACTGTTTAAAGGGCGGACGACTGCACAGAATGCTGCGTGGTACACAGTACTGTGAGGCTGTAGGCTAGTTATTGGACCCGGTGTTATCCATCCATTTCCTAAAGAATTAGAACCATAAACTCCAAACCTACTTCAAATTTATTTTTATTTTTAAATAAATCTGGAACAGGCTCTTTGCTAAAAATAGCACGCACTGGTAGCATGGCTCATCACTTTTTCACGACATTAACATTTTAAAGGAAAAATATATAGAGTGAGAGAGGAGAGAGAGCTGCACACTGACCCAGTTCCATAGAACACGCTGGAAATATACACGTGTCCTCCTTAGTTTAAATTGCAATGATCACATTGATCACAAACAAGAGAGCATTTGAGAAAGTGAAGACAACATCAACAACACAACAACAGCAGTGCCCCGTGCCTACTTAACACCGGTGAACAGACCCCCCTAAAGTCTGTCCTTCCCTCTACTCTCCCGCCCCGGTGTCCAATAACCTACATTAGCGAGAGACAACTCCTTACCTTCTTGTCTCTCTTCCACAGCTTGAGACAGCAAAAGCTCCACAAAAACAAGTCCCCCACGACCATTTCGCTCTACGAGCGCATTCGGACGAGGCGGACGAACGCTGTCACAACACACACACACGGGAGACGAGCAAGCCGGCAGTTCAGAGTGAAGAGGCAGGGATGCAGGGAGGGAGAGAGAGAGAGAAAGGGGAGGGTGGAGCAGTGAGAGAGGGAGCAGCCCACGCCTTTGCGCTGAGCTCATCCTTGAAACGATGTCACTATACTCCCCTATCCCCCCTCCCTCTCACTTTAACCCAGCTCCCTCCCTCCCTCCTCTCTCTCTCTCTCTCTCTCTCTCTCTCTCTCTCTCTCTCTCTCTCTCTCTCTCTCTCTCTCTCTCTCTCTCTCTCTCTCTCTCTCTCTCTCTCTCTCTCTCTCTCTCTCTCTCTCTCTCTCTCTCTCTCTCTCTCTCTCTCTCTCTCTCTCTCTCTCTCTCTCTGTTTACTATGACCTCATCGTTTCCTGTTTGGCCCCCACCCAAGCACACACAAACACACGCCTGCCGAAGGTGTGTCTTGTGCTATCATCTTCTGAAAATACAGCCTCCCCCACCTCCTCATTTCCACTCCCTTTATTCTGAATGTTATACCCCCCCAAGCACCCACTCACCGCTAAGCACAAGTCACAGCCAGCTGACAGGCAGTCACATTGAATCCTCGGAAATGTAAAACCCCTCCAAAAAAAGCAGAAGCCCATCACGCAACCATGTCGTTTATAATGATTGTTTCCTTCTGAACAGGGGCTTTATTGTAACAGAGGGGGGTGTGGGTTTGTGTGTATGTGACACCATTTATGGAAGCAGGAGTAAAACCAGACAATCGAGGATAGTGGTTAAAATATTATATATAACTGAATTATGTTATGTTATGTATATCATTTAAAATGTAGACAGTTGTTTCCATACATAGTAAGTACATATTTTTTTATCCACTTTTTCTCCTCTTTTTCTATTTTTCTCCCATCCCAATTTTAGCCATGCCAATTCTCCCCTCCCCTGTCTTGATCGTTGCTCGCATGTGCCTCCCACTGGCCGGTTGTAGGGAAGATAGAAGCCCATCGCATGTCCCCTCCGATACATGTGGAGGCAACCAGTAGCATCTTTTCACCTGCCAGCACGGACTCTCATTTGGCGAGGAGTAACGTGTAGGAGGCTCACACTGCCCCTGCCATTTCCTGTCTCTGCTGTGCAGGCGCCCCAACCGACCTGTAGGAGTCGCTGTTTACAACGTCCAGATTACCACCCATCGACTTCCCACCCGCTAACTCTGCCAATCCGGTCCAAGCCGGAGGCAACGCAGACAGCCGGATTCGATACCGGTGTCTCTTGCGTTGGTCACGAGCGCAATGTCCGCTGCGCCACCCAGCCACTAGTAAGTACATTTCTCAAGTAGAAATCCTTCACAAATATGTGTGGTCATTTAAAAAAATATTTTACCACTGAAAACCAAGCTGAAATATGACTTAATGACAGTAATTACCTTCTGCCGGTTTTCTTATAAACATTTACAAAAAAATGTGTACATGTATTGTTGTATATGGAGGACTATTGGAAGAATAGCCTTGTTTAGGCGAAACATACATCCTAATCAACCAGCCAACAAGAGAAGCAACCCACAGTCCAAACTGGGCTGGAAAAACACTGAACTCATCAAACATGTTCACTCTGGCTGAACCACCAAGTAGCCATCAAACATGTTCACTCTGGCTGAACCACCAAGTAGCCATCAAACATGTTCACTCTGGCTGAACCACCAAGTAGCCATCAAACATTTTCACTCTGGCTGAACCACCAAGTAGCCATCAAACATGTTCACTCTGGCTGAACCACCAAGTAGCCATCAAACATGTTCACTCTGGCTGAACCACCAAGTAGCCATCAAACATGTTCACTCTGGCTGAACCACCAAGTAGCCATCAAACATGTTCACTCTGGCTGAACCACCAAGTAGCCATCAAACATGTTCACTCTGGCTGAACCACCAAGTAGCCATCAAACATGTTCACTCTGGCTGAACCACCAAGTAGCCAGTGTCTCATTTGATGTTTCATTAATTAATTCCGAACTCATTGCATCAAATGAGAGATGAAATTATAAACATTCTGTATAATGGTGTTACTGCCTTGACCACAGCTGCCATATGGCCAGTGTAAGACCAGGACAGGGTGCATGTGTGTGTGTGTGTGTGTGTGTATGTGCGCACATGCGGTCTGTGTGAGATCTTGATCAATATAGCTTCCGCCTGGCTGACTATCATCCCTGCTCTGTTTTCTTCCTCCACCCTCTCACGTTCTTTCCTTCAATACCTTCTCTCACTATCTCTCTCTCTCTATCTCTATGTCACTCTCCCATTATCCCTCTCTCCCTCCCTCTCTCTTATGTTATCTTCCTCTCACCTCTGTGTTGTTATTTCTGATCTATTCCTTTTCCATCTCTGTAATTTGTCCATGTGTAGAGTGTCTATCATCCCCCCCCCTCTCTCTCTCTCTCTATATATCCCCCCCTCTCTCTCTCTCTCTCTCTCTCTCTCTCTCTCTCTCTCTCTCTCTCTCTCTCTCTCTCTCCCTCCTTCCCTCTCTCTCTACTGGCCACGGCCTGGGGTCATCTGACAGAGCAGATATTAATAGTTGGTTTCCAGTGCTGCATGTTGGGGGCTCTCATCAGAGCAGGCTAGCTGGTCAGCAGTGACAATCAAGTGGATGTCCAGAGACAGCTGGTCTAGAGCTCCTTGAAGCTGCCTGTCTGGGTGAAGATGATCTAACACAAATCCAACTAGAAAGATGTGCTCAGTAGAGCACAATTCTCCACCAGGCGGCAGCCACCCATTTATTTTCTAGTAGCCTACATGTTAGGTGGGGCTTAAGTGTAGGGTATGGGGCAAACATAGACCAATGAAAGCTGATCTCCATTTATTATTTATTAGGGGTGTAACAATGTGACCTCACAACGATTAAATTCTATTACGATTCTTCAGGCAATGATTCAATGCATCATGAAATCTCTTCATTTGACCACGATTCGATTCGATACATTTTCTATCAGTTAATTCCCCCAAAAATTTTTAATACACAAATGTGTCTGGGGGAACTGATTCACTCAGCATGAATGGACTATAGGTCAATAAAAACAATTTAAAAAAAAATAAAAAAAAATATATATATATATAATTTTTTTTTTTTTTTTTTAACACTTTAATCGCCGATGACGTGTTTAGACGTCATTCCTCGCCATGCTCATTCTGCCGAAGACACCGTAACTCGTCTTTGATATCAATAATTCAAAAATCTGTGATCGAAATCATATTTCTCCTCCGGAGACATGAGATGTACTGGTGAGCTCCACTCAACTGTCTAACGGTTCAAGAGCGCCATCCGGTGGCAGATCGGCCAAGAGGGAGGGGCGCGCCAAACAGGAAGTGCTCATCCATATGTCGTCCGGGCACTCGCGATCGGTAGCCGGACTCCATCTCAACACACTGGATAATCAATCGCTCGCCCTAACTCAATAAACAACGTTATTTGGACGTATATAGTATTATACAACCTGGAAATGGTTCATCAGGATCAACATCCCATAATCGAAAACTGTCTACTCCACGCTGATCGTCCAACGGCGCGAGGAAGATACGGTGAGTTTCAACGTTATTTTCTAACGTATTCTATACTAACTGATCTGATGATCATATGATCCACACTAGATGAATGGTATAACGTTGCCCACAGAATTATAAACGCCCCCTCGCCCATCCGGTCAATATCAGATGATACGTAGTAACTTCTAGAAGTACCTCCAGTTGAAATTTTTCATCTGGCAACGATCGCTACCAAACTGTATTTGATCATCAATATAATGCATTTGGAGCTATAAATCAAGTTCTGGAGAAAGCTGCAGAAAACGATAAAAACATACTTATACTTTAGACCATATTTTAGTATGAATATGTGAATGAAAAAGTATATCGTTGCTACACCCTGAACAATGGATATAGGACATTGAATGGGCCATAATAATGGCAATTTAGCAATAGAATTTAAAAAGTTATAGTCCTGCAAAGAAGGGGAACTTCTCCATAGACAAATAGAGCTGGCTAGGGATGGTAAATTATGAATTTGAACCATGGCGATCAAAGTGTTAATTTAGATTATAATCGATTCTACCATTTTCAAATCGATGCAGTTGAATCGTCACATTAGAATCGATGCATCGTTACACCCCTATTATTCATAGTACATTATAACACTATGACACCACCACACTATATTATTACACTATTACACACTATTATAATATATTACACAATATTACAATTTTACACACTATTACACTATTTGCTCCACAGAGCGTACACGCACCTGGAGAAGCCGCGCAGCTCAGTGAGGATCATGTTCTTTGATTTCTCCAGCGCCTTCAACACCATCCAGCCGTCACTGCTAGCGGAGAAGCTCTCTGCGATGCAGCTGGAGCACGGCTTGGTGGCCTGGATCAAGGACTACCTCACTGAGAGGCCACAGTACGTCAGACTAAAGGACAGTCAGTCTGACGTACTGGTGAGCAACACCGGCGCCCCCCAGGGAACTGTGCTGTCACCCTTCCTCTTCACCCTCTACACCTCAGACTTCTGCCGCAACTCCAGCGGGTGCCACCTGCAGAAGTTCTCAGACGACTCCTCCATCGTAAGCTACATCACCGACGATGATGAGGAGGAGTACAGAGCCCTGGTGGAGAGCTTCGTGGGGTGGAGCGACAGCAACCACCTCCAACTCAACACCAGTAAGACCAAGGAGCTGGTGGTGGACTTCCGGAGGGGCAAGAAGAGGCCCCCCCCGATTCCCATCTCCATCCGAGGGGTGGATGTGGAGATGGTGGACTCATACAAGTTCCTTGGGGTACACCTGAACAATAAACTGGACTGGTCGGACAACACAGAGGCCCTCTACAGGAAGGGACAGAGCAGGCTGTTCTTCCTGAGGAGACTCAGGTCCTTCAATGTGTGCAACAAACTGCTGCAGTCTTTTTACCAGTCTGTTGTGGCCAGCATCCTCTTCTATGCTGTGGCATGCTGGGGAGGCTACATCAACTCAAGGGACACCAACAAGCTCAACAAGCTGGTGAGGAAGGCTAGCTCCGTGGTGGGAGTCGAGCTACCTAGACTTGAGGTGATGGTAGAGAGGGGGATGATAAGGAAGCTGGATGCCATCATGGAGAACCCCTACCACCCCCTCTACGACGAGCTAGTCAAGATGAGAAGCTCGTTCAGCCACAGACTCATCCCCCCCCGACACTCAACTAACCGCCTCGGACAGTCCTTCATACCAGCGGCCATCAGGCTCCACAACAGTGGGCAGCGACTAGCAGCCTCCAGGCCCCACAACAGGGGGCAGCGACAGCGACTGCTACCAGACATTGACCTGGGACTTATAGGAACCCAAGGGGGACAAAGTAGACTACCCTGGTACTTTGATTAATGTATACTCAGTAGATAGTAAATTATTATAACACTACCTCTTGCATACTGCACCTCATGTGACACTGTGAATAATGTGAATATTCCTCAGCTAGTCAGATAGTAAATTATATTGACCATATTGATCAAATTGTTTACACTGCCTGTGTTGTCTTTTACTACCTGTATACTGTGTTGTTTTACTACCTGTACCCCTCCCCCCCTCCCCCCATGCTGCTATGATGCCTGAATTTCCCCAAGGGGATCAATAAAGGAATATCTTATCTTATCTTATCTTATCTTATTTGGAAGGAATAAACCTTTAAAATTGTAAGTTAATTAACATCTCCCATAAGTCTCTATGACAAATGGTTCATGAAATATGAAAGGGATGGGGCTCATTTCGACGGACAATGATGGAAATTTATTCACAATTTTTTTTAATACACAAGTATATCAATGACAATAGGTTGTCACTAAACAGGTGCCATATAGCTGATTACCAGTGAACCTGTGCAGTGTTGCCCTCTTGTGTTCAAACGGTGTAATTTCATACTGAAACTGTGTTTTCAATGGACAATGATGGAAATTCATTAAAATAAAATACTTCTGGTATAGTCTTCTGGTAAAATACTACAATTGGACAAATATTCCAGAATCCAGGTCCCTGGCTTGCTGTCAGCCTATGAGCAACAGCTCATCCAAATCGGCACTGTAGTTTGTGAGGTTAGCTGTGAACCGTGGACCTGGACAGAATCACACACTCACAGACAGACACAAACATATGCAACTGATCGCATAATCTCCACCCAGGCTTCCGCCTTGTGGAGATAATAAGACAGCAGCCAAGTGAGGTCACTAAGCACTAAGTCCAGAGCTGGAAGTAGGTCTGCCCAGAAGGGATACATTAAATTACAACATTGACTACAGTAATTTCTAAAGTGGAAGAGACTCCCATTTGTTGTTTTGTTTGTTTTTTAAAGGTAATGCTGTTTCGGTTGGTTCACTCAACAAGGTATACTGATGTTGTGTAGAATCCCTAGCCAACTATTCAAAATCCCAAGCTTTAATAACAACAAAAACTACCAAGTCATTACAATGCATCCTTGTGGCTCCATAGCTAAGCACTAAGGCTCACAATGTAACTGCAACATCCTGGGTTCAAATGAGACCTGTGACCTTTGAAGCATGTCATCCTCCTTCTCAAGCTCCACGTTTCCTGTTAGTTTTCATTGTGCTACCACACCATTTAAGCAAAAACGCCCTACATAAATAAAATAAATAAATACATTTATATAAATAAATAAATATAAATACAGAATGTGGAAGAGGCTTTGTCCCAATCACAATATTCAGCAAAAATTTATTCTGCCAGCCTAGATGTAAAGCTCTGATCGAGCTCAGAAGGTGATTGCGACCTATCATTCAGCAATTTGTTGTGTCATATCTGAATGCGAGGCAACAAGTGGTGCGAGCCATCTTTATCAAACGTAATGAATATTGTGATTCAGCAGCAGCCATCGGCCAACATGATTCGAGAGCTTTTTTTTTTTTTTTTTTTTTTTTGGTCTTTTTCCCCCTCCATTTTCCTCCGATTTTCTCCCATCCCAATGTTAGTCGTATGCCAATTCCCAGTCCCTTCCTGGTCGCTGCGCTTTACCCCCCACAGTCAGATCATTTGGGAGAGTGGAGGCTACCACGTGCTTCCTCCGACACACGTCCAGCCAATCACCGCTTCTTTTCACCTGGCAGCGCGGATTCTCATTGAGAGGGCGTAGCGTGTGGGAGGACCACACTATCCCCCTCACGTCCAATCCGCGCTTAGCAGGCGCCCCGACCGAACTGTAGGAGTCGCTGTTTACAACGACCCGGACCCACCCCGCCAGCTTCTCCCACCCTCTGATACAGCCAATTGTATCAGTGCAGACGGCCAGCCAAGCTGGTGACAACCCCGGAGCTGTGAGCTGGATTCGAACAGGCGAACCAAGCTCACAGCTCCGGGGCTGGTGACGAACGCAATCTCCGCTCGACCACCTAACCGCCGATTCGAGAGCTTTGTAACTTTTGGTGCAATTCCAACCTTGCCTTTCACTTGTGAAAATCACTTTGCACTTGTAACTAACTTGTAACAAAGCGACACAATCGACTGCTCTTTTAGAGGCTGTGTCAAAGCAACAGAGCGCAATAGACAAACAGACGTTCAGAGTGTTCTCAGGTCTTTGTTCGAGAACATTGCTGCCTGTTGCTGGCACTGACTTTAACCAAGAACTGGAGAGCCTAGACTGGTCAGATGAGCTCAGTGGTACACTAGTTGAAGAAACATGGCTTGGATTCAAAACGTACGGTTATATCTATAACCATAGTTATATGAGTATAGCGGACGATCTGTGTCCTTCTGAAACACATCCTTACGCCAGTATAATACTGAATAAAATCTCCACATGTACCTTTATACACCCATTCACCTGGCCACACCCCCATCCGCTCCTCTACATAAGCAGGGGTGTGGCCATACTATCAGCTCCTTCCCAAGCCTTTCACCACCAGGGCGAAGACCACGGAGTCCTCAGTGAGTTTGACGGAAAGCGTCCGCTATACTCATATAACTATGGTTATAGATATAACCGTACGTTATAGATCGTATAGCTACCGCTCTGCGTCCTTCTGGAACACAGGAGCTGAGCAGAGCGGAAGCTCGACAAATGTACCCGCTGAAGCCCCCCACAACCATCAGAACCGGGGAGGACCCGAGCCCCCGGACCCCCCTAGTGGAGGACGGGAGGGAATCGTATCAGACTGTGCGAAGAGGGGTTTAGCAACTAAAACGCACAGGGTGAGCAGACCGTGGGACTTACCTTCCCACAGAAGAACCCACGACTACACAAACGCGCAACCCACATGCCACTAGGGAACGAACGGGAAGAAATAAAACCCCTGTTACAACCCCTAACATCACGGGGTCAAGGGCAAAAACCCAACCCTGTGGCAAGGCCGTAGCAGCGGAGCGTGAAAGAGGACCCAGCCCCAGGAAGGGACTGGACCCCCCGGAAAAGGGGGCCTGGTGAGGCCAACGCCGCCGCAGCATCAAGACCCCACCAGGCGGTCACTAGTGACACCACCCCCCACATCGCCAGCGTATTTGGACAGGGCCCATCCAAGAGCAGGCCCTTCCCCCCACAGCACGCCGCCCCGAAGCACTCAAGAGGCTACACCCACAGCGGGACCAGGCAGCGCACCGGGGAGACAACCCTCAAAGAGGGCGATCCCTCAATCCAGGCAACAGGCCACTCGACCTGAACCTGGAGCACTGCGGACTAGACAGGCGCCAAAGGGGTCAGCTGAAAACAGCCCCCCGGCTGAAGGGGCGTATGCTGGCATGCTGTGCACCGTGTCGCAGCCCCCACAAAAAAAAAACCGACCCTCTAGAGGGGCTGAGGCAGAGAAGGCTGACATGATTGGCAGACATCATGAAAGGTGTGGGGGCACACTCACAGGCAGACAGGGCCAAGCCCGGCCTACCCCGAGAGTTGACTCCGCTACCAACACACCAGGAAACCAACCACCACCTTGGTTCAAACATGAGGCGGTTGTTCCTATAACCCCCCAAGAAAAAACTCCAAAACACAACTGCGGGTATACACTGGCTATACAGCAGTACAAGTGTTTCAGTTTTCAAGAAGGGGTTAACTCAGGCCAACAGGTAGACGAAAACAAATTCGGACCTGGGCCCAGCGGACCGGGACGTACACAGGGATGCCAGAGGGGTTCTACAAGAACCACCTCGACAGCCCCCTCCCAGCCCCGCCAAGCAGGAGAAGAGAGGGGCGAAAAATAATGGAGAAGGACCAGGCTCCTTCAGCACAGTGCAAGGTACAACACAATATGGACCAAGCAACAGTGAGGGATAACACGCAGTAACATCCACGAACACCTCCATAACATCAAACCCTGCAACGCCCGGGCCGACCCGGCATTTTCCCCCCGAAAAAGCACAAGCCCCTCAGGGTACCAGAACAGCAGATCTGCGCCCCGGCGGACAACGGGTTAACTGACCTGGTCCGGTGCGACCAGAACCAGTCCCGTGCCCTAATCACGCCGCCATCCCCAGTCCCAGGAGGGGGGTAGGTACGCGTGTCAATCCAAAACATTATAGAGGGCGCCACCCAGACGGTCAGAACACAAAGCACCGCGCTCGGTGGCCCACCCCAAGGGCGTGAGACCCCTCTACCAATGCTTCGATCTATTCTGTTAACATCCCCCAGAGATGAACGAGAATTCGTCGAGACAAGCCTAGTACACTGGCGCTCGGAAGAGACAAACTCCATCCCAGTTGCCCCATAAAAAACTCTGTTTCAATGATGAGCAACCAAGGCGCGCAAGCCCATGCATGGTTCCTATCAGAAGCACCCAGGGCCAGCACTACATACACGTCGAGACCCAAAACATATCAATGGTAATTCTAACAAGAACCCAGATACCGTTCCTCCAAGCCGCCTGGGAGAACGACAAGAAGCCGTTTTTTTTACAGAAAAAAATACGGACATGGGTCTCATATGACGCGGCTGAGGGAAAACAACACCCCGTCAACCTCTCCATAATAGAGGGGACGGGGAATCCCCAGAGAGACTTCCCACGTGAGCAACAAATTGAAAAGTTTATGTAACATTGAGCCACGTGACCAAAAGCTCAAGACACATATATACAGAGTGCAGCAGAACTCTTGAGTTCCCATGCACCGTAACACCAACTTGACAACAACAGAGGTCCACATATGGAGCCTGTAAAGAACTCACGGAAGTCGGCAAGTTCGGCAACCAATAGAAACGCGCCCAGTGACGTACTCTATGACGGGGGGAATCCCATGACTCAACCGACGATTACAGGCGAGGAGTCAGGGAACTCCCTACCCCCCCCCCCCCCCCCCTCTCCCATGCCGTGCTGACCAATCAGTGCGGCAGGGAATGTAACTGAGGGGTTACAATACCCTGACTGTATTAAAGATTGTGATATATTAAACCACTACTAGTTATGTACTTTAATTACTGGCCATACAGTACATGAATATATATGATGAACACCCACACAAGAATACGGCATTGACACATAAAGTTCTGTTGGAGGGTTATTTATTATTATTAAGCAACGTTAGGTTACAGATTGAGAATTAGGCTCGCGCTTGTATGGCGAAGAACATACGTAAAGTCAGTCAAGAGCATAAGTCAATGAGAATAGTAGGAATACTATGATGGGTCTAAGCTGACGCCACCTGTGGTATAGCAATTATATGGGCCACACCGGTACCAGCTGGAGACACTGGGGGGTTCCCTCCGGGGTGTAAAGCCGGGAGGGGTAGAGGAATGGTCGGGTACAAAGTCTGGGTCAACGAGGAATAACGAGGCTCCAGATACAGGAGCCGGTGCATGTACTCCCTTGATCAGCAGACAAAGCAATAGTTGTAATCCAATATGCTCGATAGCATTGACGACAGCTAGCCAGCCCCTTCCAAGAGGCGGGCCCGAGTGATGATCCTCACGAGGTTAAATCCCAAACGACAGTGGAATCAACGGTGCTCTTCTCCGGTGGTCACGGTCCCAAAGCAATATAATCCAACCAGAAATGGTTCTGCAATCGCCGGTGTAGATTCTCCTGTGTACATATCCAACGGTTCTCGCCTAGGACTCCTCGGGTGTGGGCACTGATTTAGGCCGCACAGCCTGGATAAGTGCACTAGCTAAATACACGACGAACCGGTGGTAATGCTGGTCACTGAAGAACTGTAGCCGCACGATACACTATAAATGATCGACTATTACTTCACATTAGATTAAGTCGAACTCAACGTTACTGCGTTAAACTCTGACACTTTAACATTCTATTCGCACGCGGTTCTCAATGCTCTATTTAGATGCAAGGTTGCTCACTTCACTGCACGTTGACTCGTGGTGAAGGCATTACGGTTTTGGTAAGACTACTGCTGTTTACACCTGCGCCGTATTTATACATAAGGTGAATATCTAGTGCCAACCTCAGTTCTTGTCTCGTATTACTACGCAGACTCTGGGCATGTACCGACATGCCCGGAGTTGCCTTTGAACTTGCTGTTGGGGGCTTGGTCGTTGGCGCCTGGGGTCGCCGTCCAATAGGAGAGCGAATATTACTCTGGTTTGTACACAGGTAAAGGGATATTCCGTGTATATATACAAACAATATACAAGGTATATCAAAACAATAAATATATATATTCAGTTTAATCTGACCCTTTGCAACAGGGAACCTGAAGGATAGAAGGCCCAACCCCCTGACCAATCAGAAAAGAGGGAAGGAGGGGTTTATCAGTTCACCCCCCCATGACCCCACACCCCGGATACGACAGAAAACAAGCCATTTAGTGGTGATACCTATGTAGCCAGCATGCTAATTGAGAAGCGTATATCCTATCAGGATAAGCTAACCCTACGCATGCTAGCCACAGACGACAACTCGTCTGCGAACAGGGTTTATAAACAAGGCCGAAGGCTTATGTGTGAACACGACACCCGTGTTTCATGTTTCAAGAAAAAAACACAGAAGGTTGAGAGAGGGTCAATAAGACCTCGGTACAAGCTATACACATGAGCACTTCTTGTAGGCTAACACTCCAAAGCTGTGGACTCAATGCCATTGTTTACCAATGTAACAGAACACACACAACCCCCTCAGACAACGGTAAAAATGTACCACTATAAGAAGAAACATATTTCTTCAGGATGAGGAAAGAAAAAGCCTTTAGACCGAGTGCTAGCTACAGGCCTTGCTAAGCACATATATATGTAGCGACCAGAAGGACTAAAAGTCCTGCTCTCCTAATAACCCCACAAGTTAACTAGGCGAGGGTTCACACATCGTATCCCCAACATATACAGTGAATGTTACAAAGGATCAGATTAAACCGAATATATATATTTATTGATTGATATATATTGCATAGTATTTGTATATCGTTTGATATCCCTTGTATATTCCTTGTACATATACACGGAATATCCCTTTAGCCTAGTACGGACCATGATGTTTCGTTCTCCTATTGGACAGCGGTCCACAGGCGCCAGGGCCATGCCTCCAGAGTCAGGTTCAAGGCTACCGTCAAGACATGTCTGTACATGCCCGGCCTTGCCCAGGAATACGAGACAGAAATGAGGTTGGCACTAGATTGTTCGCCGTGCATATAAATATGGCGCAGGTGAATACAGAAGTAGAGTTACCCAATAAGTTGAAGCCTCACCCACGATACTCCGTGCGGTGAAGTATGGCCTGTTTGGCCCCAAATAGAGCATTGAGACCGCGTGCGAATTAATAACTGAATTGTCAGAGTTTGGCGCTATACCGTCGAGTGCGACATATTTCTATTAAGTCAGTAATAGTCTATTTGTGTATAGTGTATCGTGCGGCTAAAGTTCTACAGTGACCAGCATCACCAACGCTTCCTCGTACCAGCTAGAGTGCTTATCCAGGCTGGGCTGCTTTCATGGCGCTTTCACCCGAGGAGACCTAGACGAGAACCGTGTGGACATGTACACTGGATTAATCTACCCGACGACTACATAGCCCTTTGCGGCTGGATTATATTTGTTTTGGTCCTGTGATTTATGGAGCGGAGAATCGCCGACGCCTACACGTGTGGGATTTACCCTGTGAGGAGCCACGTCGAGTCTGCGCCTCAGAGAGCCTGAGGCCGGCTAGCTTTCTTCACTGTGGAGCTACAGTCTACGGAGAACAGCTGTATTCGTCTGTGGATCAAGAGACTATTGCACCGTCTCCTGTACTTGGAGTCTCCTTAGTCATCGTTGACCAGACTCTACTACCGACAGATCCTCTACCCCTGCTGGCTTACAACCGGGGGGACCCTTCCAGTATCTCCCGCTATATATTACTAGTGTACCATAGATATAATTCCCTAAGATTCAGGTTGTATAATTACCTCCTGCGTAACCAGAGAATGGACATTCATTATTGATTTGCCTACGCACATTCCTTTGCCTTATAAGCGCATCCAAAGTAAAATAGAGAAGTATATTATGTACCTTTTGCTGCAATAAATACTTAATTACCACTTTGTGTGGAACCGATTCATTGTGGGAAGTGTTCATCATATTTATATATCATGTACTGTATGGCCAGTAATTAAAGTACATAAAGCGGTAGTGGTTTAATGATACCATACTTATCAATACAGTCAGGGAATTGTACCCCTCAGTTACAGTGAATAAACACACAGTTTGTAACAAAAAATAGTCCCTCACTCAGGAGGGACCCTTTATTTAATGCGAACAAATCATATGGTTGGGGCGGGGAAGGGAACGGGGGTAACAGGGGGAAAGTCACTTAGCGGCGCCTGCCGTGTGCAGCCCGGTGCTTGCCCCCACGGGGAGCGGGCCCGGAGGGACGGTTCTGGGGTGCTTGGACACGACAATCCCTACCGTCACCTCCGGGCGTGGGTCGGCTGGCTGCAGCGGACGAGGCACCCTCTTCGCTCCTGGCCTTCTTGGCCGAGGGCCCAGCAGCGGCGGCGGTGGCGACGGTCGCGGATCGTCCAACACCGACCCGCCCGTCATCATCCCCGACATGAAGCGCGCCAGCTGTGCGATGCGTCGCGGCGTGGCGATGAATGACTGGTCACTCCAGTTGGCCAACTGCCTAGCCGATTTCCCATGGGGAACCGGCTTCCGCAACGGCTCCCACACCACCTCGGGACAAAGGATAGACGCCATCGGGCTATCAAGCCGAGGCACCCCTTCCTTCAATCCCTGGACCAAACCCGCCACACGCGTGACTGGCACATAGGCAGGGGTAAAACCAGCGATGCGGGAGATTACCTGTCCCTGACGCACGTAGGCCTCCATTGAGGGAAAAATGGGCAGACAACGTCCGTCTCCCTCACAGGACGACGTTGCCAGAGATGACCTATCAAGTCATCAGGGACAGGTGCAGGCAGTGGCTGCGGCAACGCCACGCCATTAGCGGCTGCCGCCATGAGCTCCGGGAACAAGGCACGTAATTCCCCATGCGTACCTCCCTCCACGCAGCCCGCGTCCCTCACGTACGGGAGGCGGCCACTCTGTGTGGCGCCACCATCCGACGAGGTTGATAGCAGGGCATCCCGTCTCCGAGTCGGAGGTTTTAACCCAACACCGGATGACGAGGGACCCCAAGGAGACATATCACACCCTGCCACACCCTGAGGGGGAGAGTGATACGTCTCCACCGGGGCGTCAAACAAGAGCGCTCCCACTCCCTCCATAAAATCCTCCGTATCCATCGGACAAGGAGACAGAGCAGGAGCACCCTCGTCTGGCTCCAGCAACTCCCCAAAGCCAGGCCGTTCGCCCCTGCAGCTCACCATCTTACGACGGGAGCGAGCAGAGGCGAAGAGCTTGCGTCTCAGATCCTCCGCCCCCAGAGGAGCCGTCGGCCTATCGGCCGACCGTCCACTAAAGGGGGAACCAGGGCTGGAACTAGGCCATCTCACAGGAGACGGCCTTGGCTCAACAGCCCCCCAGAGAGGCAGACTCTCCACCGGACGCCGCTCAGGTGCGTCTGATTGCCACGACCGTGGAGTCAGAGCAGCCCCACGACGCACGGCGGAGGCGGCAATAGAGAATCGCTGGTGAAGGGTGATGTTGCCAACGCTCGAACCCTCCGATGAAGACATTATAGCTTAGCCTTTTCTCTAAACTTGTCAGAGAGAGAAAAATAAAGAAATACTTCTTCAACACTTTTACACTAAACTCGAGTGGTGTACACAGACACTCGCCGCAGTGAAAGTAAGGAAGGAGCTGATAGTATGGCCACACCCCTGCTTATGTAGAGGAGCGGATGGGGGCGTGGCCAGGTGAATGGGTGTATGGAGATTTTATTCAGTATTATACTGGTGTAAGGATGTGTTTCAGAAGGACGCAGAGCGTAGAGCCATATGAAATCCGTTTTATTTTTTTCCAAATTCCATTTTATTTCTTTCTAAATTCCGTTTTTTCCGTTTTAATATTTCAGAATTCTGTATTTTGCTTTGTACGCTCATTTTACCATCAGAAATAGTGTCTAATAAGTGGGAATGAATAAATGTCCACAATTTAACAAGATATAACAGTCAATTTAATGTTTTTAAGTGCTGCAACTCAGAAATACAGTTCAATTTTACACAATATTTTTCAAATAATATTGTGACAAAATAAAAATACACATTTCAAATGTAAAGTTTAAACAAACAATAGATACAGCTAGCTACTACTGACATTATCACAATGTAAGTAGCCTAGCTATATCTATTCTATTGTGATGAAATATAGTAATGCATAATTTAGGCACCTTTAGTTTAGTTTATAAAGGAGTGTGTACTGACAATCATTTGCATTAAACAAATAGATGGGTGCACCAGATTTAGCAAGAAGCTATAATTTCTAGTCCTGTGTACGTTATGTACTGCAACGTTACATAGCTATTTCATCACAATAGTGTCAGTGATTAGCCTCGCCCTCTAGCTGTATCTATTGTGATCACCAGGGATCATCGTTATAGAGCTGGTGTGTATGGGGCTGCGGAACTGCAGATATACCCTACTCTGTTTTGAAGCACAGTGTTTTTCCGTGTTCATGACATAGCTTTTGGAGAGTGAACTTCGCACGTGTTTTGTGAGTCCAGTCCACGGCATGTTGACAGAATTTGCAAAACACCTTATCGCCGGTCATATACAAGTCATTAGGATACTGCGCTGCTCTGAATTTAGGGCTTAGTGTGGAATTTCTTCCGACGTTAACACCGAAGCAGCTAGATTGATTGATTGATTGATTGATTGAAAACTTTATTAACAGATTGCAGAATGGGTACAATACAGTACAGCTCAATACATACAATTGTTAAGGGGATGCAGACCAGAGAAAGACTTTCGTCTTGTTTACATCAGGGTCACCCATTTTCAATTCATCAGGACATATATGACATACATGACATACAGATAGACAGTCCTGCTACATCTATACATTTATGACATACCAGATTTGCAAATAAAGTACTGTTTGTGATACAAAAAGAGTCTAGAAAAGAGTATATACATTTGACGTAAAAATTGTACATTGGGGGAGGTTGGGTAGGTGGGGTGGGTGGGGGGGGCTGTACATTGGAGGTGGTTCGGTGGGTGGGGTGGGGGTTGGGTAGGATGGGTGGGTGGGGAACACTGTAGAACTGTACAAGCAAAACTGTACATTTGAATATTGACAACCATACTTGGTCATTTACTGTACATTGGAGGGGGTTGGGTTAGGACATTTACATGGGCCAGTTTCGAATTGCAGTCTCCCGTAGGTGTTCTTTGAGAGAAAAAGTAGATAAAAAAAAAGAAATAGTCTAAAAAGAGAGTATATACATTTGAGGGGGAAGAAACTGTACATTGGAGGAGGTTGGGGTGGGGGGGGAACTGTACATTGGAGGTGGTTCAGTGTGTGGGGTGGGGGGGGGGAAACTGTACATTGGAGGGGGTTGGGTTTGGACATTTACAGGTGCCAGTTTCGAATTGCAGTCTCCCGTAGGTGCTCTTTGAGAGTGGTTTTGAAAGTGGGTAGTGATTCACATTCCTTTACAGCTTTGGGTAGGGCGTTCCACATTGATGTGGCATAATTGCGAAACGTGTTTAGTCCCTTGTTTGAGCCGAATCTGGGTTTAACATGATTTGTGGAACTCCCTCTGGTGTTGTGATCATGGTATTCACTGACCTTTGGGAAGTATTTTGACATGTACATGGGTACCTTGGTCGTGTAGTGTATCTTGTAGACCAGGCCCATTGCAAGTTGCTGTACTCTGTCGTCTACTCTAAGCCATCCTAGTTTGTCAAAGTGGGCAGGGGTGAGGTGGGTTCTAGGAGTAAGGTCAAGCAGTAGTCTGACCAGTTTGTTTTGAGATGTTTGTAATTTTGTTTTTATCGCCTTTGAGGCAAGCATAGTCGTAGTACCCTTGTATGAGTGCTCCTGCCAGAGTCTTCAGGGTATTCTTGTTTACCAGAGAGGAGATCCGGTACAAGAATCGAGTTCGTTGGTTGACTTTTTTTATTACATTGGATGCCATTTTGTCACAGGAAAGATTAGCCTCTAGGATGGAGCCCAGGTAGGTAATTCCATCTTTCCTTGTGACAATATTGTCAGACGCTTGGATATTTCTCCGTGTTGTGTGTAACACGCTGTAGTGTTCCTGGTCATGTTCGCGTTGCACCAAACGTTCCATATTCTCCAGAACACGGAATTTCAGTCCAGATTAGGGCAAATTCTGCAATATTCCACGTTTACAGTTGATTCCGTTTTTATTGCTCAATTCCGCGATTCCGTCCACGATTCCGTGAACGCGGATTTCATATGGCTCTAGCAGAGCGGTAGCTATACGATCTATAACCAAATTCTCAACAATACTAAACAACATGGCCCCCCTAAGAACCACCATGGCGCTGAGCCATGGATGCACGCTGACATACTGATCGCTATGAAAACCAGAGACAAAAAATGCTCTGCTTCATAAAAGTCAGTCAAAGCTTGCCAAAAGCTCAAACAGTGATCTCCAAGCCCACGTGGTTGAACTCAAACAGCAAAGAAACAGACTAAGAAACGATGTAAAACCATGATCAAATCTGCACAAAAAAGATTCATAGATGACAAACTGAGGAAAACAAAAACAAACCCTGTGAACTTTGGAAATTACTCAACAACCAACTAGGCTGCAGCAATAAACTAAAAACCAGATTTACAAACATAAACATAAAAACAGAAAACACTATCATCACAGACAAGCTGGATGTGGCCAATTACTTAAACATTTTCTTTACAAACATAGCCACAACACTGGTTAATAAACTACCCTCCCACTCAGGGCAGTTTGGGGTAGAACACATCATAGCCATCCACAAAAACCTAGGGGTCCGCAAAGACAACTTCAAACTTGAATGCAATGCAATTTGCATATCGCCCCAACAGGTCCACGGAGGACGCCATAGCCCATGTGCTGCACACAGCAGCATCACACCTGGACAAGAGGCAGGGGAACTATGTGAGAATGCTGTTCATCGACTACAGCTCAGCATTCAATACCATAGTCCCCTCCAAACTCATAGCCAAGCTCAGGGACCTGGGCTTGAACTATGACCTCTGCCAGTGGGTCTTGGACTTCCTGACGGGCAGACCCCAGGTGGTAAGAGCCGGCAACTGCACCTCCTCATCCATCACACTCAACATAGGGGCCCCCCAGGGCTGTGTTCTGAGTTCCCTCCTCTACTCCCTGTACACACATGACTGCGTAGCACAGCGGAACAACAACACCATCATCAAATTTGCTGATGACACAGTAGTGGTGGGCCTGATCTCTGCCAACGACGAAAGGGCCTACCTGGAAGAGGTAGAGAACCTGTCACAGTGGTGTCAGGAGAACTGCCTCTCCCTGAACGTCAGCAAAACAAAAGAGATGAGTGTGGACTTCAGGAGGTCGGGGGTCAAGGACTACAGCCCCCTCAGCATCGACGGGGCACCGGTTGAGAGAGTGAACAGTTTCAAGTACCTCGGAGCCCACATATCCGAGGACTTGACATGGACCACACACATTGACAGTGTTGTGAAGAAGGCACGACAACGCCTCTACTTCCTCAGGCGCCTAAGGAAGTTCCAAGTCAGTCAGAAGATCCTCAGGAACTTCTACTCATGTACAATAGAGAGCATCCTGACCGGCAACATCACCTCCTGGTTTGGGAATAGCACTGCACAAGACCGTAGCAGACTACAAAGAGTGACACGTTCAGCCGAACGCACAATTGGAGGGGGGCTTCCCACCCTCCAGAACATTTACAACAAGCGGTGCAAGGGGAAGGCTAAGAGAATTATTAAGGACTCGAGCCACCCAAACAACTGCCTCTTTGAACTGCTGCGGTCAGGCAAGCGATACCGGAGTCTTAAGGCGAGCACAGAAAGACTCAGAAGAAGCTTCTATCCCCAGGCCATCAGGCTGCTAAACGAACAATAATCACTATGCAACAACCATCAAATGCACACAGCACACACACCCACACGCACACACTCACTCAAACAAACAACACACTGCAGCACCCACTCTCCACACTTTAGATCACACAAACACACTTACACTTTATATTTATTGATAAAGGATTTGCACTACAACTCGTACACCTACTGTGAATTGTACCTAAATTGCACCTCGTCCCATTTCTCCATTTCTGCCTTGCACTATATAGTATTGTATATTAGTACACTGCACAGTATTGTATATTGTATGGTAACTACGTCTATTCTGCATCGAACATTGTACATATGTCTAAACTGAACACTGTGACCTCATTTTTTTTACTTCTAATTTTACTATGTTATTTTATTTCATACTTATCTTGTCTTGCACAGTCTCTGGAGTGCAACAGTAAGAAGCATTTTGTATAAAAGTATTCTGTACTTCTGTATGACAACTATTAAAGAAACTTGAACTTGAACTACTCAAAGTACTCAAAAAACTGAGCGCCCTCCGACCTAACAAGGCCACTGGCCATGACAATATCCCCTAAAAAATTCCTCAGAGACTCAGCAGCCGCCATCACCCCAGTCATCACCCACATAATAAACCTCTCCATAAAACAGGGATACGTCCCCAAAGACTTCAAAATTGTGGGAGTGAACCCCCCTTCACAAAAAGGCAGCAAATTAGACCTAGGCAACTACCGCCCTGTTTCTATTCTTACCTCCATCTCGAAAGTCATGGAAAAAAATTTCTACGAACAGGTCGAAAAGTACCTCGTGGAAAGAAAAACTAATCTACGAATTCCAATCTGGCTTCAGAACATCCCACTCCACGGACACATGCCTTCTCTATTTGAACGACCACATCAAATACCCCTTCTGCAATCTGTTAATAAAATGTTCAATCAATCAATCAAACTGACAAATTACTAAGAAAAAGACAATGACCTCCAAACATGCCATGGAATTCCGCTCCTCGACACATCAACAACTTTCCATGGTGGGGCTTTGTTCTTGTAAAGAGGAACTCATGAAAAGTTGGTAGAGACAAGGTTCTCTTCATTTGGGACACGATTCTAGTATGTGTGATATGACCAATCCTTCCTCAGCACAGTCACCGTGACAATCAACTACTGTACACAGAAACAATCATCCTTAACCTGAAGATCTGATGTGTTACTGTGTGCGGAGAGTCGAAAAAACAAACCCCCCCTCCAGTCATGATTATTTAGGAGAATCATTTGGCTGAAGGTCAACCTATCCGCCAACGCCAAGTATGACTTTAATAAAATCAGAAATGCTCTTTTGGACAAAGACAAATATGGTACAGTAGCCTAAACACTACCTAAACACTTACTATCACACCATTTGTGTAGTGTTATCTCTCCCCCTACCAATACAGTATTTTCCCTAAAATGGTCATGGAAGTGGTGATGTGGGTAGTTTTGGTTTTGCTTCCCCCCTGCTGTTATTTTTGGACTAGTACAGTTATTATTATTTATTCATTTACGTCACGGGTAATAGCACTTTATTTGGAAACCAGATTTGAGAGGGGGGTTTAATTATCCACATTTGGTTTAATTGCCCAGTTCTCTAGTAGTACCTTCATATTTATATTTATTATATTTATATATATTGTATCGTATTGTCATATATCGTTCATTTAGACAACATAATTGTGTCCTACAATATTAGAATTCCACCATAATTCGATCCGTTGAAAGATTATAATGGATCAGTATTGAATTTGTGCCCAGGCTAAGTACACTGTCTATGATGGCTAGAGGCTGGGGGGCTTCACCACTACATGTCAGGACACAAGAGTAGCTGACTCTGGGTGTGAACTGAAAGAGGAGGAGGAGGAATTATTGAGAAGTCAGCAGTCAGGGATATGGAGGGATGGAAAGAGAGATGATGGGAGGGAGGGGAGGAAGGATGGAAGGATGAAAGACAATTCCATTACAGCAGCTGAGAGAAAGAGAGAGAGAGAGCCAAATAGGCGGAGATATACAGAGACACAGAGAGAGAGAGAGAGAGAGAGAGAGAGAGAGAGAGAGAGAGAGAGAGAGAGAGAGAGAGAGAGAGACAATATAAAAATGGATTTGCAATTTGAAAATGTTTCAACTTGAGTGAGAAATTCGCCAGGTCTGATGGAGCATATAGGGGTATATATATTCACAAATAATATGAAATGGAATGCTGTGAATGCTCTGTAGCCTATAGATATTGAATAGGTTTGTTAGGATGTGGCCAATCGGTGGAATACTTTTGTCTAAGGCAGGTTGTTTTAAATTTAAAATTTTTCCAATGGAAAAAACTGGCTTCAGCACAGCTAATTACAATAAGAACAATTAGACTATTAGAATAAGAACAAAAATACAAAACTATTTAACTTAAACAAAATATCGCAACTAGGCCCTTGGCTATGGGAACTAGCTTCAGAACAGCTGTGTCTAAGGGGCGGTTGGGTGGCGTAGCGGAGATTGCGCTCGTCACCAATGCAAGAGGCTGCGGTCTCGACTCCCGGAGTCAGCATTGCCCTGCGGCTTGGTCCAGTCATCATACTAACTCGTTTGGCTGAGTTAGGGGGAGGGAAGTCGTGGGTGGTAATCTGGCGTTGTGGACAGGTCAGGTCTGGGCGCCTGCTCAGCAAAAAAGAAAAAAAAGAACACCTGTCTCTCTCTTCCTCAATTGAATTCAATTAAATTAAATTCAATTCAATTCAATCTTGCTTCTCCTTCTCCTTCTACTTCTTCCCTGAGAGGAGCTTCTATCACAGGCTTTATCCTGGAAGCTCCTCCTACAGAGGCAGACCAAAATCACAAACAATCAATTAAGCAATACAGACATTATTTTACAGCTTAAATAATTCTGTACAACATGGATACATCACTCCATATACTGACCTACCATTATATTTAGGGCACTGTACAAGTCTATTTCCTTATCATTATGAAACCCCCCCTCTGTACTCTACCACACTTGGTACCATCCGAATCTCCGCTCCAGAAAAGGCTTTGGCCTCTCCCAGTTCTGGTTGGGCGAGGCGCCCAAAGCAAAGAACAAGCAAGGTAAAGGTTGGGTGCTCGATGAAGGGTGACCAGTGGTCTGTGGAGCCAGCCGGTCCTCCGGGAATGGCGTCTTTGAGTCCTGGAGCGGTGAATATTGAAAGCAATGGACAGGGTTGTAGCCAATGAGTGTAGCTTTCCAATGATACCCCACATGGGAATCTAATACAGTCTCTATTGATCGATTTATGATCAAGAAAAGCAGGGTCCCCTTATAAGGGGACCTTACAGCTTAACAGGTTAAATAAACATAACATGTTATTATTCAGCAGAATGTGTTTGTCTTCTGTGCATGGGCTTTACCAGTATACATGTGAGATACAAACAATGCCAAAGGCCTAAGCTAAATGTTTGGCTAACATGTGGGATAGCCCCATGACAAGGTTACATTTAAAATGGTCTTGTTTCCTGTCAACAATGCCTCTGTTAATACCAAACTCTTTAGCAAGTTACAGTAGTAGTAGTATATATTTTTATTGTTACACTTGAGGTGAAATTATAACATTATTCACATCAAAAGGGAAAACAATATCATTATAACTATCAATCAATATCATTAGAACTATCAATAATATTTAGTCAGAAGGAGTTTGTGTCACAAAGGATCTAGAGGTAAATGGGCGAGAGATATTCACTGTAACACCATAGTAGGGCTGGGCGATATGACGATATTATATAAATATCGGGTACAGTTCATTAACGATACACTTTTTCTTTTGATATTTCTCCCCCTCCTTTTTCCTCAGTTTTTCTCCCATCCCAATGTTAGTCGTTATGCCAATCCCCAATCCCCTTCCTGGTTGCTGCGCACCTACCCACTACGGTCGGTCTGGGAGAGTGGAGGCCATCACATGTTTCCTCCGACACATGTGTAGCCAATCAACCGCTTCTTTTCACCTGGCAGCGCAGACTCTCACTGAGAGGGTGTAACGTGTGGAAGGATCACACTACCCCTGTATGTCTGGGAGTGTTGCATTTATTTATTTTGCATTTATTTAAAATGTTTTGGACCTTGTTTAGTTCTTGACTTATTGTGATGTTTCTTCTTGACTTGTTTAAAGAAGAAGTGTACGGCCCAAGGGGACATTAACGTGTGTTGTCAGGCCTTACAAATAAATTTGATTTGATTTGATTTGTGATAGGGATGCCCCGATCACGTTTTTTGCCACCGATACCGATCACCGATCGTCTTGAGCCATATCGGCCGATACCGATCGTTTTTGGTTTTATAAAAAAAAATAAAAAATTATATATATTCTTTTATAAAATATATATATTATATAATTATACTTGTAGTTGTATTATCTGCGAGACATCGCCACCACGCAACAAGTCAAAATGCTCGCTATCTCCACTGTCTGTGTGTATACTCTGCTTTGGTCAAATCACATTCAGCATGCCCTCAGCAGGGTATACCCTACTCCCTCAGCTACCCCCTTTCGTGACTGCGATGCAAGCCGGGGCTCGAATACGCATCGAATCAATGTTATGAGACATTGATATCAGGAGCTATCTGTAGCTACTGCTAGCCGGCTAGATAACGTTAAGACAACACCTCAGTGAACTATTTAGTTTAATGGGACATTTCGTTTTGAACAGTGAGCTAACGTGAGCTAACGTGAGCTAACGTGAGCTAACGGAGGTATCATGCACTACTAGACTATTGCTGGAGCATTTGTTGATATCAGGAGCTATCATTGGTAGCCGGCTAGATACGTTAGACAATGCCTCATGTATTAAACTAAAAGTGAATAGTTGACTGGGTAATTTTGTTTAAACAGTAACGATAGCTAAGGTAGCTAACGTTAGCTCACAGAGGTTGCATGCACTAGGGCAGACTATTGCCAGAGCTTGTTGACACGGGTAAGGGAGGGGCAGGGGAGGAGGAGGAGGAGGAGCGGCAGTTTGCAGCTCCGAGCTGCTTGAGACAGAAGTCAGCGAGTGAGATCTCCGCTAAGAATTGGATCATGTTTTTCGATCGGTTTTCACGATCAGCGAAAATAAAGCATTATAGGAATTCACCGATCTCATATTTATACTGAATATCGGCCGATACCGATCGCTGGCCGATCGATCGGGGCATCCCTAATTTGTGACCATAGTGTTGTTTCTGAATCAGGATAGATTTAGATTTTCTGCATTTATAATTTGTTTGACCCTTTTCCCCCCATCTCCCCAATTTTGTCATTATGCCAATTCCTAGAGTTGCCAGCCACTTATTTCAATGGGAGAGCTATCTCCCCCTGTTCCTCTATCTGCTGAACAGGCAGTCCGACCGACCAGTAGGAGTCACTATTGCAACAACCAGGACTCATACCCCACCGGCTTCCCACCACAGTCAATTGTGTTGGTAGGAACGTCTGACCAAGCCGGAAGTACCGCTGCAAGAGCTTAGACCTCTACACTACCCAAACACCCCAGTGCTTAGACCTCTACACTACCCAGAGGAAATACCCATTCTCTCAGAAAAATATGGAGAGTCAACAGACTTGCATTAGAAACTCTAGTAGAGGTTGGCCTTCCACCTGCCACCAATCAATCTAACAGCCTGTATGGGAAACAAATAATCGGTCAGGTGCCAAGGTTACACCATATAATTGGTTTGGACTGCACCGCACATCCTTGCTGGGTGAGGCGGGCATAGCGCGGGCACAGATATACAGGAAGTTGACCTTGGTCTGCCTGTCTGCACCGTAATGCAATTGGTCTGACCGTGTTAGCAATACAGTGTGATTGGCTGAGCCATAACACACTGACTGGAGAGTTTACTGCAGGGATGATCAATCATGGTGTAGCATTATGTGAGGAGACCAGACTAATTCACTTTAGAGACTCCTGTCCTGAGTGTGTCTGTCTGTCCGGCTGGCTGCTTCATTAATGGGATTACACTGTAAAGGGCAAGCTGAATGGACACACTGCAAATGACAACACAATACACACACACACACACACACACACACACACACACACACACACACACACACACACACACACACACACACACACACACACACACACACACACACACACACACACACACACACACACACACACACACACACACACACACACACACACACACACACACACACACACACACACACACACACACACATAGAGGCAGAACCCATAGCTTATACCAGTGCTTCTCAAACTTTTTCTGTCAGGCCCCCCTTTGGCGGACCAAAATATCTTGGGCCCCCCCCCTTGCCCCAACAAAATAGTCATGAAATGGGCCATGTTTAAATTTATTGAAATAACACCAATATCGTGACCCTTCAAATTGACAACACCTTCCCTTGCGAGAGCCACCTTGCCTCGCTGTGAAACAGCACTGCAGAATGGTCAGCTCCCATCTCCTCACACAGCACAGAGAACAGGCGCGCTTTCAGGGCTCGGGTTTTGATGAAATTTACCACGTTTATAACTTCTGTCAAAACCTCATTCAGCTCAGGGCTAAGCTGTCTTGACGCTGGCGCCTCTCTGTGAATTTACAGTGCGTCCATTGCGCGTTTGGCGAGACCCCCTTGATGAGCGCCTGTAGCCCCCTCCTTTTCCCTGCCATGGCCTGCGCACCGTCAGAGCAAAAGCCCACACAGTTCTCCCATTTCAGTCCATGTTCTGTCAGGTAACTGTCAATAATTTTGAAGAGCTCATCAGCTGTCGCTCTGTTTTTGACATATTTGCAAAACAGCAGATTTTCACTCAGTGACTGGGAATTTACAAAGCGAACATAGGAAATAAGCAAACAGTCTTTATTGCTGTCAGTCTTTGACAAGGCAACACGCATGTCATCCTCAAGGCTCAACTTGGCCCTATATTTTGTTTTCAGAGCTGTCATGGATGAAAAGCCAGCTTCACACAGATATGTGGTGCTGAATGGTATCAACACCTTAACTGCTGCATCATGAGATACTTGGTACTCAGCACCACACTCTGAAACTAGCTCTCCAGGTGGTATCAGATGAGATTTCAATGAGTTCTTCCAAGAGTTTGGATGGAGATGTGTCAGGAAGCTTTGTCTCAATGTTGTCTGTAAAGTTTTTTTTTATCGAGAGTAACTTGGTGATCCTTTTCTGTGTTTTATTAAATAATGATTTTCAGATTTTGAGAAATGGTCAAACTTATCCAAATATGGTATTTTCATGGACAACAGATAGCACTTTAGTGATCATTTTCTGTAACCCAAATTTCTTTTTCTTTTTTTTATAAATCTCAAGGCCCCCCCTGTCATGCCTCCCACTTTGAGAAACACTGGCTTATACACAGGCAGACACAGGTACTATAAATTAGGGCTGGGTGATATACCCAAACATATAATTAGGGATGCACCGAATATTCGGCCACCGAAACTTACCGATAGCTTGGCGTGCTATCTTAAAGCACACACGGTGGCGGCATTATGCATCCTTTGTTTGGTTCAGTGTGAAAAAACAAAGCCGGCAGAATGAGGGTCCTTCTTTGCGGCCATGTCGCGGAATCTCTGTCTAAAAGCGGCTAAGAAGAGAGGAGCGTGTTGACAGATGTGTATTTCTGGTGATATAGGAGTATTTTCATTCTGAAGGGTCAATGAGAGGAGAGGAGGAATTCTTTATGTGCAAGGAAATTCTGAAATTCATTAGAGGAAGAGAGTGATAAGAACCCTATACCCTATATGTCCTGAGAGCAGCTATAGAGGGGTCACATGAAGGTGTCGTGGAGCTGATCAGACGTTGGTGAATTTCTATTTAGAATGGTGTGTGTGGAGAAGTACATGTGTTTGCTTTGTTTGGTGTCAATACGTACATGGAGACTATGGGGGGTGGAGGGGGCAACGATGGACGATACTGTTTACTTGATGTGCATAAAATGAAAAATGTATACAAATTGATCAACATGTTTCTTTATTGAATTGTCCAATTGAACCGTTATTACTCTCAGTTCCTACAATATCTTGTGGTGCCAGAAAATTACCTCTCTCTCTCTCTCTCTCTCTCTCTCTCTCTCTCTCTCTCTCTCTCTCTCTCTCTCTCTCTCTCTCTCTCTCTTCTCTCTCTCTGAACTCATTGTGGTTCAAAAGGAACCACTTCCATTTTGATCCACCTGGCTCCCTGAAGCGATGGACAACTAAGGTTCTTACAGTAAGTTGACTTTAAGGAAGAGCGATATTTCTCACTGAATAGTGAATACCATTGACACATACATGGGAGAATATTTAGGTTAAATCCCACTTCAAATGACACACCAGCACATCCCACACTGCTGCCCGATGATAACCAGCTAAATTGCAAATAGTCGAGAAGTATTTATCTCAAATTCCTCATCAAGGCAGCTCTCTACATTACAAACCTTCATGTGCAGAACCTCAGACAGGCAAGGCAGCTCTCTACATTATAAACCTTCATGTGCAGAACCTCAGACAGGCAAGGCAGCTCTCTACAACGGGAGTCTGAGCCCGTTTCCAGCTCTCATATCATCTGCTTCCCACAATTTTAACTGACTGGACACAGTGAACACTAGTGTTCACACATGTACAGTATAAGCAACGATGACTGCTTCTCTGAAGTGTACTAGGGCTGTCAATGGTGCCAACAAGAATAGAATTCCACTATGAATACACTGAAATTAGGCAAATTCAAATTAAATGTTTATATTAATGATGCAATCCAATATCCCTTATCTTAGTGTCATCTCCATTCTGTATAATCCAATACTCATTATCTTAGTGTCCACTCCATTTTGTATAATCCAATATCCCTGATTTTAGTGTCCACTCCATTCTGTATAATCCAAACCCCTTATTTTAGTGCCAACCCCATTCTGTATAATCCAATACCCCTTATCTGCAAAAGCTACACCTCCTATCAGGATGTGAGCAGTGACTCCTCCCTCCCCTCTCTGCCTCCCTGAATGGGAACAACACAGTTAAGAACCAAGTCTTCCACTGGCAGCCCTTAAGACAAGCTGACCAAGCCACATTAAGGCCCTGGGTTCAGTTACTATAGTCTGATGTTTACAGACGTAAGAGGAGAGGCAAGCAATGTAGAAACTATTGTGTGAGTGTTTGTGTGTGTCCTTGTTTACTATCCTTGTGGGGACAAAAAGTCCTTGTGAGGACATTGACCAGACCATAAAAGACCAGACCCATTATTTAAACTACTGGTTAGTTAGTGTATTCATACTCGTACCACTGTATATAATAATACTGTACAGACATTAGCTTAGCTCTGTAACTTTTTCATATGATCCAGAATGTACTCCACATATTGATATGTTGTACTCGTATACTACAATGTACTTTACTGCTCCATTGCACTCTGGTTAGATGCCAAATAAAGGTGTGTGTGTGTGTGTGTGTGTGTGTGTGTGTGTGTGTGTGCGCATGCGTCTGTTGAAAGGGGATCCTGTATCTCTCTAAGCCGTAACTGTAGGTTTGTTTCCAGACAAAGAGAGACCAGGAGGTGAGGAGAGACGTGGGTCTAGTTTGTTGGTTTCTCCTACCATAATGAGGCCGGTGGCGATGGGGTCATTGCAGCCGTGGCACAGCTCTCCAAACTTGGCCCAGTAGTCCTTCTTGCAGAAAAGCCGGCCCTCCTTCTCGTAGTACCAGTGGGAAAGCGAGGCGCTGCACTCGCAACATCTGAATGAGAGAGAGAGAGAGAGAGAGAGAGAGAGAGAGAGAGAGAGAGAGAGAGAGAGAGAGAGAGAGAAGTATGTGAGAATTTATAGGTTGTTGAAGAAAAGGCAAACATTGTTAATCTTTAACCTTTTTTGGTTTGATGACCCCTGAATCCCTGTTGCCGCCTGTCTAAAGCTTCCTGGTTCGCTCGGAACCCGGCCGTAACTCTTTGCACTGACTGCACTACTGGCAACTTCACGTCCAAACATCTGAACTATCCCTTTAAGAAGATGAAGAAGTTGATATTGTTCTGGACACGGCTGGGACACTTCTTCTATGAAACTACACCAAGTCAACTTTGAACCTACCTTTGAACGACCACTTCCCTTGTGATACCAGGGTGTCTCAGTGACATTGAAGACATTTTACAGTGTCACCATTGAAGATATTTTATAGTGTCACCATTGAATACATTTTACAGTGTCACCATTGAAGATATTTTACAGTGTCACCATTGATAATGGCAATTACGATGAAATTTGAGGGGGGAAATAAGTCACACAAATGAACAAGAAGAGTTAAGAAATCCCCACCAACCTGTGTGTTCAGTTTGATTGAATACATTTTAAAGGGGCATTCCACAGAAAGCAAAATATGTGCTGATATTCTTAACTCATTCTGCGCTAATCACGAGAAAAGTCAGATTTTAATCGTTATTTCTTTTATTAGCTATATCCATTCATTTTTCATCCATCCAGCCTGATGTTATCATTGGGAATGGGCCTGAAAGTATAATGTTTCCTCATTTTACTTCTCCGGCAAGCCATCCGAAGAGATCCAAGTCATTGCCGAGCCGCAAAACAGCGTGGAATACATATTTCCAGTACCCAGTGCTGAATCAATAAACGCAATCGATATTTGGAATGGCGATCAGGAATTGGAATAATCTTTTTGGAGAACATCTGATCTGAGGTAAGGAATCTATTTGACCAGTCTTAGGATAATCAGAGCTGTTTTCACAGAGATATCAGCGTGTGCCATATGTGTGTGTGTGTGCTGATCAGGAAATGAGAGAATCGATTTTTCAGCTCGCTTCTCTAGTGCAGAGGCTCCCAAAGTCGGGGTCGCGAGCCGCCGCGGAGGGGTCGCCAGATGATTAAAAAAAAAATAAAAAAAATAAAAAAAATTGCAGTCAGGCCACTGAACTTAGAAGCAGGCCAGGACAGTGTTTCTAGTTGCAGGAGCGCAATAGTTAGATAACCTAGGTGGGGAACAACCAGGAGATCACTGCAACTCACACAAGTTGGAGAACTATCTCTCTCTCTCTCTCTCTTGCTCTCACACACACACAAAAGGAGCTGCATGTGATTGGTGGAGGCTGGACCCTTACAAAAAACTGTTGTTGCTAATCATTGACACATGCTAGCCTGTAATAATTCCCCCCAGAAAAATCTACTTTGCATTTGATATATTGCAAATATATGCCATCACACACACTGGCATTTAAAGGGTTATAATTATAAAATTAATATGTGGTGTTATGATCAGGGCTGAAGTTGAATAAAAGATTGTATTATTTTCAATCTGACATTAGAAAAAAACTGAAAATCCATCAAAATCAGTGTTGTTGCTAATCATACATATATGCTAGCCTGTTTTTTAACAATAATTTGTGATGCCATCACAAACACTGGCATTTAAAGGGTACAAATAAAAAAAATGCCTGCACCAGAATGCAGGAAATTAAGTCTTTGTAACAAGAAATGTCCTGGTGGGGGACCCCCAGACCCCCGCTTAAAAAGTGGCCTGACTGGGGCTATATGTTGCACTATATTTCCTGGCCTGAATGATTTCCCCAGTCCGGCCCTGGTTAAAAGCCTCCAATGCTTATTAGTGTGTGTGCGTTTGAATGTGTGCATGTTTCAACCATACATTTCCATTTATAAAAAAAAAAAATTAATTGTAATTTAATTTTTTTTCTTTACCTCCTATAATAGTGGGGGTCGCGGCTCTCTGACCCCGTTATTTTTGGGTCGCGGCCTGAAAAGTTTGGGAACCCCTGCTCTAGCGTGCATAAGTACACATATACTATCAAGTCTAGCGTTTATTTGAAAACGATTCATAAATAGGCCGAATGGCTGGTAATCAAAGTGTTAAAATGAAGATACCACAGTGTATAATGTTTTATATATAGTTATCCCCAAGCATACCACACATTTAGCATAAAACGCCTGACGATTGCATATCCAAACTAATTTGCGATTTATTATACTTCACACACAGTTTGTTGCATTTATAATAATAATAATAATAATAATAGATTGAATTTGTAATGCACTTTTTGTTCGCTGGGATCCCAAAGTGCTACACTACAGGGTTAAAACATAGTTAATTTTTTTTAATAGTTATTAGTAAAACAAATAAAATACAGAATAAAAATAAGATAAAAATAGAACATAGTTAATTAAAAACATAGTATAAACAGAAAATTTAAAAACAACAGCACAAGAAAATAAAAATAAAAAGCTAACAGTCAAAGGCCTTTTTGAACAGGCCTGCTTTAAAAGAGTCCAGGGCCCTCATTTATCAACAATTCTTAGAAAGTGTTCTATTTTTGTTCTTAAGCACAGAATTTAGAATGTGTGTACGCACAGAAAAATCAGGATTCATCACACGTGCGTACACGGGTCGTACGCACACTCTGTGTTGATAAATACCATTAAGTTCTACGCTCCACGCTCGTGCACGATTTTAAGTATTTGCATATAGCACTGCCCGTAATTAACCATATATGGTAATGGAACACCCCCATGAAATGTGGAAAAGTGGACTAAGCCGAGCGAAGCGTGTTATGGGAGAAATACGTGACAGGCATGTACACGTACGGTGATGTCGGATATGATATCTATTAACTTAAAGACCATATTAACTAATAAAGACCGTGCTGGAATATGACTGCCTTTTTCCGTTTCGTTCGATTAATACCCAGGGATTAAAATTCTCCTAAATTTTATTCCAAATCGTGACGGATTTTCCGTAAATTTTCTACCTGCTGCATATGATTTGTAGAGGCATACAATCTATTTTGATGTCGGTATTGGGTAGCCTATATAAACAATAATACGAGAGCATATACAAGAACAATGAATCTCACTGCCATGTATGATACATGTAGCCTATACGCCATGTGTAGCCTGCCTATATGTGATCAATACAAACTTGAACTTGAATTCCATCATGTCTGTGTGCGGGTCCGCGGGAGCAATGTAAATAAGAACGTGCACTGAAAAGTTACAGTATGTAGTTGGTTGATTATTTGTATGACAGTCAGTAAACCCTTGCAAAAAGTATCCGTTTTATTTAATGAATTGAAAACATGCAGCATGCCTTTCCTCCCGGCAGCAACGACATGAATCAGGCAAATGCGCATCACTGAGTGGAATCCCTTTCTATTCACATAACTGCATTTGTGATGGAGCTTTGACAGCTACAGTAACAGTCTATTGCTCGATCCATCTCCAATATCACGATGGACCGTGCCATGTAGCCTATGTATAGCCTGCCTATGTGATCAATAAAAACGCGAACTTGAATCCCATCATCATATTTATATGTTGTGTCTGTCCACTATGTTTGTTACTTTGTTATTTTTTCCCCCTATGTAAAGCGAAATTGGGTCTCTTGAAAGGCGCTATATAAAATGAAGCTATTATTATTATTATTATTATTATTATTATTATTATTATTATTATTATTATTATTATTATTATTATTATTATTATTATTATTATTATTATTATTATTATTATTATTATTATTATTATTATTATTATTATCACGTCTGTGCGGGAGCTCACAAATAGACTGTCTTTTAGTCTCAGTGAAGTTTCAACGGAGGTCATCTATTCTAACCAACAAATTGAAGTAGAAAGCATTTCGTTGTGACCAATCTTATTTGGAAACATGACACAAAATAATAGTATTTCGCTTTTTATTTTAAACAATATTTAATCACGTTTGGAGGTGGGTGTTCTGCGTCTGCCCCCCGTGCCAAACAAGCAGGCCAACCTCTTGTTCGAGCGTGAGCCCGTTATAATTACACTACTGTCGCTATTTTACAATTAACTATAATGAATTACGGTTCATACAGAACACGCGCCAGTGTTGGAAGTAATGCACGGAAGCTTATTTCCGCGTCTGCAGTCTCCATATTCTACCGCTGGGAGCCAGGTATGCACGGTCGGAGCTGTGCGTATATATACGCACAAAGTCAAGCACACGTTCAAATTGATAAGTCCCACACTTTGCTTAGAAATTATCGTATGCACGGGTTACGCACATATCTGTGTGTACGCAACATTGATAAATGAGGGCCCAGGCTCTGTGGTGCCCTCAGCTGGATGGGGAGGCTGTTCCACAGGCGTGGTGCAGCCGTGCAGAAGGCTCGGTCACCCATGGTGCAGAGCCGGGTATTGGGGACCTGAAGGAGCAGGCTACCTGCAGATCTGAGGGTGAGGGTGGAGGATTGTGGAGTGATGAGTTCCTGAAGGTAGAGGGGTGCGTGTCCGTTTATGCAGTTATGGGTGAGCATCAGGATTTTGTAATTGATCCCGGATGAGACGGGGAGCCAGTGTAGTGAGTGGATGATGGGGGTTATGTGATCGTGTTTACGGACTCTCATCAGGATCCTGGCAGCGCTGTTCTGGATGTATTGCAGCTTTTGGATGCTCTTGCCAGGAATCCCGATGACGAGTCCGTTACAGTAGTCCAGTCTTGAGGAGATAAAGGCATGGACAAGCTTCTCTGCATCTGACAGGGTTAGAGCGGGACGGAGTTTTGATATATTTTTTAGGAGATAGAATGAGGTCTTGCAGAGGTGTTTTATGTGGATGTTGAAGGTCAGGTGGGGGTCAAATCGAACCCCCAGATTTGTGACTGAGGGGGAGAGGGGGATTACCTGGCCGTCAAAGGTGAGATGTGATATGGATGAAGACTGAACCTGGTGGGGGGGTGCCAATTAGAAGTGCCTCGGTTTTTTTTGCTGTTTAGTTGGAGGAAGTTGCTGTTCATCCATGCCTTTATCTCCCCAAGACAGGTGGTGAGGCATTTATGAAATTATAAAACAACAAAAAGAAACTCTTATGAAGAGGAGAAAAAAGACTGCCATGTGTAGACCTACTTTGAAATAAAACCCTGAACTATGCAGTTATATTTGAGTCCTTCCGTTATTGTGGAAAATGTATCAAATAAAAAGTAGTCCACTTTGAAAAAAGACTGGCATCTGTAGACCTACTTTGAAATAAAACACAGAACTATGCAGCTCTATTTGAGTCCTTCCCTTATTTGTGGAAAATGTATAAAATAAAAAGTAAAAGAAATGTTGTTAGCAAATATCTCACCACATATCAGGCATACAGGTAAGCCTGCATCGTTAGTTGTGAAAGCAAATGAATCTGTCCACACTGAAACTCTGTTTTCCTCAGAGACTTTCCTTTTTTTGGATTTATCCATGGTTAGCTTACTGGGGGGTCGGAAACTCAAGATTAGCCACCTGCAGACAGCAGGGACTCGGGAGAGGCGCGGGGTGTGACGTATATTTTAGTTGACGAATTATTTTAGTTAACAAAATATTTTAGTTGACAAAATATTTTTTTTATTTTCAGTGTCACAGTATCACCTCGATCTCCAAAATAAAAGGTGTTAAAAAAAAATATTACACTTAATTGCCGACCCCTGACTTAACAGGTTAACCCTTATCCGTCTGTCACATGTCTGAGGGCCTGAACAATACACTAAATTCATAGTGATATCATAATATGCAAACAGTGCAATATCTGCATCGCAAATGTTATAGATGTTTTGTAGATCCACAATTAATGTGTAATTTTGTGAATAAGTGGTGAAAATATAATATGATGTTATTAGGGCTGGGTGGTATATATCATTCAGCATCAGTCAAGATAGATTTCTTATTTTTGAAGGTATAACAGAATAATCTTTTGTTTAAATTACATTGTGATGTGACATCCCATCTCAACCACTAGACTATTCCACTATTCGGTTATTATAACTATTCGTCAACTAAGAATTTATTTGGCTGCGAAAAGCTTAAACACACTATTGTGTTTGGGTGTACCGGTATAGGAGATGAGGCTCCAGAAGAAGGTTTAGGTTATTCAAGGTCATCTAACAGCACCAAGCTGGTAACCAGGCAACAGCCTACAGTCCTAAGAGCCAGTCAGCACATGGCCCCCACTGCTTCCACACAGCATGATACTCCCTGCTGAGACCAAGTCATGCAGCACCTGGTGTGGATACATGCAGGCAGGCAGACACACACGCACACACACACACACAATAAACGCTAGATTATCGATAGTATTATGTGTACTTATGCATGCTAGAGAAGCGGGCTGACAAATCGATTATCTATTTCCTGGTCAGCACGCACGCACGCACGCACGCACGCACGCACACGCACACGCACACACACACACACACACACACACACACACACACACACACACACACACAACACACAACACACAACACACACACACACACACACATATATAGGGGACACGTTGAGATATATGTGAAAAAAACTCTGATTACGCCAAGACTGGTAAAATAGACTCCTTACCTCACATCAGATGTTCTCCAAAAAGATTATTCCAATTCCTGATCGCCATTCCAAATATCGATCGCGTTTATTGATCCAACGCTGGGTACTCGAAACACATATTCCACGCTGTTCTGAGTGTCTACAATGAATGGGATCGGCTCGGGTTACATGCCTGAGTAAAATGTGGATTCCGGAGTTTTATTTTCTCATCCATTTCCATTGAGTCCAATCCAATGGATGCATTACCATCCGGGAGACGATAGCGGGCGGTATTTTCCCTGTTCGTGCTCATAGACAGTCCCAATGGTAACGTGAGGCTAGATTGATGAAAAATTAATGAATATCGCTAATAAAAGCAATAACGATTAAAAAACAAGACTTCTCGTCATTGGCACTCAACGCATGGCATGAAATAACGAGATTTCTCGTGGCTGGCACTCAAAGTGTTAAGTTACCATGGCAAGCACTCACTGCGCGATTCCCAGACAGTTACTCACAGTCAGTATCTTCACGGCAGAGATTGTTCTTCATTTTACATTTTTAAAACTAACATTTCACCTCACAATGCAATTAATTATAATTGTACTCAACATAAAATTACTTTTATTTATTTTCTCTGAATATGTTTATTTTGTAATAGGTACGCCTATTACCGCCATTGTGTTATGTTATGGATTTCCCCATTCAAAACTACCAAAGTTATCTGTCTCATTATATAGACTGTCTCTGGATGCTGGCAATGTGATGGAGGAGCGTACAGCACACTGGATGCACATTGTGGGGTTGCATTTTAACTCACTTTCCATTAACTGGTGATATTGTAAAGGGACAGTTCACACACAATTAAAAGGAACACATTGCCCCCCTTACCTGGAATGCTATCTACCCATCCAGATCATTTCTGTGTAATTTGCCTAGTTTTGGAGATATCTGCTGTATAAATATCTGCCGTCACTCCAAGCTGAATGGCATAATAATGAATGGGGGTGTACTTTGGTAGAAAATAGTTCCTACATGAAACTGCTCACAACCAGGTCTGTGGATTATCCTGAGTAACTGAGTCATGATTTCTGGAAAGAGACATTGCTTTTGAGTTTTTCTAAAATGTATTTTTGGTACTTTGAGTGCCATTCTGAAGCCTGGCTCTAACCAGACGCTTTCTGAAGCCTGGCTCTAACCAGAAGCTTCGCTTTCTGAAGCCTGGCTCTAACCAGACGCTTTCTGAAGCCTGGCTCTAACCAGAAGCTTTCTGAAGCCTGGCTCTAACCAGACGCTTTCTGAAGCCTGGCTCTAACCAGAAGCTTTCTGAAGCCTGGCTCTAACCAGAAGCTTTCTGAAGCCTGGCTCTAACCAGACGCTTTCTGAAGCCTGGCTCTAACCAGACGCTTTCTGAAGCCTGGCTCTAACCAGACGCTTTCTGAAGCCTGGCTCTAACCAGACGCTTTCTGAAGCCTGGCTCTAACCAGACGCTTTCTTTGAAGCCAGACTCTAACCAGATGCTTTGGCATCTCACCACACGGCTCAGAGCTTTCATGGTTAGTTATCTGCAGCAGCCCTGGAGCAGGAAGGTTCTGGGTGTAGTGCCTTGCTCCAGGATAAGGACAGTGTTTACACCTTCAGCTTCTAGCTCAGTTTTACTCCTTAGAGACTTTCGCCACCTGAAAGGAGGCAGGAAATAAATATTAAATAGTTGAGTTTTATCAGATGCATAACCACTGGTCTGAAGCCAAACTTGACCCAATTTCAATGCAGAACGCACCGTGCTTTGGCTTGGGTTAAATAAGGTAACATGTCCCTTGCCAAGAGGAAAGTCAAGGCGAGGGAGAGAGAGAGAGGAATGGAGGGAGGGAGGAGATAGGGATGTAAAGAAAAGATAGGGAGAGATGTGATGATAGATTGAGGTGCAAAGCAAGAGAAAGAACAAGGAAGGCGGTGATTAATTGGGCTCAGCAGCCAGCTCTGACAGAGAGAGAGAGGGGGGCATAGAGCGAAAGAGGTAGAGAGAGAGGTGGTGATAGAGAGACAGAGAGAGAGAGAGAGAGAGAGAGAGAGAGAGAGAGAGAGAGAGAGAGAGAGAGAGAGAGAGGGGTAGAGGGAGGGGGCAGAGAGAGGGAGAGGGGTAGATAGAGCGGTGTGGTTATACAGAAATAGGGAGAGAGAGAGAGGTAGAGAGATAGGTGGTGATGGAGAGAGTGAGGGAGAGATGTAGAGAGAAATAGAGGTATAAAGAGAGTGGTGGTGATAAAGGGAGGAGGATGTGTATCAGTGATGTGTTGGAGCTGCTGTGGGGTCATATGTAGGATGAAATGTTTGACTGCTGAGAAAAGAGAGAGAGAGAGAGAGAGAGAGAGAGAGAGAGAGAGAGAGAGAGAGAGAGAGAGAGAGAGAGAGAGAGAGAGAGAGAGAGAGGGGATAGGTGATGAAAGTTTATACAATGGCATGTACATTTCTTGATTCTGATTGGCTGAAACAGTCAAGTTAGACGTGGTTATTTCTCATAACACACGCTCGTGATCCCAGAAATATGGGTGGTCTAACGACCACACACACGCAGAAATGTACTAGGGTTTCACAGCAGTGACAATAAGGCATGTTTCTGGTATAGAGTAATACAGTAACATTAGCCACAGTAAACGACACACAGTGACTTTCACAAGGGTGAAGTATCTTAGACACAGTCTATTATTTTGGTCTCAGATTTATTACTGGTGATAACTATGACACTCACCATTGTTTACTGTATGATACGTCTTGCAGAGAGGTGTCACCCCCCCGGTCCTATTGGACCGGCCATCGGACTTTCAACACCACTCATGAACAATACCCTATTGCATTTGTGCCTGTCTATGTTTATTAATTTGTTCTCTGTCATACTCACTAATCTGTTGTCTGTGTATCTGCTGTCTGTGTTGTGCCCCATTGTCTAGTCTAGTGATTTCTCCCCTGTGTCTGTATCTATGTGTTATTTAGTGTCGTCATGTTTCAGTATTTTACCCCAGGTTGTTGTCTTTTCCACGCAGCTGTGTCTTGTTCCCAATCACCCTCATGTGTCAATTAGTCTGTGTATATTAGTGTTGTCTGCCCTGCCTTCCTGTGCTGGATCATTGTTCATGTTACCCTAGTCCTGTGTGCTGTCAACCTTATGTTTCTCCGTATTCCCAGTGAGTCAGTTTTGTATTGTTTGCCACGTTAAGTAAAGTGCTTATTACTTTCATCCACGACTCGTGCTTCATCTATTTCATCCTCCACTACCTCTCCTCGTGTTAAGTCTGCATTCCGGGTTCTACTCATCTCTACCACCGACATGCCAACGAAACGTTCCAGGAATCGTAACAGAGAGGTGTAAAAAAAAAAAAAAAAAAAAAAAAAAAACATTGGTATTTGATTATTTTCAAAGCTCTTGTTGGATTTGAATTCTGGATTATATCAAATTCTATCAAACAAATTCAAATTACTAAAGGTTCCCAGAGCTTGTTCTAATTTAGAAAATAAAACGCCTTTTCTTTTAGTGCTCCAAGGAATGACCTTCAATGCACTTTAAATGTTGATACTCTTCCAACCTTTGGACAATTTATAGCTTTAATTAATAACCATTGGATGTCATTTTGTAATTGCTTTACATTTTTTTTAAATTGTATTTTAACTTGATTTTATTGTGCTTTACTTGTTGCATGTTTTTATCTTTGTGTTATTCTATCTCTTTTAATTGCATACTCAACGTCAAACCTCAGCGTCACTCGAGTTTAAATAAAGGTTGAATGAAAAGTCTATGCCTAGCAACCTTCAAACAATGTTTGTCTCATGGAGTATTATTCCCTTTTAAGTATCAATGACAGTGTGACTGCTTGGTGTTTAGTAAGGTAAGCTGAGATCAGCTAAAACACACTCTGTATACACCTACAAAACCTGTACAAGATACGTTAAAGACAGGAGCAATCTCCAGTAATGGCAAGAAGCCAAAATTAGATCAGTATGGTCCTTTTTAAGGTATATAGTAGGGCTATAAAATATCACGACAGCTTTCTTCTTAGTTTTGACGGTACAAGGGTATCTTACTGTATTCCGTTTTTCAGTACAAATTACAATGTGATGTGACATATGTTGTATGTCTTTATCTAATTGTTATGGTGCCATTTCATTCAAGAGTCAAGACCAAAACAATGGTGTAAGATAATTATCATAATTATCTTACGCTGTACTAGGGCTGACCTCGACTAAGAATTTGTATAGTCGACTTTGATTGGCCGAAATTTGCCGATAGTCGACTACCTCCAGAATGCAAAAAAAAAATTCAAATTTCTTTTTTTTGTGCATTCGACTAAGAGGTTTGTAGTCGACTACGGCTCCTTTCGATCGATTATTCGACTAATCAGAGTCAGCCCTACGCTGTACCATCAAACTAAATGTCAAACTAGGTGTTGCAGATCAAATATGAATCAAGCTCCTTTAAATGTATACCCTATTTCTCTTAGTCCTACAGAACATACCATTCAGGCCAGGCTGACTCCCAACATATTACTGCTGACTAAGCATTTCATATATGGACTGTTAAGAGGGTGTGTGACCCCAAATCAGTAGATGACGTGTGTGGAGACACCTCTGAAGGAAGTGCGTGATGTGTGGTCAGGAAGTGATGCGTGTTATTAGAGGGGTTGTGAAGGAAGAGGTGAGGAGAGGAGGCATACCTGCTACTACCTGATGAATGATTTACAAGCAGTAGTGTGCACACACACACGCACGCATGCATGCACACACACACACACACACACACACACACACACGCACACACACACAGATATACAGACACACACACTCAAACACCTCCACCGTCACACACATCTACACACACTCTCACACACAGTGGCTAGGACCTGGACCGGGTCCAAAGAAAGTACTTTACACACTGCTGCCTATCTATAGATGCAATAAATCATGTCTAATACTGTGTTTAATATATATATTTCTCTAAAAAAATCTTTTTATAAAAAATGTCAAATGTAAAAGATAAATTGTTACTAAATCATGTCTAAAATGTATAAAAAAATCATGCAAGTTTTGGTACCGCCCCTGATCACCAGGTGGGGCTGATAGCTCATTTAGTCATTTAATTTCCTGTATAAAAAAGATGCAATTTTCTGTTGTGTCCATACTTGAAAAAGACCGGAAGGGTCGAAACGTTGTATCTGCTATTTTTTGTCACAATTAAAACACCTTGGAGCATCAAAAGTGAGTTGCGAGCCCTGCCTTGTTTCATGGACCTCCAGTGTAAGCCAATCATTTGAGTGTGTCATATAGGTTCTAGAGTTCCAAACTAGTAGTGATGTGAGATAAGGAGGTTATTTCCCGTTAATGGCCTTATAGATAAATAAATACCAGTGTTGATTTCGCCTACCTGCCAGAGAAGACCAATCCACTTTCTCATATAAGATGCAGTGGTGTGTATCATATATGTCACCAGTGATAAATCTAAGAGCAGAATGATAAGCAGAATCTAGTCAAAGGGGCAGCATTTCTGTAAATCACGTGTCCATAATCCAAGACAAATAGAAAGACTGCTTCAATAACCCTCTTTCTACACATCATTGAAAAACTAGATCTAATCCTGTATAGGAAACAAATGTTTTGCCTCAATTTACTGGCAAGGTTGTCTATATGATATTTAAACAAAAATGTATCATCGAGCCAGATTCCAAGATATTTATATTCAGTTACCCTTTCTAGTCGATATAAGCAAACAGTTGTGATCAATATTTCTGACCACTGAATATTTGGCCTTGAGTTAAGGGTTAAGCCTTGCCCAAGAGCACGTCAACAATAGGTGTTGAAAGGAGAACAGTTCACCTCATCCACCCAGACTTCCCGAGTCAGACCAGGAACAAGCCAGGGATTCAAACTAGCGACCTTCCGGTAACAAACCTGCTTTTGTGTGTCTCTCTCTCACACACACACACACACACACACACACTCTCACACACACACACACACACACGCACACGCACACGCACACACACACACACACACTTTTTTGGATGCATGTCCTTCAGTCACTCATTTATCATTAGTGACAAGTCAAAAGGCCAGGCCAAGCTCCATCTATCTCCAGAGATGACAGAAATACAATTGAGCATCTTGTGATCAATATGTCAATACACCAGTCTGTCCTGCCTCCAGTGATGATCAGGGTGTTTAGATCACATTATTTCAGCCATTGATTCTGACGGACACTAGACAAATGTTCTTTTTAGTGATGGAGCAAAAGAGAAACGTCTGATGGAAGCCATTATTATTGCGCACTAAGGAAAAATAAGTTCTGGGTCGTTTGTATTTCTTAAACCAATCAAAATAGTTTAGGGCGATGCTAAGCATAACACACCAGGGGAGAAATGTTTACTGGTAACATTTTTCATCATGGGAGTGTAGCTTGCTAGCTTGAAAACATGTTGTTGTTGTTGTTGTTGTTGTTGTTGTTGTTGTTGTTGTTGTTGATGATGATGATGTTGATCTAGTGACAGGGATTTTCTTTTCTTTTTTTAAAACAGCAAGCGCGAGGGAAGGAGAATGCAGACTGAAATAGTCTGTGTGCTAATGAGCTACATTACGGTGTTTACGTAGATTTTGAAATAGGAAAGTCAATGTCTTGCATAGGGATGTTCGATATTGGCTTTTTTACCGATACCGATATATCGATATTGTCCAACTCTTAATTTCCGATACCGATATCAACCGATATCGATATATGCAGGGTTTTTTGTTTTGTTTTGAAAACCGATAATTTCCGATATCACATTTTAATGCCAATATCGGCCGATAATATCGGTAGGCCGATAATATCGGACATCCCTAGTCTTGCACTGTCCTGTGACAATGTCCTCGTACCATGTGTAACATAATGCACTGTGAGAAGCAGAGATACAGTATCTCGTCTCTGCATCAATGTCACCAAGACAAACTCCTGTAAATTTATTGACAAATAAAGTGTTTCAGATTCTGAATGCTAGTAACAACGCATATTTTCAATGAAATTCCAATGCAGGAACTTTATTTTAGTAAATTATTTTAGTGGATAGTGAAGAAGAGAAAAATGGTCAGGTTGTCCTGTTAAAATAAAACATGACCTACAGCACCTGGCTGTCAGGGTACTGAAGGCTAAAATAGAAGCTACAGCAACCATGCAGACATGACCTCAAGGTCTCATGAGAGACAAGGACGGGAGGGGGTGGAGGACAGTGACACGCATATACACACACACACAAATACACACAGATGAGTGAATAACAAGCTGAGAACGTCATAGCAGTGTGTGTGTGCGCGTGTGTGAGGGAGACGCTGTCTCTTCCATCTCCATAGCGCTGACTCCCTCCAGTGGAGAGGGTGTCTGTGTGTGTGTGATTGGGGGTCAATTATTTTCAAAATAATTTGACTGGATATAAGGCTGGGCACAATTATATATATATATATATATACTATATGTAGCAGCCTGAAAATATTGTTTATTATTCAGAACTGCTGACTTGCCTTTTTATCTCCCCTTTCTGCACCAAGACATTCTAATTAGTTTCATTGATATTCGCACGAACAATGACACAAGCGTCTCCTTCTTCTATCGCTGGAATATGGATTATAAACGGCATTACTGGATTCTAGTCTACAAATCCTTTTCCCTGTGGAGCTAGTAGGCGGGACCAGCAGGGGGCGATGGCAGGCGGAGAGTGTCGGAGAGAGATGGGAGAAGATATATGGAGGCAAGAGACGGAAGATGATCCTCTTCGGCTTTGGACTTGACCGTGAACGGTCGCAGCCACAACGGGCGTGTGCTTTGGAATAGCCCCGTTGAAGAACTGAAGCTGGAGAGCCCCGTGGAATAGTGACGGGTGATAGGAAGTACTTGCTAGTTGACGTAAGATCCTAGAAGTACCAGCGATAGTGTGTGAGCAAACGGTACCGAACAAGGTACTAACATTATCGGGTTATAGTAGTTACTGTGTGCGGTATAAGTAGCGTGCGGCTAATAACATATCTGAGTCCTTAGAAGTCGGGTTATAGCAGTTACTGTGCCGGTATAGAGTGCGAGCCCAGATACGTGCGTGGACCTACAAACAGTCTGCTCCGGCCGTCAGCAGCTGTCTTCACCGGCGTCCTGCATCAGCTCTGCCCCGGCTGGGAGCAGCCAGCACGGGAGTCGTCCCATCCAGCAGAGGTCGCCAGCACACAGCACGCGCTCTCAACCCACCACTGCCCCTGCTCCAGCCCCGCTTGCTAGCACCTGCGACGAGAGCGTTCGACGCCATCTTGCCACCCGGACGGTGGTGGAGCGGCACGGCCGTCATTTTGGATGAGTATAAACGAGCGTCTATGCTCCGGAGCCTTACACCGTACACAGTGTGGTGCAGCCCGCGGGCGAAGGCAGCGTTGCTATTACAGTGTATAAGGGGAACCCCAAACTATATATGCCGGCATTAGAATAGGGCTTTTGCAAGGTATTAGTGGGCCCACACGTTTATTTTCTTTCCTTTCCTTTGAGTGTGATAACAGGTGTGTTTAATAATATTTTCCCATCCAATTAATCCTTTCCCTGTGGGGAAGTTACAGACCTGGTGTATTGTAAATAAAGCCTAGAGAGGCCACAGGGTGAAGACCCAGACGTGGGTGATGAGTCAAACACAGTGAAGTATATTATCCCTGATATTAACCCAGAGGTGGGTGTATAATATACGTGTTTATGAGGTATGGAGTTACCAACGGTACTATAGTGGGACTTCCGTCCAATTGGCCACTAGTAGTAGATCATTGTAACTGACCAGTACATAACATTAAAGAAATGGATGGGAGATTTGGTGTGTGTGTCTGTCCATGGGCCGGTTGACAATCCTTTTGGTATGGGTAACGTTAATATAATTAACCCTTTCCTATTCCACCTTTCCCTCTTCATTGTAAGGTTTCTAGGGTCATTGAGGGGGGGTACTGCTTGCGGGGGGAACTCAGAGTATTTAATTACAATTCAGTCACGAGGTGTGGGAGGGTTTAAGGAGCAACTGGGGGGAGTGGGAGCGTGTTGGGGAGTACTGCTGACCGCCCTGCTGCAGGGAAGGAAGACCAGAGTACCAGACCAGGTTGGTAAATCCCGGGCCCCATCCACTCACACTACCAGCCTCCAGTCGACGCCCCAGGCCCAAAGACGAGGGTGCAGTCAGACAGAGTTCTACTGTGTCCAGCTACCTCGTGACTGCCAGCAACCGTTCCCACGAAGCAGGGATAATCCACCCTGCTACATATATATAATTTTTTTTAAATTTTTGTATGCAACAGTAATATACATTATAGACAATGGTATTGGTATAGTAAAAATTCATACCTTTGCTTGGTTCCTTCATATTCGGTATACCTCCCCCCCCCTAACTGGATATGAGAACATTTCTACAGCAAAATAACGTTTTTAGAATTTTAAGGAACCCCTCTCCCTGAATTAAAAGTGCATTGAATGCCCATCCCTGACACACAACAACACAGACAAAACACATTCCACCTCACACTTTCTGTCCCCCAACCCCTCCAAGCCTCCCCCAAACCCCAAAGCTGGAGAATTCCTAGCCAATGATGTCATCTCTCAGAAATAAGAAATAAGCATTACCTCATTCCCTCATCCTAGCCCTTAGCCCCGCCCCCCATTGGCTGCTGTGAAAATCTCACAGGAAATACCAACAGCCAATAGAAGCCCCCCACACACACAGCCTTCTTCTCCGCCCTCTCGTTGCCTTGCCAAGTGCAAGCTCAGCATTAACCCCTGTAGTGCTGGTGTCCTTGTCTTGGCCTGGAGAGAGAAAGAGGTCTGTAGATGTGCATATATTATACAGGGTTGCCTCCAGCACTTTATACTTAAAGCCCAACTTGCAGGTTAAACCCTACTCTTCAATTATGGGTAGTTTACATCATTGGTATCTAAATTCATTATTTATTTATTTCCATTTGACGCCGGAAATGCCACCCAGAAAGGGTTAAAAAGGTCCATGCACGAATAACATGCACGCGCGAATAAAAAAAGCTTATCAGATGCTAGCACGGCCGTGACGTCACTCGGGGCAACATATGCCTTATGGCCCTCCGGGTCATAGTACTACTGGGCTGGCTATATGGCTCCTGCTAACGTTAGCATTATGTCTACTGTCGTGAATCATTTTAAATCGGGCCATGCAAAAGAGTTTGGGGAACGAGCAAAACGTGCAGGTCCTCCTCTCAGACCCGCGGGGCACACACCACGCCGGCCAGCAAGCCACACATCCCGGCATGTTGATACGATTAGTAGCTATCTAAGTTAGCCAACGTAGCCCAGCTCAGCCCGGCAGCCAGAACTCTCGAAACTCACAACAATGCCCGATCCAAAATGGTTATCTCCTCTTTGTATACCTTTGTCCTCACACGTATTCTGCCAGGGAACTTATGGACACGACAATAGTAGTAGTTATAAGGTGTTTGAGATTGTAACGTTAGTTAGCTCATAGCTATCGTGACTGACGCACCGAGTGGGGCTAAAATCGTATCAACATGCCGGGATGTGTAGCTTGCCAGCCGGCACGACGTGCGCCCCACAGGTCAGAGAAGAGGACCCGCACACCCCACTCGTTCCCCAAACTCCTCTGCATGGCCCGATTCAAAATGATTTTAGCCCCACTCGGTGCATCAGTCACGATAGCTATGAGCTAACCAACGTATACAAAGAGGAGAGAACCACCTCAAATCGGGCATTACTATGAGTCTCGAGAACTCCGGCCACCAAGCCACGCCAGCCAACCTAGCCAGCTACTAACACAATATGTACACATATGTAACACAATGATTTACATTATTACAAATAGTGGTTCGCTTTAGAGATGAATGGCTATGATCACGGAGCAATAGTGTTAGGTGAAACAGAGACTAGCTCCTCGGCTAGTAGTAACAAGAAGGCTCTCTGCTTCCTGCCGTCTGCCTGTGAGTCTCAGAGCCCCTGCTGCCCTGTACCCAGCGTGACGTCATCATTAAGATGACACACGCACGCTATGAAACCATGGATTAAAATATGCACGTGCGTGGAGGTTGTGGTTTGGTCGACAAAATGAAAATGAAAGTCACCGTTGCCCTAGTCACATTGTTTATTGAACAAAAATACAACCTGCAAGTTGGCCTTGAATGTCCATCCAAAAACACAACTTACACAGCTGTTTACTTTTTTTAAATTGGTGAAAGTCGAAATCATTAGCATTGTTAGCAATTAATGCACCGTTGAGCGCAGCATCGGACTGCTGAAAAGACGCTGGATGTGTTTGGATGCAGCAGCTGACACACATCAGACAACCCTGAGCCCACTGTTCCTCCTCCAGTGGCCAGCATCGCTCTCCTGTGTTTTGCAATTGTTTTTTTAGCCTCTGATTTCACATAAACCCATCTTCTTCTTCACTTCAGCCGCTGTGCACTCCTCTCCTGACATGTTAACCTCACCTGTTATCTCGTCCCATGCTGCTTTTTTTGGGTGGCCTTGTACCCGTATTGACACTACAAAATAAGATGTCACACTTATGTTCTACAGTACCCCTGCACAGGTGAAGTTAGGTCTGCGTTTACTGGCTGGTGCACCACCGGTGTTCACTTTCCACTTTGACATGATTTTCTGTATGATAGCATGTACAATAATGCTGTATATACTGTGAATATATATATTTATTCTTACCGTATATATATCCACATATGTCTGTATATATACCTGCATAATATATATATATATACTCCTTTTTACATATCTGTAGATACTATATGTATATCTGTACATACGTATCCTTTACCTACTCTTACTAGTTACGTTGCTGGCCAGTAGCCTATGACTTATTACCATAGGGTCTTTATACCTGTATCAATGTACATAATTATACAACTCTGTACATACATCTGATTAGCACTACTCAGTAGTACTAATTTGTATATTTTATACCCAGTCGCAAATTGCGTTTGTGTTGCCTGTGGATTCTGTGTGCACACGGTCATGTGGTTGCATACCCTTATACGGAGCTGGTGGGGCATTTATGTATGCAAATTCAGATGTACGAGAATACATGCTCAATTTAAGAAGGGGAGTGCAGCTGAGAACACTTACACATTTCAACGTGTTCATGAATCCAGCGGGATCCTTCTTAGGTTTGGTCTTACAACGTTTGTAAGAAATTTAAAATATAAAGAAAATGCAAAAAATAGACAACATTTTATCTTTTCACTCTCTAGAACCCGTTGGAGGGCTACATTGATATACAGTACATTTATGTATATCGATTTGCCCGCGGTGCTTCTCATTTTGGCTATATTGCTGATACCTGAATTCATGCTTATTCTGCTCTACATATTCTACCGTTGCACTGCCCAATGTGCCCATGGTCTATTATTCGACTGTCGCCGTAAGCCTCTCTGGATACAAAGTGCCTCTGCTTAGTGCACTGTCCATACAGGTGTTGAACTTAGGGATCCACCGATGCTATATTGATAGCGGCCCCGATATGACTAAAATAGCTAGATCGCTTTATTCAATAAATTGTATTACAAAAGATATATATATATATGTACAGATGACATTTATATCTATGTGTTACTTTGTTACATTTTGTTTCACTAAGTTAGGAAAGTAATGTTTTAAGTCAAGCCTGATGTTGCCTTGCACAAAAGAATGATCCCAGTCTCTTCCACACAGTGAGGCATACAGTTTATTATTTGAACAATGGGTATTGGATCGGTACTCTGTATTGGCCGATACCCAAAGCCCAGGTATCGGTATCGGGACTGAAAAAGTCGGATCGGTGCATCCCTAGTTGAACTAGCAATCATTCAACTAGTCGACGGTCTCCCTAAGCAACCTGCCGTTTGCATTTCACAGGGTGGGAAAATACAGCAGCTGAGGCTTTGGCTCCAAGATGGCATGCCAAGCGATAGCTTTGTTTTCTGTGGGGAACAGGTTTTTGTTGTTGTTTGCTTTTGCTCCCACTGCCTATTCTTCTCCGACTAAGAGGAGCAGGTAAATAGGAGCTAGCGAGCACTGGTTGGCTGGGAGGGAATAGTGTGGATGGCTGCAGTTTCCTTTGTGCTAGCTAAGCTACCCTGACTGACTGCCTGTCAGCAAGTCCCTGTATATTCTGTCTGTCTGAGAGAGAGAAAGAGAGAACGAGAGAAAGAGAGAGAGATAGAGAACCATAGGAAGACCATAACAGGGTTCTATTGAGCTAGCTAGAGCCAGTATGGTCCAGTCTTTGTGAATAGGAGCCATCTAAACTAGCATATAAACAAGATGAGGCCTGACATTTTTTTTACAAGTCGATTATTAATTTCAATATAGAATATTCGACTCCCCGAGTCAGCATTGCCTGCGGCTTGGGCCAGTCGTCATACTATCTCAATTGGCAGAGGTAGCGGGTGGAAAGTCGATGGGTGGGGATTGGACGTTGTGGACAGCGACTCCTACAGGTCAGTTGGGTGACGCCTGTACAGCAGAGACAGGAAGTATCGGGGGCAGCGTGAGCCTCCCACGCGTTACTCCTCGCCACTGAGAGTCCGCGCTGTCTGGTGAAAAGATGCGACAGGCTGCCTCCTCGTGTACCGGAGGGGACACATGATGCAAGGCTTCTATCCTCACTACAGCCGACCAGTGGGAGGCATAGTCTAGCAACGTTCAAGACAGGGGAGGGGAGAATTGGCAATGCGAAATTGGGATGGGAGAAAAAATTAAAAAATAAAGACAAAAAGTGGATACAAAAAAAAATTATAGAATATTAGTTGACAGCCCTACAAGTACAATTAGTTACTGCACACTACATCACCCCTGAGTGGAACATGGAAAGCCAAACTTTCCCCCACTGTACCGAAAACCTGTACCAAACCTTTGTGTACCGTTACACCCCTACTATGTAATGTTACAGTTAGTAACATTGGTAAAATTGGTATGCCCATCTGCTATTTTTTCTTTGGGCTTTTTATTTATTTAATATTTTTACAATGCAGTTTGCACATCTTAGTTACTTGAAGATTCTGGACAGTATTTCTCATTGTGGCAATAAATAAACATGCATTTTTTGCATAAAGCAAGCATTTATCGACTCATGTTGATAAGAGTATTAAAACTTGAAAAAGATCAGTTTAACCTGTTAATCTGTAGACTCTGTAGTTTTCGCCTAAAGGTACATGCCTAAGTAAATGGAAGATTGCTCCACTTCTGCAAGGTCAATTTGCATGTTCTTGGTATCTAGGAACATCTAGGGACTTGGGGGTATGTATTTCCAGTGTCAGAAATATTGTGTCTGTTACTAGTAATTATTCAATTGTAATGAATAAATTAATTATGATTAATTATGATTTATGATTTTTATGATGATGATCAAATATGTATACGGGTAGGAGAAAATGCTCACTGAGCTCATTCACCACCTTTTTGAGATCATGTGTACAAAAATCTAAGCAAATGAACCGCGGGAAGATGATTAAATAGAAGGATTTGTAGATACAGTAATTAATGATAATCGACTTTAATTATAAATTCATATTTGACCTTGAACTTGACCTTGACCTTATTATGGCCAAATCATACATCTATGGATAGGGAAAATGCTCCTCTTTCCAATGGCAGGGTTGAATCTGGATTTAGTCATTTCTTGCGGTTTTTACGATAATTAGCATTTTCCGATAAATTTGTATTTCCGATAAATCGTATAAAACATCGGTAAAAATGAAAATATACACTTTGACTCAGGGTTTCCGTTAGAAAAAATTGTTGCCGGTCTCAGGGTCCAGTAGATTTAAATCTACCGGTCAAATGAGAGAAATTCCGGTCAGAGTTTATTGAGCTTAAAAATAATTGACATCCTCAAGGCATGTAGATTTATAATATTTTAACTTAAAACTAGGCTACTTTTGCGTATACAATCATTATATTCCAAATAAAATAAGTCCCGAGACTCCGTGCTGCTGCCGACTTTAAATCAAATAGGTGTCTGTGGGCAGTCGCCCGACATTAATACAGTATACAATAATAAACAGCAGTCTGTTATAATAAAATTTTTATGAGCTAACGAATTCCGTTATATTGGACATTTGTATTAATTATATCAAGCGAAGAACTGAGAAATTTGGCAGAGAGAGACGGCAACATTATCGTGGGTTTGCGTGATGACTCTCTCCACCTCGCAACGACTTATTTGCAAAGAGTATGGCGCTGCAGAGCAGCAGATTCAGCTGTTTTTTGGCTCTATCTGGGGACCGCTCAACAGCGCCCCCCACCCAACAGCTGAATTGCCAATGGCTGAATTGGAGTACTGCACTGTGCCGCTGCTGCTCCGGCTCTGCAGCTACACATGCACTCGCAAAACCCAGCACTAAGCTCTCGCTGACAACATTATTATACCTGCTTGGTGAAGCAACGATGAAACAAATGTAATGATTGTTTCGTTCATCGCATAGGCTATTTAATTTTAGCCTATTTTAATACAATTCAAATAATCAAATTGTGCTTGGAGGGAATTATTTTCACCGGACATTAAGACCAGAGAGATTAAATATGTCGGACTTCAACAGATTTTGCCGGTCAAATACCGGTAATTACCGGCTAACGGAAACGCTGCTTTGACTACTGTTTTTGATAGGGTTATGGTCTTTACTCTTGGCTACAAAAAAAATATTTTAAAACATTCCAAAATTCAAAAACATTCCATCCAAGGGCCCACATGTGGACGATTCTTTGCCGACCTCTAGTGGCTCGGGTGTGCATTTCTTTTAATACAATATATAGATTGTTGCCTGTCGATTGCCCTTTCAGGTGACAAAATCCGTGCAGCGGTTCTCGAGTTACATGCCGATATGTGAGGCGTGCCCCAAAGTACGCAAAAGTACACATTACCACCCCCGACTCCCGGGGCTCTAGCTCCGTCAATCATTTGGCGATCTCGAAAATCTTTGCACAGGGTTGTAGCCAATGAGTGTGGCTTTCCAATGATACCCCATGATATGATAATTGGGGATCTAATACGGTCTCTAGGCCAACGCTGACTTTCATGAAGAGGGGAACATTTTTTATCGAAATTGACCCAGTTTTAGCGTTTTTATCAAACATTTTGTTGACCAAACCACAAGCTCCACGCACATGCATATTTTAATTGCATGTTTCATAGCGTGCGTGTGTCATCTTAATGCTGACGTCATGTCAGGTGCAGGGCAGCAGGGGCTCTGAGAGTCACACACAGCTAGTGGCAGGAAGCAGAGCCTTGCTACTACTAGCCGAGGAGTGATGAATGAAAATGTATCTGTTTCACCTAACACTATTGCTCCGTGATCATAGCCATTCATCTCTAAAGCTAACCACTATTTGTAACAGCCACAACCACGTTACCATATTTGTAATAATGTAAATCATTGTGTCGTTGTACATATTGTGTATGCAACGTTAGCAGCTAACGTAGCTTAGCTTGGTAGCCGCCGTTCTTGAAACTCCTAACAAAGCCCGAATAAAAATGGTTCTCTCCTCTTTGTATACCTTTGTCCTCACAAGTATTCTGCCAGGGAACTTATGGACACGACAATAGTAGTTATAAGGTGTTTGATCATTGTGTCGTTGTACATATTGTGTATGCAACGTTAGCAGCTAATGTAGCTTAGCTTGGTAGCCGCCGTTCTTGAAACTCCTAACAAAGCCTGAATTAAAATGGTTCTCTCCTCTTTGTATACCTTTGTCCTCACAAGTATTCTGCCAGGGAACTTATGGACACGACAATAGTAGTTATAAGGTGTTTGATCATTGTGTCGTTGTACATATGCACCGAGTGCAGCTAAAGGGGCTATCCACCGAGTGCAGCTAAAGGGGCTATCCACCGAGTGCAGCTAAAGGGGCTATCGTATCAACATGCCGCGACGTGTAGCTAACGTAGCTTGCATGATGCGTGTGCAGTCTTTGCCCCACAGGTCTGAGAAGAGGACCTGCACATTTTACTCGTTCCCAAAACTCTTTTACATGCACGACAGTAGACATAATGTAACGTTAGCAGGTAACGTTAGCCAGAGCTATATAGCCAGCTTGATACTATGACCCGGGGATCAGGCGACAGCCCACAGACCAGTAGCGCTGCTGTACTGAACAACAGGCTGCCTAGTGGTAAATGTAGTTATTTTTTTACGACATTAAAAACATTATAACTACCTTGTTTCAACCAGTTGTAGCTGGTCCATCAAAGTCTCCGACGATTAAACCCATTTGCGTCTTGTAAGGTGTCCATTTGGATCAAGGAAATAGCTTTCTGCACTCGTCAAAACTCCTTGTAGTGGATCAGAAGTGGGGGAAAGATACCAGACGTGACGTCATGGCCCTGATAGCTTTGATAAGCTTTTTAATTTGCTCGTGCATGTTATTCGTGCGTGGACCTTTTTAACCATTTCTGAGTGGCATTTCCGGCGTCCAAATGGAAATAAATAAATAATGAAATTATATACCATATAACTACCCATAATTGATCAGTAGGGTTTAACCTGCAAGTTGGGCTTTAAGGCTTAACAGGTAGATTTAGAACAGATAAAAAATATGCGATTAATTTGTGATTAATAGCGCTATGGACAATCATGCGATTAATCAGATTAAATATTTTAATCGATTGACAGCCTTAATACAAATATTTAGTTTTGTTTGTCTATAATACTTTATACCCGTTCACTCATCTCTGGTAGCAACACGTCAGCCAGTGGATCTGAATTAAAGAGGCTTGTAATATTTTCTGTTCTGGGGTGAAACGATCAAGGTTGAATATAATTGTGAAAGAATCAGGCCTAAGAGGCTATCGCAGAGTAGATTAGAAGAACGTAGGAGTCCATCATTCTGTTTTAATCACAGGCAGGATTTAAGTCTGGAGTTAAGAGTTATCTACCGGACGGACGCTGAGTGGAATGAAATAAAAATACATTTGGTACCGTGGGATGAGTGTGGGTGTTTAATCAGACTCTACTGTATTGCCCCTTGGTAAATGGTAAATGGACTGGATTTATATACAATTTATACATTCACCCATTCACTCACTGTGCTTTCATGCTCTTAATTCTACCATCCTTAATACGGTGCTTGAGTGCTCTTAATTCTAGTATCCTTAATATGGTGCTTGAGCACTCTTAATTCTAGTATCCTTAATATGGTGCTTGAGCACTCTTAATTCTAGTATCCTTAATATGGTGCTTGAGTGCTCTGAATTATACTACCCTTAATATGGTGCTTGAGCTGAGTGCTCTGAATTCTAGCACCCTTAATGTGGTGCTTCAGTGCTCTTAATTCCTCAACCTCGCTGAGTTGAGTTTTTTTGGCCTGGATGCCAATACGAAAAATTATATTCCCATCTAGCATTCCATCTACGATGATGGTAGTGTCCTAAAACCCAGCACACCAGGTGGGTATGGGACTTGGTGATGACGGCATATTTAACATCAAATGTCTCTTCTTTAAAAGGATCGGGTGCAGACATGAATGAATGAATGAATGAATGAATGAATGAAAACTTTATTTAACAGATTGCAGAATGGGTACAATACAGTACGGCTCAATACATACAATTGTTAAGGGGATGCAGACCTGAGAAAGACGTTTGTCTTGTTTCCATCAGGGTCCCCCATTTTCAATTCATATAGACATATATGACATACATGACATACAGATAGTCAGTACTGCTACATCTATACATTTATGACATACCAGATTTGCAAATACAGTACTGTTTGTGATACAGAAGGAGTCAAGAAAAGGGAGTATATACATTTGACGTAGAAACTGTACATTGGAGGAGGTTGGGTGGGGGGGGTTGGGTACATTGGGATATTGACAACCATACTGGGTAATTTACATTGGAGGTGGTTGGGGGGGGGGGGGGGGGGGGGGGGGCGGGGGGCACACTGTATAAACAAGTAACACTGTACATTGAGGGGGGGGGGGGGAGGAGACACTGTACAAACAAACACAATTGTACATTGAACTATTGACAAAACCATACTAGGTAAATGACTGTACATTGGAGGGGGTTGGGTTAGGATATTTACAGGGGCCAGTGTTGAATTGCAGTCTCCCGTAGGTGTCCCTTGAGAGAGGTTTTGAAAGTGGGTAGTGATCCACATTCCTTTACAGCTTTGGGTAGGGCGTTCCACATTGATGTGGCATAATTGCGAAACGTGTTTAGTCCCTTATTTGAGCCGAATCTGGGTTTAACATGATTTGTGGAGCTCCCTCTGGTGTTGTGATCGTGGTATTCACTGACCTTTGGGAAGTATTTTGACATGTACATGGGTACCTTGGTCGTGTAGTGTATCTTGTAGACCAGGCCCATTGCAAGTTGTTGTACTCTGTCGTCTACTCTAAGCCATCCTAGGTTGTCGAAGTGGGCAGGGGTGAGGTGGGTTCTAGGAGTAAGGTCAAGCAGTAGTCTGACCAGTTTGTTTTGAGATGTTTGTAATTTTGTTTTTAGCGCCTTTGAGGTGCTTTGGTACCATGAGGTGCAAGCATAGTCGTAGTACCCCTGAATGAGTGCTCCTGCCAGAGTCTTCAGGGTGTTCTTGTTTACCAGAGAGGAGATCCGGTACAAGAATCGAGTTCGTTGGTTGACTTTTTTTATTACATTGGATGCCATTTTGTCACAGGAGAGATTAGCCTCTAGGATGGAACCCAGGTAGGTAATTTCATCTTTCCTTGTGACAATATTGTCACCCACTGTAACTGAGAAGCCGTCGGTCTTGCTGAGTTTGTTATTTGAACCGAAGAGAATGGACTCTGTTTTGCCCATGTGTAATGATAGTTTGTTATCAGCGAGCCATATGCAGATTCTGCCGAGTTCCGAGCTGAGGGTTTTTTCAACCTGTAACTTGTTCTTGTCAGAGACCAGCAGGGCTGAGTCGTCCGCAAACAGGAACAAGTTGCAGTCACAAGCTGACGACATGTCATTTGCATAAATTAGGAACAGTAGCGGTCCTAGTATGCTTCCTTGTGGAACACCACAGCTCACTGTGAGGGGGGGGGGATACGGTACCATGTACCTCCACCATCTGTTCCCTCCCCTCAAGGTAGGATTGCATCCAGCTCACTGATAGGATGAGGAAATTATTAGGTTTCCATGGCAACTGGTCCATAGGGACCAACACCAGAATCCTATTTGGACTAATTGGACCCACTTGTAGAGCATTGCCCCCATGTCAACCCCTGACTTGTCTATTATCACTCAATGTGACACAACCTCATAAGTCCCAATAGTCTCATGTTATCCTTGGGGGTATTTCAGGATGCAACTACCGCCCTGTTTCTATTCTTACCTCCATCTCGAAAGTCATGGAAAAAATAGTATACGAACAGGTCGAAAAGTACCTAGCGGAAAAAAATCTAATCTACGAATTCCAATCTGGCTTCAGAACATCCCACTCCACTGACACATGCCTTCTCTATTTGAACGACCACATCAAACAAGAGGTGGACGCGGGCAAATACTGCGGCATGGTCATGCTGGACCTACAAAAGGCCTTCGGCACTGTCAATCACTCCATTCTGATTGACAAGCTAAAAGCAATTGGTTTTGATCAGTGAGCTGGATGCAATCCTACCTTGAGGGGAGAACAGATGGTGGAGGTACATGGTACCGTATCCCCCCCCCCTCACAGTGAGCTGTAGTGTTCCACAAGGAAGCATACTAGGACCACTACTGTTCCTAATTTATGCAAATGACATGTCGTCAGCTTGTGACTGCAACTTGTTCTTGTTCGCGGACGACTCAGCCCTGCTGGTCTCTGACAAGAACAAGTTACAGGTTGAAAAAACCCTCAGCTCAGAACTCGGCAGAATCTGCACCTGGCTCGCTGATAACAAACTATCATTACACATGGGTAAAACAGAGTCCATTCTCTTCGGATCAAATAACAATCTCAGCCAGACCGACGGCTTCTCAGTTACAGTGGGTGACAATATTGTCACAAGGAAAGATGAAATTACAAACCTAGGTTCCATCCTAGAGGCAAATCTTTCCTGTGACAAAATGGCATCCAATGTAATAAAAAAAGTCAACCAACGAACTAGATTCTTGTACCGGATCTCCTCTCTGGTAAACAAGAATACCGTGAAGACTCTGGCAGGAGCACTCATTCAAGGGTACTACGACTATGCTTGCACCTCATGGTACCAAAGCACATTAAAGGCGCTAAAAACAAGATTACAAACATCACAAAACAAACTGGTCAGACTACTACTTGACCTTACTCCTAGAACCCACCTCACCCCTGCCCACTTTGACTAGCTAGGATGGCTTAGAGTAGACGACAGAGTACAGCAACTTGCAATGGGCCTGGTCTACAAGATACACTACACGACTAAGGTACCCATGTACATGTCAAAATACTTCCCAAAGGTCAGTGAATACCACAACCACAACACCAGAGGGAGCTCCACAAATCATGTTAAACCCAGATTCGGCTCAAACACGTTTCGCAATTATGCCACATCAATGTGGAACGCCCTACCCAAAGCTGTAAAGGAATGTGAATCACTACCCACTTTCAAAACCACTCTCAAAGAGCACCTACGGGAGACTGCAATTCGAAACTGGCCCCTGTAAATGTACAGTAAATGTCCTAACCCAATAATACACGAGACTAGGGCTGGGCGATATGGCCTAAATATGATATCACGATATTTTCTGACCTTTCGGCGATACACGATACGCATCACGATGTTTTTCTTTTTTCCCCCAAACAATTCATTATGAGGCTTACCAAGACAGTATTTGAGTTTGCAAGCTAACATTAAAGACAAAATAAAATACCCATGCATTTAGCATTTTTATATTATATATTAGATTTAGATTATTGGATTATTAGATTATATATTGCATATATTTAGCAATGAGATATTATATGATTTAGATATGAAATATGATGAATTGAAAATGGGGGACCCTGATGTAAACAAGACGAAAGTCTTTCTCTGGTCTGCATCCTCCAGTCCACTGTTGACTGTTGTTGTATTGAGCTGTACTGTATTGTACCTATGCTGCAATCTGTTAATAACGTTTATATTCATTCAGTCGGCAAACAGAATCATTTTGATTGACAGTCGCGTCTGCCAATTACGTCACATCGCTTGCACCCGCCCTGCTGTTCTTAGCACCAATCGGCAAGCGCGTATTAATTTTTTACTTCCGCCGTTGGAGAGCTCAATGAAAACAACAATGGCAGCGGTAGCTCGCCGCGGCCGACGTTTAGCTTTTAGCTACGCAGAATGACTAAACGACTGGAGGCATAATGATTTTACTGCAACGGATGTTATAATAAAAGCCTTTCCATACATCTGTCTGATTGAAAACGTTATTAACAGACCGCAGAATGGGCACAACGGAGTCAGCACGGGCTGAGATATGAACGGCTAATGCTTGCTATATCTAGGTCGACCTCGGTCGTTGCTATGTAAATACGCTGATGTTATTGAAAGTGTAACTATATAACGTTAATGCCACAAAACGAATGCCTTTGTTATCATAAGTAGTAACTTTTGATGCAGTAGTGTGTGTGTGGGGCGGCGCTGTTCAAAAGTGTCAACGTGTGGACCAGATTGACGCGACACAAGCCTCTTGGGCAAAACATCACGATGTCCACGATACGTTTAAAAAGTGTATCGTTAATGAACTGTACCCGATATTTATATAATATCGTCATATCGCCCAGCCCTACACGAGACCCTCTTCTTGGGACCAAGACAGGTTTTGTCGATATTCCAATGTACAGTTTTGCTTGTACAGTTGTACAGTTTCCCCCACCCTGTCTACCCAACCCCCCCCCACCCACCCCACCTACCCAACCTCCTCCAATGTACAGTTTCTACGTCAAATGTATATACTCTCTTTTTTAGACTCTTTTTGTATCACAAACAGTACTGTATTTGTAAATCTGGTATGCCATAAATGTAAAGATGTAGCAGTACTGTCTATCTGTATGTCGTGTATGTCATATGTTATGATGAATTGAAAATGGGGGACCCTGATGTAGGGCTGGGCGATAAAAGATAACGATAACTATTGCGATAAATTATTTCCTCGAAATAAACATGAAACGTGGTCGCAAAGTTTCGATATATCGATTGTCCAAGCTTTGGATATGAGCACACGCACTAACAACCAATCAGTGAAGGAGATGGCGACAGCGAAGGAGACCCGCGGTGCACCTCTGGGTAGTAAACAAGGCTGGCTAGGATCATTAGCTTGCACGCCGCTATTTTATAGTTTACGTGTGGAGTGGGTGTGTGGTGTGAATTCTGAGGCCACGGTTAGAGTAGTGTGGGGGGTATGCGGTGGACGTCGTTGCAATGTATTGGGGCGGAACGGAGTATTTTAGGGTGATAGTTAGTACATTGGAAACAAGGCTGGCTAGGATCATTAGCTTGCACGCCGCTATTTTATAGTTTACGTGCGGAGTGGGTGTGTGGCGTGAATTCTGAGGCCACGGTTAGAGTAGTGTGGGGTATGCGGTGGACGTCGTTGCAATGTATTGGGGCGGAACGGAGTATTTTAGGGTGATAGTTAGTACATTGTCATGGGATACACCGCTTGCTCTGGCTAACTGTTAGTTCCATTCTTATAATGCATAATGATCCAGTGGCGGTAGGTTGCCCCCTGGTGGAATATAATAATATATGCACTGGTGCGTAGAAGAACGTGCGCGGACTGATGACGACATCAACTCGAGACATTCGCAGCAGCAAAACAAGTGAGTCTATTAATAGCCCGTCCGTCGGCGCCGGGCATAAGAAGTTAATTAAACTTGACAGAAATTATATCGACGATAATTATCGATATCGAGTGATATGAAAATAATTTCATCGCGATAACGTTTTTGGCCATATCGCCCAGCCCTACCCTGATGTAAACAAGACGAAAGTCTTTCTCTGGGCCCTGTTTCTTGTACCTGGTTCAACTAAGTCGATCAAGATGTCATTATCCAGCTTCAGTTAACCCGATGTTTGAAGCCGGGATTTTCCTGTTCCTCGAAGGTGGATTCAGTCTCGTTAACTCAAGCCAGACTTGCGACCCAGGCTAAATGCGCGCGGCCGCTTCAGTAGAAAAGCCAGCACGTATCGCTAGCAAAGAATCTGATTCTCTAGCGGCATTGATTGATTAATTGATTTAGAACTTTATTAACATATTGCAGTACGGCTCAATCGCCTCGCCGACAAGTTAAATGCGTTATCTATAGGCTAATTTCAAGTCCCTCATTACCTCAATCAATCAGATTATATTTCTTTAAACTTGCCTGCTGGATTGAATAATCAAATGAGATCTTGCTAGCGAAAATAATTAGTAAAACTGTCATACAGAATAACGATACGGCTCCCTTACCCATTGATTGATGTATGGTCGATCTTTTTCTTATCTTCTCTGTGGTCTAACGGGTTGTTCTTTTGACTTTCACGCAGACGACCGGGGTTCGAGACCCAGTTGTCTCCTTCTTTTTGCAATATAGGAATAATTCAATTTGGTGCACGTTGAGAGCTATATAAAGAATGACATCCTCAATGCATGTAGATTTATAATATTTTAACTTAAAACTATGCTACCTTTGCGTATAATCATTAATATTATATTCCAAAAATTTATATTGGAAAGACAGGGATTCGAACCCCGGTCGCCGGGTTGCCAGGATTGAGCACTACCGCTGAGCCACTGTGCCAGATGGGATAAATTCATTGTTTATACATTAATGAACGAGAGACCCGTGTTTAGAATATTCTTTGTTTTGAAGGACGTTTTATCTCTTTATCCTCATTCATTAATGTGACGTCAACGGCTCATTCAATTTCTCAAATCCGTCAAACAGCGCATCTCATCAGACATCTTAATCCCAGTTACAATTAAAATAACCACATAATGTGTACATCGCACGAGCGAGCGCCACGGTATATATAACGTGCATTATTTAGGACAAAGTGAATTTAGTATCAGCATTTTGGGTCTATTTTACATTTCAAAAGCCCCCTCTGGAAGAATGGAGCACAAAAACGTAATTCAGAATGGTATAATGCAGATCGTAGACTGTGGGAATAATTTCAGGAAACGGGCTGTCACTTCTTTGCGGGGGCGTGGCGATGGTTCAGGCTAACTTGAACTTAAACTCTGCTTTCGACCAGGCTCAAACTTTTGGATCTGTTGTCATGGTGATTTGGAAAATCCAGGTACGGGGAACCGGAAAGTCCGGCTAACTCAGTTATCCAGTTAAAGTTATCCGGCTAACTCAGTTATCCAGGTACGGGGAACGGGGCCCTGGTCTGCATCCCCTTAACAATTGTGTGTATTGAACTGTACTGTATTGTACCCATTCTGCAATCTGTTAATAACGTTTTCAATCAATCAATCAATCAATCAAACGGTCACACATCTAGGTCAGTGGTTCCCAAAGTGGGGGTTGTCACGAGCCGCCGTGGGGGGGGGGGGGGGGGGGGGGATGATGAAATTAAAATAAAATTTAAACTGAAAACTTTGGGAACCCCTGATGTAGGTAACTGTAACGTGGATATTGATGCTTTGGATTTGATCATATAAAACTACATTTGAATGTTAGATTATGGAATGTATGATGATCATGAATCACTCATGATAACTACTTCTACATTTTAGAAGTAGGGCTGCAACGATTAGTCGGCATAATCGACGATGTCGATCATAAAAACTCGTCGATGCAGAATTAATTTTTTTTACTTTTTGAATTTTAAATTAAAAAAAAAATTTGCACTACCTATCTTTGTGAAAGTGGTTTCTCAGCTCTGGTCCAGCTGAAGACAAAGCAGAGGAACAGATTGGACATTGAGCATGACCTCAGAGTTGCTTTGTCTACCATCACCCCAGACTTTGAGACTCTTGTCAGGAGCAAACAACATCCCCAGTTATCCCATTAGTTCCCTGGGATGTTAACACTTTGGTTGCCTAAGGTTAAATTAATGATATACCATAGATTGCCAGCGCTATTTGTCTATGGAGAAAGTCCCCTTCTTTGCAGGGCTATAACTTTTTAAATTCTATTGCTACATTGCCATTATTAGGGCCCATTCAAAGTCCTATATGTATTGTTCATTGTGTAGCAACGTTAAACTTTTTCATTCACATATTCATAGTAAAGTATGGTCTAATGTATAAGTATGTTTTCATCTCTTTCTGCAGCTTTCTCCAGAACGTGATATATAGCCCCAAATGCATTATATTGATGATGAAATACAGTTTGATGGCAATCAGCGCGATATAAAAAATTCCAACTAGACGTACTTCTAGAAGTTACTACACGTCATCTGATGTTGACCGGATGGGCGAGGGGGCTTTTATAATTCCGTGGGCAGCGTTATACCAATCATCTAATGTGGGTCAAATGTTGATAATATCAGTTATTATCGAAGACGGTAACGTTACACGCTGAAACTCACCCCAGTCTCCGCGCGCCGTTGGGCGATCATCGTCGAGTAGACATTTTATCATTATGGGATATATTATTACCCGGTCCATCTCCAGCTTGTATAATGGTATATACGTCCAAATCATGTTGTTTATCCAGTTATTGGCAATCGATCGCTATGTAGTGTGACGAGCTAGAGTCACGGGACATGTACCGAGTGGCCGGAAGCAATACGGACGTCTAGCAAAACCTCTACTGCGCTTCCTGTTAAGCGCTTGCGCCGATCGGCCACCAGATGGCGCTCCTGAACCGCCAGAGAGCTCAGTGGGTCCTGCTGGTGGATCTCAGGCCAGCGGAGGGACATTATGAATCCGATCGCAGATTTTTGAAATATTGATATAAGGACGTCGTACAGCGTCCCCCGGCAACTTTAGCATGGCCAGCAAAGACGTCTAAAGACGGCTCCCGGCAGTCAAAGTGTTAAGCTAAGAAGTCTGCTAAGAAGGATATATTATTTATTATTATTATTATTATTATTTTATTTCATTGTGTTTTTAGCCCTAGTTGCACTTTTGTTGCAACCCCAGTTATCCCATTAGTTAAGCTAAGAAGTCTGCTAAGAGCCCGGAAAAGGAGCCGCGCCCACAGGAAGCAGAGATGGAGGGTGTGACAGAAATAATCGTTAGATTAGTCGACTAATCGAAAAAATTATCTACAGATTAGTCGACTACCAAAATAATCGTTAGTTGCAGCCCTATTTAGAAGTGATGATGATTTTAGGTTTTCTGGATAACTTGCTGCTTTCTGGCATGAAGGTCACAAGTCAATGACTTTCAGGGGCTCTGAGCCGGCGGCTGGTGCAGCTAGCTCCAGACTTAACGCTAGCCTTGGGGCTAAACACAGCACCTACAGTAGGTGAATGAGATTAGCTTTGATGCTAACTGCATCGCTCATCATTTGAACCATGCTCAAGGGTAAAAAGTAGGGGTGTCAGTTTATCGCGTTAATTAGATTAGTTAATTTATTTTTATTTTTTAATCGCATTCATTCCATAAAAACGTAGAATAAACATTTACAGACTTTTTTTTTAAATGGTCCATTTGCATGTTCTTGGTATCTGATTCTAGGGACATTTTTATTTTATTTTTTTATCCACTTTTTCTCCCATTTTTCTTTTCTCCCATCCCAATTTCCGTATCATCCAATTCAACCCTCCCCTGTCACGAACGCTGTTTCTTGCCTCCCACAAGCCGGCTGCAATGTGGACTAAGTCATACATAGCACAAGTCCCCTCCGGTACTTGAGGTAACAGCAGTCGCATCTTTTCACCTGCACAGCTCGATCTCTCAGTGGCGAGGAGTAACGCGTGGGAGGCTCACGCTGCCCCCGACACTTCCTGATTCTACTGCGCAGGCGCACCAACCGACCTGTAGGAGTCGCTGTCCACAACGCCCGATCCCCACCCATCAGTTTCCCACCCCCTAATACGGCCAATGTGTATTAGTATGAACGACCAGCTAAACTGAAAGCAATGTGGTCTCCGCATTCGTGGCGAGCGCCTTGCCCACTACGCCACGTAGCCGCCCCTGATTCTAGGGACATCTATGGATATCAGGGAATGTATTCCCAGTGTCAGAAATACTGTGTCTGTTACTAGGCTTGAGTAAATTGTAATGAACCAAATGAGAATATCAATTCAATTATTTCTTTATTTTTTTTTACTGAATAACACCATGCTAAAATTGACCAGACCTGAAAAATCTAAGCAAATGAATAAAGGGAAGATGATTAAACAGAATGTTTTGTAGATACTAGGGCTGTCCCCGACTAAGGATTTGGATGGTCGACTAGGATTGGCCAAAATTTGCCGTTAGTCGACTATAGGTTGACTAAAAAAATTTAAATAAAATAAAAAGTATAATATTTTTTATTTTTTTAATATTTTTTTAATATTTTTTATCATTCCATTTGGGCTGTGGGGGGGGGCTTAATGTCTGAAGGAGTCGACTGAAGGCTTCTTGTCCTCTGCAAAAGCATGCAATTGGTCCACTGATGGATACATCTTGATATTTGTCTAGTCTAGTGTGTTCATTAGATGGGTGAAATCCTCTTTCAGTGCCTCTGTGCCTGTTATATATATATTTTTTTATATTCGACTAAGAGGTTGGCCAGTCGACTATGGCTCCTTTCGACCGATTAGTCGACTAATCGATTAATAGGGGTCAGCCCTAGTAGATACAGTACTGAATTCTGCCATCCGGACACATGCAATTTGAAATATGATTATAGAATATAAAATATCAGGCCTAAAATGGTTATGCGATTAAAATGCGATTAATTAGATTAATTAATTACAAATCCTGTAATTAATTAGATTACGTTTTTTAATCGCCTGACAGCACTAGTAAAAAGGGTAACATATTCATGAAAGCAAAGCAGACAGGAATAACATAAGGTGCTACACAAAGGACAGATGGAGACTAGGAAGAGAGAGGGATGGAAGGTGGGAGAATAGAGGGGAAAGAGAGGAGGCATGAACAGTTCTTCCCCACCCTTCTCCACATCTGTCACCCGGATGACATCAACGGTGAAGATAGTGATTCGTCTGCACGGAGATGCTCTTCCATTAAAAAATTCTGTGACGGTGAAAAGGAATGAAATAATTAGTTAATCCTGTCACCGTGGAAATGTTCTGTTCCTTTGACCCGCTGATGAGACGGTCTGTCACAGCTGTCAGTCAGCTCTCTTTATGTGCCTGGTTGCACCTGGCTTTATTAAAAGACAGGTTCAGTGTTTTTCATTTATTTAAACATTGTCTGGCATGATGTTGACTAGTAGGCTACAGGCCATACTTTAACTGATTATAATATTGAGAAATGTAGCACTGTGCTGCATCCTCTCCCCAGGCTCCAATACAATACAATGGGGCAAGTGTTTTAGCCTGCAAAAAACATGATTTGTCTTCAAAATAGGAAGCTCACAGTATAATCGAATGTATCTTCATATGCAAATTGTATCAAACATTGTGATGGTTATCATAGGTCTTGTGCCATGGGGTGGCCACCCCTGCGCTAGACGCTCGCAAAGTGCTGTCACTTTCCACATATATATGTGGAATAACGTTCTAATTACATTTTCCTGAAGTCATTTAGAAATTTCAGAAACCGTGCCAGATAAAACGGGTACTTTTAGGAAAAGTCATTGAGTGACAGAGCTGGAGCTCGACCGAGTGACGAGGATACATTTATTGAAAATGCCTCGGGGTCATTTGACCCCTTGTCGGCTGTGCTAGTGTTAACTTGCCCAATTACATGCGTAACTAGCCTGTGAAACTCGTAACATTTGATACAATGTACAGGGTGTTACAGCTTCACCTCCACAACCCTCCATACCTGCCTCACACACCCCCTGCACTTCAGCTCAACCCTCCATACCTGCCTCACACACCCCCTGCACTTCAGCTCAACCCTCCATACCTGCCTCACACACCCCCTGCACTTCAGCTCAACCCTCCATACCTGCCTCACACACCCCCTGCACTTCAGCTCAACCCTCCATACCTGTCTCACACACCCCCTGCACTTCAGCTCAACCCTCCATACCTGCCTCACACACCCCCTGCCCTTCTCGGGCACTACGTGTGCGTAATGCGGTGGTGAAACTAGTTGCGCTGATGGATGGAGATTCCACACATGCTCCCACTTGAGCATGGTTTTAACTTTTCCATTCATTCAGCGTCAGATATTCCCTAAGAATGGCCTGGCAAGTATCCTCTAAATGTTTACACATTATGCTGGCTGTCATATGTGTGTTTGTATCTTTTGACATTGTATTCGGCCGTATACAATTCTCTCGTGATTTTTTACATTGTATTTTCCCATGTACGATTTTATCGTAAAGACTTGTTTTTTTCCCTGTGTCCTCCACAGCCCACTACCTCCAGCGATCCCCACCAGCCACTACCACCAGCCCGCCAGGCTAAAACAGCCATGCTGATTTGGCTAAATGACATCCAGCCATTTTCGTTTGAAACTACTTTTAGTCAGGGGAGAGTCTTTTAGCGCACCAGCTCGCGCAGGTCCGGGGTAACTTAGTTATGTGAGCACGCTGGTGTAGCATAGGGTGACTAAACATCCTCTTTTGCCCGGACATGTCCTCTTTTCATGCCCTGTCCGTTCTTTTTTCTAAATTCATGAAAATGGGGATTCATTGTTTTTAACAGGACCATTAACTCATCCAGCACCAAAAACTAGATATCTCGTGTTTGACAGCCAACGGCTGAGCACCAAAAACGAGATCAGACCTGCCTGTGTCTCCCTGGCACCGCTGCCCACGTTTTTTTTTGCAATGACATCCCGACAGGTCCTACCTTTTGAACTGGGTCTCTCAGTCGAGAAGTGCCTCCGGCTGCAGGAATCCACCCCCCTCAAAGTGAAGCAGCACACAGCCATCTGTCACCGATTTGCGAGGAGGTAACCTATTGTTTTCCGTATTATAGCCAGGCCCAATGCACACCAGTAATGGCGATCGCGATGTAACTACTGGATTATTAATTTTGGAGTACCTGCTAACAAAGGTAATGTTTATTTTACCATTTTCTAAATGGTATATACCGGTACCTTTGATTTGGAAATAATATAGGTTTCAGGCGAGCAACCCGAACGATTTGCGCATATGCACATAACACGTCATAACTCCCGTTCCACAAAAGCAGTCTGGATTATAGTGAAACAAGGCGATCTTTAGCACGTATACATAAACAGTTTTTTCCATGTTGGTGTATAAATTGTGCCTGTCAAATGAGCCATACTATTGTCTCCATAGCTATAATATAGAATATACGATAGCTCCGCAAACATCGTGAAAATTATCAATAACGCATGGCGCCAGGGATTAAAGATGGAGAAGAAGTGTGGCGCTCAATGAGTTAAGCGTCTACTTAAATTGACTGGTGCATTGCACAGAATACTACAGAGAAGACTGCTTTGTGGGCAGAGCTATCACATCACACGCAAACAGAGGAAGCGGACAGATTTTATTCTACTCGCAAACGGAGCAGTATTGATTCTGCTCACAATGCCAAAGCACTGCAGAGAAAATTCCCAATTTACCGTCCCGGTCGAGACAAATGGGAGGCGGAGTGCAATGCTTGCAAAGCTTGACCATGTTTCAGTGTCTAATAAAGGTACCGGAGATCTCAAAGCCCACATGGACACAGAAAAACATTAAAAATAAAGCTGTGTGAGGTGAGAGTTTGACGGCTCTGTAGTATGCAGAAAGAGAAAGAAAATAATTTAAAACTATTTTGATGCCTCAAAATTATGTTTTGGTTTGATTTATGATGACATAAGATGGTTATGATTAGGGATGCACCGAATATTCGGCCACCGAAAATTATCGGCCGAAAATGGTTAAAAAAGGCACTTTCGGCTTTTGGTCGAAAGGGTTTTAGCACAGAGAAAATATCACAGAATGTCAAAGAATAGGGTTACGTGGGGGACCCTGATGTAAACAAGACAAACGCCCCTGTGCCTCAAATAGATTCGCTATCAGCTCTATCTTCAATCTTTCAAAATGTTCAGTTGCTATCGCTATTAGCTCTATCTGTAATCTTTCAAAATGTTCAGTTGCTATTGCATGCACTCATCTGTGTTTCACTACACACTTGAGTGCATGCTTACCAACTGTCCGTCTGCAACACTACTATCACCGACATCTAAGAAGGGAGATCCCCCCTTGAATGGCCCGTCTAAGGTTTCTCTCCTCCACACTGCCTGTGGAGAATTTTTTCCTATTGTTAGGTTTTAGTGAGTTTTTCCTTACCTTCGCGTGGGGTATGTCTGGGAGTGCTTGCATTCTTTCATCTATTTGCATTTATTTTAAATTTGTTGGACCTTATGGTGTCCTTGTTCTATTCTTGACCTATTGTTATGTTTTCTTCTTGACTTGTTTAAAGAAGACTTGTACGGCCCATGGGGACATTAACGTGTGTTGTTGGGCCTTATAAATAAATTTGATTTGATTTGATTTGAAACGTCTTTCTCTGGTCTGCATCCCCTTAACACATTCGTGGTTCGAATCCATGCTTAAAGGACCAACCACGGATATCTCCGTGGCAAGGTTGTTTTGGCTTTTATTCCATTTGAATAACCTATTCAAGGTCGCCGAGCTGCACTGCAGATGTACCCTACTCTTTGAATTCGAAAAAGTGCATTACCGGCCAGATCCTCTTAGGGGCGCTGTATCGATAATGCAGTGTTCCCTGTGGCAGAAGTTGTCTTTTTTTTCTGGATTTCCAATGTAGTTTTCTACTCACCTGAAGCGATCCCTATAGCCCAGGGAGGGGCAACTGGCGGCCCTCACTGACACTCCATGCGGCCCCAGGCCAATATTAAAAAAAGATTTTATAAAAAAAATATATATATAATTTTTTATATATTTTTTTGCATTCGACTAAGAGGTTGGCAGTCGACTATGGCTCCTTTCGATTGATTAGTCGACTATTCGACTAATAGGGGTCAGCCCTAGTGTGGACATATTCAACACTGTTGAAAGTGCCGTGCAGCAATATGGGGGGTTTGATAAACTGTCCGCTGTTGTTACCGATGGAGCACCCGCAATGAAAGGAAAACACACAGGATTCACGGGCTTCTAAGGCAGAGTGGCGTTGAGTGTCCAATGCATCATCATCAGGTAAGTTCGCTAACATAATTTCCATCTATTGTGGGTCACTAATAATCAGGGGTGCAGTGGTCATGCCACACGGTACCACGCCGTCCCAGCACTTTTCTGAGCAGAAGTACACGCACGGATGTGCACGCGCGCACACAAAAATGAAATGTTATTTCATCTGATGCAGATTGCATGCACAAACATTTCAGTTGACATTCCTTCTATTGTGCGCCAACAGGAGAGACCACAAGTGTCTCATTAGAGACAGAACCATTATTTACCCACTGTGGAGGGAGGGTGAATGTCATGCCAGTTTGATAAAGGGTCAATGGGAGGCACTCAGGAATGTTTTGTTTAGTAGCAGGATAAAAGTTTATACATTTAACAAAATCATTTATTATTGCACTTTTGATTTACTGTTGTAGTGAAATGCAGCAGGAATGCTGCTTTGTGTTTGTTGAGCAGTGGGCTTTAAGATCATACATTTATTTTAATAGAAACCTTAATTATAATTTGTCACTTTTGTATATATTTGGGTTACACAGCAATACTTTCAAATTCAGCTGTATTTATAAATTCATAAAGTTGAAATTAAGCATTACTAAATGCGTTTTAAATGGAATAAAAACAAAGTTACAACAAATTATAATAGTTTATATGCCTTATTTATCACATCTGTGACTATTATGGGCTATTTGAGTGATGGGGTACTACTGCCGGGACTGCCGATAAACAATGCGGCCCCCCAGATTGATTGTGGACATTTAGTGGCCCTCACCATATACAAAGTTGCCCACCCCTGCTATAGCCTGTTGCACGGAATACCTTTTGGATCGCGGATTTCAGTGTGCAGTAAGGGAATATATCATCAACCAAGATCTTTTTCATGTAAATTACATGCTGATCAGGGCTTGTTATGATACTCAACCAGCCGATCAGCGTATGTGGCTACTGAGATGAATACGGTTATTGGTAATCAATAATCAGAAACAAAACTGTTTCTATGTAAACTCTGCGAGAAACGCGTCCAATAAATGCGTCTTTAACATGCTTTATATCCTCGCCATTACTATATGCCTGTCGCGGTTAAAAACCTTTTGCTAGCTAACTGTTAGTGTTGTCACGATACTGGAATTTTTAACTTCGATACGATACCTTGAAAAGTATCGATATTCGATACCATTTTCGATACCACAGGGAAAAAGGTTCAATCTTAACACATTCCCTGCCACCACTTTGATCATCTTATACCATTCTCTGCCAGTACTGTAAGTCTATGGAGATGTTCACCTTCTTTGCAGGGCTATAACTTTTAAAATTGTATTGCTAAATTGACATTACTATGGCCCATTCAACATCGATTATCTATCGTTCAGGATGTAGGAACGTTTTACTTTTTCATTCACACATTCATACGAAAATACCGTCTAGAGTATAAATATGTTTTTATCGATTTCTGCAGTAATTCCTAGAACGTGAGATATAGGCATAAATGCATATATTAGATTATCAAATGCGTTTGATACTGATCGACGCTATATAAAAAATGTCAACTGTACATGGTCCTAAACGTTATGACTGATCATGCACGGGTGAACGGGGGGGGGGGGGGTCGTTTATAATTCCGTGATCGTCATTAAATGCTTCATGTAGTATGGGTGATATATAGATCAGAGCAGTTTGTATGGATAATAATAAACAAAAACGTTGAAACTCACGGCAGCCTCCTCTTAGCGTTGGGCGATGATACTGGAGAAAACAGATCCCAGTTATGTGATGGGGATAGAGGCGATCCATTTCCGGTTTGTATAATAATAACAGCCCAAATCATGTGGATTATTGAGTTATGGCAGCGATCCATATCCACGGTGTGTGGCTAGAGTCCTGGGATGATAAACGAGTGGCCGGATGGATTTAGGTGACGGACCAAGCTCCAACGGGCATATCCGGTTTGGCAACTCGCCGATCAGCCACCAGGTGGCAGTATTGAAGCGTTGCAGAGTTGTGCCGGCTCAGACAGCATCAGACAATGATCCGTGAGTGAAATATGAATACCATGGCGAAAATATGAAATATGATCAGAATAATGTCGTACGCGTGATCTGGCAGAATTCGCATGAACTTGAAACCCGTTCTATGACGTTATTGGCGGAGAAAGTGTTAATATGTTAAAAAAAAAAAAAAAAAAATAATAATCATTTTTTTTTATAAATTTTGCTTTTGTTGCTGGTTGATTCTCCTCAGCTTCTCTCTGGTACTATAAGAGAAGATAAATATAACACTTTTAAAACCCTTTGTTTATCTTTAGATCACACATTTAAAAATAACTGTTCATCTCACTTCAATCATTTTTATTGCAGAACATGGTATTTTCTCAAGCGGACAGATGTAAACACTGTAATCTGTGTTGCATGTACCTGACGAACTGTTTGTATTACAGTCATATTCCGACTTAACTGAATGCACATGTGTGTGTGGACTACTGTACTATTACAGGTATTGAAATGAACAATGTAACTTCCTTATACAAAAACTAAACGATTCTCGATTCCGATTCAGCTTATTTCTCAGGAGATTCTTTTATTTAATTTTTTATCTTAAATTTTTTCATACTATTCACATTGTCAGTTGACTTGATACAGTTTAATTTGGTTGCTGTACTGTAACTAGGGTATTAATTAACAAAGTTAAAAAAAGTTATCTTTTTTTAAGAATCAAAATTAAGAAATTAACCGGAAATTAGAACCGGTTCTGTTTCATAGTGGATCCGCTCGGCATCACTCTAGCACTATCCCCGCATGTGCACGCGCACTGAATAAAATTCCACAATGTACCTTTAATCCCAGTATTCGTCTGACCACACCCCTCGTTAGCTTACCTTCATAAGCAGGTGTGTGGTCACCTGCTCTCCTCCTTCTCGCTTTCACCACAAGGAAGTGCCTCGGTAGATCCCCACTTGACGTGTTGTTAGTTGAAAAGAGTTGTGACGTGTTTACATTGTGCTTAGTTTTTTCTTCTCTCATACTGTTCAAAGGAAAAAGCTAAGTCATAATGTCTTATATATAAGACATGTCATAATGTACTTCGGAGAGTAGACCCACTCTTTACCAGCGGTTCTCCATTCCCGCCTCCGTCGTGCGTTCTGGTGCGGGGCTGCTGCCACTTTCGTGGTTGCCGACCCAGCCCAGGAGTCAGCCGATGGATAGTTTGCCTCTCCGAGGAGCCGGGACGTCGGTGCCGTCGCTCCGGCGATGGCATGATCTCGACTCTGGTTCCTCTGGTTCCAGGGAATCGTCCGTTGTTGAACGGACGGTTCTTTTGGTTCCGGAGGATTTGCGACGCAAGCTTTTCGCGTCTGCCGTTCACGTCGCAAGATGGTGGCATGCAGGCGCGAACGGCCTGGGTTTGGGGAATTGCTGGAGACCAGCGAGGATGCGTCGGGCTCTGTTTGTCCAATGGAAACTGAGGATATCATGGAAGAGTCGGACGGATTCTTGTTTGAAGGTCCTGTGGAGGCGAGTATCCCTCCTATCCAGGAAACACCGGAGGGGGGAGAAATGTCTCCTTGGGGCGCCTTGTTCGAGGATGTCGAGGAACCACCTCGGCCTCTTCAGCAGGATGCCCTGCTATCAGCCACATCAGACTGTGGCTCCTCAATGGGTCGAAGCCTGCTACATGTGAGGGATGCGGGTTCGGTGGAGGAAAGTCAGCAGGGGGAACTGCGGGCTTTGTTTCCCGAGCTCATGGCGGTAGCTGCCGCTGCAAACGGCGTGCCGCTGCCGCAGCCATTGCCTGCTCCTGTCCCCGATGATCTCATAGGTCATCTCTGGCAGCGTCGCCCGGTGAGAGGGGTGGACGTTGTCTACCCATTTTTCCCCTCAATGGGGGCCTATGTTCGTCGGGGCCAGGCGGTGTCTCACATCATGGGACTTACCCCCGCCTACGTACCAGTTACACGGGTGTCGGGGTTGGTCAAAGGTATGAGAGAGGGCGTGCCACGGCTTGATAGGCCGATGGCCGCTCTCCTCTGTCCGGATATGGTGTGGGAACCATTATGCAAGCCGGTTCTCCATGGAAGATCGGCTAGGCGATTGGCATATTGGGGTGACCAGTCATTTATCGCTGGTACACAATCGCTGGCTGCGGCTTCTAACATCGCCCACCTGGCTAGATTTGTATCGGGGATAATGACGGGCGGCACGGATCTGACCGAGGTAAAATGCGATCAGATCACCCAGGCGGCAGGAGCTGTCCTGCATCTTACCCAGGTGCTGGCCATAGCCTCGGGGAAGACGCGTGCCCTGGCCACCCTGATCCAGCGCCACCTTTGGCTGGAGCAGGCTCGAGTGCCGGAGAAGAAGAGAACCCCTCTTCTGACGGCCAGCCTCTCCGATGCTGGATTATTCGGGAAAGCCCTGCAGCTGATGACCTCAACGTGCAGAGAGATGGCAGAGGAGAGATCCGTTCTCCAACCCCATTTTCCGCCTCCCGTCCTTGCCGGTGGAGTCAGAAGGCTTCCACGACGTCGAGCTCCCTCCGCCGTGCCTACCACTGCCTCCGCCGCCGCTGCTGGCCCCTCCAAGAAGGCCAGGAGGAGAGACGGCGCTTCTGCTACCGCCAGCCCATCCACGACCGGAGGAGACGGTAGGGAACGTCGAGACCAGCAGACAGTTACCTACCGTCCCTCCGGGGCTCCTCGGGGTGGCAAAACTCGAGCGGCGCGAGGTAGCAGACGCCGCTAAAGTGACTTTTCCCTCTGTGTCCCCTCTCTTCTACACCCTCCCCGGCCCCTCATGATTGTGTTTTTGTGCCATGAAAATAAAAAGTTCCCTGATATAAGGGGAACTATATTATTGGCCAAACAAACTGTGTGTTTCTTCAACAAATCATATGATGGGGTTGCGTAAATGTGAATCTGCACTATTACAGAGATGAGTCATGTTGTGTTACGAGATTAAGCAAGGTCTGCAAGCATACACTCAGTCGTAGGAGGTTCTATTAGCCTGACGCTCCACATGCAGGTAGAAACTGGTGGTATTTCCATTGCTTAAACAAAGTAAATGTGTTCCACAACGCTGTTGTGTTAGTTGCAGTAATACTCGTACACACACATTCCACGGCCTGGCCATTACTCTCTGTCAGCGTTTGCTATGTACAACATAGAAAGCGGGTGTAGGATTCACACACACACGACTTGTTTTGTTATAAATCCTGTTCACATTTTGTGGGTAGCGGGCATTGTATTAGCTTACGCTATACATTGGCATTCTACCGAAGGTTTCAAAATGCTACAGTTGTTATTGTGTGTAGGGAAAAAGGGTTTTTGTGAGGGGGTGTCGAATAAACCCCTCCTTTCCACTTGGTTGGTTTAGGAGTTTTTTTCTCATTCTGCTGAGCCAGTCAGGGCCAAGCCGTTCGAACGTCTTGGCAGGGAGGGGGGGGGGGGAGGGTTGTCCTGACGTGACTCCTATTACAAACAGGAGCCGTGTACAGGGTTTCCCCCCGTCATAGCAATGTTGCTATGGCGACGGCTTCCGTCAGTTAAGATCTTTACGTAAGGTTGTGGTGTTAAGGTGTCGAGTTAGAGCGTAGGGCTTACGGGTCTGCTACGCTCGATTTATGTGTAAACTTGAGTCAGTTGGTCACGTGACTCACAGTTGACATGTCTTTTTCATAACTACGACTCATGTGGGAAGGCTTCTGGGAAAGTTCGGTCTATACTCTCTGACAAAAGGAGTGACTGGATGTAAAAATATAAACAGTTTTTTACTCCCAGCTGTGCAGTTGGGTTCATACGGTTGATGCTTCTTCTTTATTATTATAAAGGGTTGGAGTTGGTTGCATCCCGCCCCTCTTGTCGTTCCCCTGGGCGCCTTGGGGATTCAATAAAAAGGTCTAAATAGCCTATTATTGATGTGGATATACCCGACGCACACATAGTGCTAGCTCGGGATGTTCTGCTGGACATTAAGCTACTGACTGGCGCGCCTTGGTTGCTTGGGGTTAAAACAGCGTTTTTATAAAGCAATTGGGATGGGGGTTTTTCCTCTTCCAACGACCTGTGTAGTTGTCGACGGGTTCTCGTTCATATCAGGGGATGATAACGGAATGGATCTGAACATACGTAGAAGGGTCTCACGCCCTGGGGGTGGGCCACCGGGCGCGGTTCGCATCGAACGTCTGAGTGGCGCCTTCTTTTCATGTTTAAGATCAACACGCATATCTGCCCCTTCTCCTGGTGTTGGCATGTCGGCGTGGTTAGGGCACGGGACTGGTTCTGGTCACGCTGGTCCGGATCAGTTAACCCCGTTGTCCGCCGGGGATGCAGATCTGCTGTTCTGGTACCCTGAGGGACTTGGGCTTTTTTCAGGGGGAAAAATGCTAGGTCGGTCCGGGTGTCACAGGGTTGAGCGCTATGGAGCCCTTGTTGGGTGCATTGTATTCTACACTGTCGTAATGGCTTACGGCCGTGCCAACCTGTACACGCCCGATCTCGTCAGATCTCGGCCGCCACGCAGGTTGGTCTTGGTTGCTACTTGGTTGGGTGACCTCCTGGGAATACCGAGTACGGGGTGTTGGGGCTGGTTTTCCATTATTGCGCTCTTCTCTTACGCATGGCGAAGAGGGGCCTGTTGGGGTGGTCTTTGACCTCCTCGGGGGACCCTGTGCTCCCCGTATCACCGGGCCCGGTCCGAAGTAATGTTTTCGTTGACCCGTAGGCCCGGGATAACCCTGTTGGAAACTGGAACACGGGTACTGCGGTAGGTATGTTTTGGAGTTTTTTCCTGAGGGGTTATGGGACCAACCACCACATAGGGTAACGACTAGGTGGTTGGTTCTCTGGTGTGTTGGAGCGGTGTCAACTCCCGGGTTCACCGGTTGAGGGTGCCCCTGCACGTTCATGACGTCTGCCAATCGTGTCAGCCTTCTCTGCCTCAACCCCTCTGGGTGGTTTTTTTTTAAATGGAGGCTTGGTCATGCAACAACGCCAGCATGCGCCCCTTCCGCCGGGGCGGCTGTGTTCAGCTGTCCCCTCTGGCGCCTGTCTCGTCCGCAGTCTCCAGGCTCGGGTTAACAGCCTGTTGCCTGTTTTTTTCCCCGGTGCGCTGCCTGCTTCCGTTGGTTAACCTTTTTTGTGTGCTTACGGCCATGCTGACTGCCTGTTCTACAGGGTCAGTGTGCCAGGCGGTGTACTATTGGGGGGACAGGGCCCGCTCGGCTGAGGGGCCTTTGTCCGAATACGCTGGCAATGTGGGGGGCGGGGCCACTAAGTGCCCACCTGGTGGGGTCTTGATGCTGGCATCATGGACTTCTCCGGGCCCCCGTTCCAGGGGGTCCAGTCCCTTTGCCCTTGACCCCGTGTTTCTGGGGGCAGTAACGAGGTTGTTCCCTCCGTTCGTTCCCGGGTGGCATGCGGGTTGTGCGTGTGTGTAGTCGTGGGGTCAGGCCACGGTCTGCTCACCCTGTGCGTTGAGTTGCTTGGGTGCCTCTTCGCACGGTCGGGTCCGTCGCCCTCCCGGGAAACCTCTAATAGGGGGGGTTCCCTCTATTAGGGGGGGTCGGGGGGGCTCGGCCCTCCCTGTTCTGATGGTTGTGGGGGGGCTTTCAGCGGGGTGTATTTGTCGGCCGGTGGCTCCGCTCGGCCTCCCTTTGTGCTAGAGTGATGCCGAGCGGATCCACTATGAAACAGAACGATAGGTTATGACTATAACCAAGTTCTGTCAATAGTGGTGACGCTCGGCATCCGACGCCGCTGCAGCCCTTGATCTCACCTTGTGGTGAAAGCTTGGGAAGGAGGAGAGCAGGTGACCACACACCTGCTTATGAAGGTAAGCTAACGAGTGGTGTGGTCAGACGAATACTGGGTGTTACGAAGGATCAGATTAAACCGAATATATATATTTATTGATTGATATATATTGAATAGTATTTGTATATCGTTTGATATCCCTTGTATATTCCTTGTACATATACACGGAATATCCCTTTAGCCTACTATAGCCCATAATAGTTCGTTCTCCCATTGGGCAGCGCCCACCAGGCGCCAGTGACTTACCCCTAGAGCCGACTTGAAAGCTACCGCCATGATATGTCTCAACATGCCCGCTTCTGCCCAGGGCTACGAGACAGTGAGCAGGCTGGCACTTGATTATTCCCCGTACATATAAATATGGCGCGGCGAATACAGAACTTCCCTTTTCAGTTCGCCCCTTTTCAGTTCGAGTTGAAGTTCAGTCTTGTTCAGTTACCCAAGTGACGTCTCACCCACTATGCAACGTGCGGTAGAGTAGGGCTCGTATTGCCTCAAATAGAGTCGTGTTATTCTACTACGTTTGTTCAACGTATCGTTCGCTATTTACTAGTAAGCCTTCATTACGAGTCAAAGACCACGTGAAGTGGGTAATTGTGTGTCTACATAGAGCACTTATTGCCGCGTGCTAATAGGATAGTAACGGCAAGTTCAACCGTGGACCACCGCGCACCGGAGGATCTCCCCGGCGCCAGTAGAGCCACTTTCCGGCAGGATTACTATTATTATTCTTCATTGCTTTGACTGTGGCTGCTGGAGCAGAGAACCGTCTACCCCGCTGCTGTGTGGGATCTACCGTGAGGACATCATTCGAGCCCGTCTCTGTCGGAGCAGAGACTCCACGGCTTCACCTGTGCGGCGCGCACACTGGGAGTACCGCTGCCTTTCCCCGCTGAGCCAGGGAGCAATATACCGTCTCCAGGTGCCTATTGAAGCTCCCTGTGGAACCATTGACTTTGCATAGAGCATCGCCTCCCCCTGCTGGCTTACAACCGGTAGTACCCCCCTTTCTAGCTATCTCCCCAGAGTACCAGAGATATAATTCCTAATATCCATATTGACTTGCCTATGCACATTCTTTGCCTTATAAGCGCATCTAAGTAATGTAATATAATATTCTTGCTGTAATAAATATTCTAAACGAGTATTTGTGTGGAAACCGTTTCATTGTGGAGGAGTTCTCATCTGATATACTTGTGTACGGTATGGCCAGTAATGTACATAAGACGGTAGTGGTTTAATGATACCATACTTGATTAATACAGTCAGGGAATTGTACCCCTCAGTTACACTGGGATTAAAGGTACATTGTGGAATTTTATTCAGTGCGCGTGCACATGCGGGGATAGTGCTAGAGTGATGCCGAGCGTCACCACTATTGACAGAACTTGGTTATAGTCATAACCTATCGTTCTCGGTGCCCAACCCTAATTTTCGGTATCGGTTTCGGCCAAGAATTTCCCATTCGGTGCATCCCTAGTTATGATACAATCATTCTAAGGATTATGTGTGTAATAAATTCGTTTTGTACACTAAAATGCAAGTTATGCAAATGTAACAAATCTGCAACTGCATAGTGCACTTTTAATGCCCAGACACACACACTACAAAGCCACTAGGTTAGTCAGGAGTAAGTTGAGCGGAGTTGAGGTTGGAGTTGTTGTATTGAGAGAGAGAGATTGAGTTATTCGGAGTTGTGTAAGGTGAGAGGTAGTGAGAGGAGAGGTGAAGGCGAAAAGGTGTTTATTGTGTACTGGACCCTGGACTGGATGAGAAATCCCCTTGTGGTCTGACCCTGGACCGGACGCGTGTAGCTTATTCCCAGCGGAAGAGTACGTTGCGTGCTTCCGCATTTTCTCTGATTGGCCATGACGCCCATGTGACCACGGCAGCGCGAGAGAGCTGCAGCGCGGAAATAGGCTGTCTATTGCCATTCTCTAAGACAAACTCTAACCTTAACCAGCTCCTTAACAGCGCCTAAACTTAACCCTTCTAACCATAACCAACTCCGAAACAATGCCTAACCTTAACCTTAACCATGCCTAACCTTAACCATAACCAACTCCGAAAGAATATTGCCATTCTCTAAGACAAACTCTAACCTTAACCAGCTCCTTAACAGCGCCTAAACTTAACCCTTCTAACCTTAACCAACTCCGAAACAATGCCTAACCTTAACCTTAACCTTAATGCCTAAACTTAACCGGCGAAAGAATGCACGTTAAAAAAAATAATAATAATTGAAGGGATTCGAACTTGTCACACACGGACCGCAGGACCGCAGGACCGCAGCGCTGCCAGTTGAGCTAAGCTTCGAATGAAAATCATCTGGGATTACGGCTACATAATGCCGCAAGCTCTGCCGCAAGCTCTGCCGCGCCTGCCGCGGGGCGTGTTGCAGCCAATCAGGGAAAACGCGGAAGCACTCGGGCGTACTCTTCCTCTGGGAATAAGCAATAAGCGGACCGGACGCCTACCCTGAGTATTGAACAATCCCTTTTTCTGTCTGCGAGCCTGTTTTGTGTTTTTGACCAACAGACTGTATTACGACCATTCTCTTGCCTATCAAACTGGATTCTGACTTATTTCAATAAATATTCTTATTGATTGATATTGCTCTTGTGTGGACATTCAAATTGGTTTGTATTTGAACCGTGGCGAGTCTGGACCCCACCAGGCTTGTCACAATACAAAGATATATAAAATTGTATTGATTTTCTTTTTGTATATATCATTGTATTGTGACGAGCCTGGTGGGGTCCAGACTCGCCACGGTTCAAATCAAAGCTCCTTTTTTTGTTAATGTTGCCATTTTCTAATTATCAGAAAAGGATCTATGTCTGACTTGAGGTCAACTTTTCACAGAAGGTATAAAATCTTTCTTCCATCAAGGCAGCATGTATCCATGGTAACCACTCCCCGAACAGGACAAAGATACACAGCACAGTCAAACAAATTTAGATATTAAGATCATAAATCTGTAAATACACAGAATTGTCAAACTAGGTCCCCAAAATAAATGGAAGTGAATGGGGAGCCTGACACCTGGGAGGAATGGTTGTGTTGACAATAGATGACAGGGACAGCGGTGGTTGCTAGCTCATTTGTAGATGACTTTAGACAGAGGTAAGTCAAGTAGACGGGTTCTACTAAAGTGAAATATCCCTTTAACATCAAAGTGAACCGGCCCTTCTGCATCTGTACCCTGCATTGCATCAAAGTCGACCAATATGGCAGCAAAGTGAATGAAGCGAATAGTATCATACTGTAGGTTGAAACTGTGGCATTTGTGACAAACCCTAATGAAAGACGATGACAGTTGCAGAGATGAGGTGGCAGGTTCCGATGTTGTGGTTCTATTAACAACCCTGTCAGTCATTATTGTGCCACATTGTGTGGATATTATCCCTTGTTGGAGTTGGCAAGTACTCAGACTGACACTATCACTTTCCTCCAGATAGGCCTCTTGCAAATGCAGCAGAAACAAAGCACTCTGAATTAGGGATGCCCCCCGAAACCCGGTTCTAAACGGGAACCGGTACTAAATTAGAAAAAAACTGAGTATTGATAAGCTCCGACATTATCGGTACTGCTACGGAGCTAACAGAGTGTACCATCCATCTGCGACACAACGGTAGCAGCAACAGTGGACACGGAGTAATGTTAACGGTAGTCTAGGAGCGGATTAGCTACGGAGCTAACAGAGTGTACCATCCATCTGCGACGCAACGGTGGCAGCAACAGTGGACACGGAGTAATGTTAACGGTAGTCTAGGAGCGGATTAGCTACGGAGCTAACAGAGTGTACCATCCATCTGCGACACAACGGTAGCAGCAACAGTGGACACGGAGTAATGTTAACGGTAGTCTAGGAGCGGATTAGCTACGGAGCTAACAGAGTGTACCATCCATCTGCGACACAACGGTGGCAGCAACAGTGGACACGGAGTAATGTTAACGGTAGTCTAGGAGCGGATTAGCTACGGAGCTAACAGAGTGTACCATCCATCTGCGACACAACGGTGGCAGCAACAGTGGACACGGAGTAATGTTAACGGTAGTCTAGGAGCGGATTAGCTACGGAGCTAACAGAGTGTACCATCCATCTGCGACACAACGGTAGCAGCAACAGTGGACACGGAGTAATGTTAACGGTAGTCTAGGAGCGGATTAGCTACGGAGCTAACAGAGTGTACCATCCATCTGCGACACAACGGTGGCAGCAACAGTGGACACGGAGTAATGTTAACGGTAGTCTAGGAGCGGATTAGCTACGGAGCTAACAGAGTGTACCATCCATCTGCGACACAACGGTAGCAGCAACAGTGGACACGGAGTAATGTTAACGGTAGTCTAGGAGCGGATTAGCTACGGAGCTAACAGAGTGTACCATCCATCTGCGACACAACGGTGGCAGCAACAGTGGACACGGAGTAATGTTAACGGTAGTCTAGGAGCGGATTAGCTACGGAGCTAACAGAGTGTACCATCCATCTGCGACACAACGGTGGCAGCAACAGTGGACACGGAGTAATGTTAACGTTATGTCGAGTTCATACTACACTACACGTAATGAACTCGACATAACGTTAACGTTACTCCGTTTTTAATTAGTTGTTGAAAATTTTACGTTAAACCGGAAATGGAAATGCGAGGACAGGAAGCCGTCATGAAATCGTTGTAGTCATATTGTAGTCTTTTAGTCTTATTAACAAAAATATTTTAACAAAATAAAAAGCAGCAGCACTATTGGATAACTGAGTCATGTTTGCTATGTATTTCTTTCTTTAGGGGAGTAGGACATTTGTTTCACAGTTTTAGCATGATGTTTTATAGATGGCTAGGTTAAACACAGGTTTGTTTTTAAGAGGGGGTTTGATTTGATTTGATTGAAGTTTATTTCAAATATGCAACACAACAAACAAACATCAAGTACAGATATAGCCATAAGCCGGTCAAATAATAAATGTATAATTTTTTTTTAAATAATAATAATCTAAAAGAACCGATAAGAGTATTGATAAAGTACCGAACCGTTAAGCAGTATCGATAAGAGTAGTAGTATCGATAAAATTCTAACGATACCCATCCCTACTCTGAATAAACCTACCATATACCATTTTAGAGTGTTCTCTGGCATTCAGAGAGGCTCCTGTGGGAAGGTTGTATGTGTGGTCCCAGGGAACAAACTTAACTTTTTGACTTACCAGCCATTTGGCTGGTAGATTTTTAAAAGTACCAGCCGGGCAGATCTTTTACTAGCCAAAAATTATAAATTGCTTTTTAGTATATCGCCATGTGTTATTATTACATATAATACTCTCATATGCTATTTTCAATTAATATCATAAACAACATAAGGAATATTAGCATAATTTTGAGTGGACTGAAGGAATGAGTCAGCGTTAATAGTTTTAAATGCAAATAATTTATTGAAACATAGAAGTGGGGTCGGGACACACACACACTGTGTTTCAACTCACCACCACCGCATCATATTGTAGTCTGTCTTCAAACTTCCACTCCTCTCAACATTTTTTATATTTGAATATCAACATTATCTGTCCATCCTCAGTAATCCTCAGTTTACTATAATATACTCCTGTCCTGAGTCCTGACTAGTGACTCCGTCGTCTTTCCAAACGCACGCACACACACAGGGAAGGGGAGAGTGCCCCCCCCCCCATTTCCCTTTCCTCAGTGCTGTTTACTGTGGCTCTGCCTCGTCTGATCATCAGGATTAGCTTGTTAGCTGACGTTAACGTTGTAATGATTGGTACATAAGCGTTAATTTCGGGCGATGTGGGCATAAAGGAATGGCGACGGTGCAAAGCATGTAGCTGCATTGGACTCGTTGTGAGAAGAAAAAAAACATCACAGACTTATTTCGCGCCTGTAGGCGCACTGCTGTGTTAACGCTGCTCTGTTTACAACGCTGCTCTGTTTTCAAGAAACAACACGGACTGGGCGGATATCATATGACTCGCGGAGTTGCTAGAGGGTTTTCAAAATAAGAGTATCATATTAACCTGAACGTTGCTAGCTGCCGGAGCCCAGATATTATGACTGGATCTGCGCTTGGGGCGGCAATGAGACCCGCACAGGATTTTCAAAATAAGAGTATCGATATGAATTACACGCCAGCTGGCGGGCAGACTATTATTTTTAGACGCCAGACGGTAAATCTACACGCATTTGGCGATGGGCGCCCAGTTATTTTGTTCCCTGTGTGGTCCTTATTATTGTTTGTTTTTGTTGTGCAAATGAGGCGATTCAAAATTGAGCAACAGACGTTTAGATTTGAATCCATTCAAAGCCCTAAGCAGGGGAAAGCTAGTATTAGAACTGATTTAAATGACATAGTAAAGGAAAATATACTGTTGTTTACATTTTTCTCTGGGTGGTACAGTATGAATACACTTAGGTGTACCACTTTGCCACTGGGGGCTAGACCAAAGCTTGCATGTGCAGGGCATGCGCAGCCCATGAAAATATTATTGCATGCATGCATGAGTGATGCTACCTGCTACACCAGCGTGCTCACATCTACCTGCTACCTAGTGTGACCATATTGTGATTTCCAAAAAAGAGGACACTCTGCCTCCAGCCTCAAGATACTTAAATTGGAGGGGGGCTTCCCACTCTCCAAGGAATTTACAACAAGCGGTGCATGGGCAAGGCTAAGAGAATAATCAAAGACTCCAGCCACCCAAACAACTGCCTCTTTGAACTGCTGCGGTCAGGCAAGCGATACCGGAGTCTCATGGCATGCACATTGCACAGAGAGACTCAGAAGGAGCTTCTATCCCCAGATTCCCCAGGCCATCAGGATGCTCAATGAACAATGATTGAACAATGAACAATAACAGGCCATCAACACACCCACAGCACACTCACTTTAAATAAACAACACACTGTAGCACCCACTTTACCACACTTTACACTTTTACACTTTACACTTTATATTTATATGATTGGTAAGGCAATTGCACATCTCCCATTCCTTATTCCTTATTGCACCTCACTACCACAAGGTGGCACCACAAGCTAAGCTATACCTCACAATTTTTGTACCAGATGTACATACTGTATATAGAGGTATACTGAACAATTGTTGTTTACACTTGTTTTTACTTGACTTCTTGACTTTCTATTTTATATGTATTATACTTATTTATACTATCTTGTTATTATCTAGCACACTCTCAGGAGCAAAACAGAAAGAAACATTTCATGCAAAGTATTCTGTATTTCTGTATGACAAATAATAAAGAAACTACATGTCAAATGGGCCATAGTATTGTATCCATAGCTATAATATAGAATATAGTTATAGCTCTACAAACAAGGTGACTCAGTCCTATACTTTAAAGCGTGGCAATACGACCGCAGGGCCATGGCTAATCCCCGGCGCTGAATGAGTTAAATATGTTTTGCCTTCAAAATAAAAATGTCAGCCAAGCCAATTCATGCTACAGATTAGTATCAGGGCTGTACAGTGCAACGAGGTTATCGCAAATTGCTCTTAAATATAGTGCGAATTGAAAATAATATTTGGGGGCACGCTTGCGACGAGTACTGATTCAATCCTTTCATTCGCATTTCACTCCTAAATTAAGCACGAAATGCTTTCCTCTCCCTCTCCTCTTGCAGAAAAAGTCAGTCACACACACACTCGTCCAAATTACGTCATCTACACACACATACACGCACGCAAGCGCACACACCTAGCCAGAGACAGAGAGGGGTGACTCGGTGTAGCGAAAACAAAAGCGAGGACTCCGTAATTCCAAAAAAGGGTTCTACATCAGTGATATGGACCTGGTTCGGCTACACTAGGGGTGCACCGATATATCGGTCGGGTATCGGTATCGGCCGATAAGTGCCTTGTTGACTGCTATCGGCCTATCGGCCGATAAGCTCAAATGTGCCGATAGCAGTCGCCGATAACTAACCATCCATTTGTGTAGCGTCAAAAGGCAAAAAAAAAAAATTCACTCGCGACCTACCTGCACAACGCCCGCCGTCCCCCCCACACACACACACAAGCTACTGCATCAAAGTTACTATTTATGATTAACAAGGCATTCGTTTTGTGGCATTAACGTTATATAGTTAGTGTTACACGGACAATAACATCAGCATATTATTATTACCCATAGCAGCAAGGCATTACTCCGAGTCCGTTCATAGCCGGGAGGCAGAAGACTAACGTTACTGGTGAAAATGTGATTTACGTTGGAATACTCCTTTGCCAACTTGCTGTACTTTGCTTGCAGGTCTGCAGCCATTATTACTGGATTAAGAATAGCCCCAACTTTAGCCAACGTAACGTTATGGCTAAACCTTTAACATTAGTTAACCCTAGCTTTCGGTTAGCTGTTCAATGTTAATAACACAACCAAGCGAATCCATCAGAGCTCCCCATCAACACCGCTCTGTCGGGAGGATGGCATTTAAGAAAGTATCTGCTGTTAAAATGACACAAACATTCGTTTTGTGGCATTAACGTTATTATAGTTAGTTACACGTTCAATTACATCAGCATAGTATTTACCCGAAGATAGCAAGCAAGCCGTGCATAGCTCGGTTACATTCCGTTGCTCATTCCGTACCCAACTACACATTCTGCAATCTGTTAATAAAGTTTTCAACCAGACAAATGTATAGAAAGGCTTTGTTTTATTATAAAATTTGTTGCAGTAAAATCATTGTGTCTCGTTTGGCCATCCTGTGGAGCGCGCTGGTCGGCGGGCACTGCCGGGCAGCTAACGTATTAGCTTGTTGTGGTTCTAAGTTTGACTCGCATTCTCACAAGCAGATCAATGGCGGCATGCCCCGAAGTAGAAAAATGAATAAACGCTTGGTGGTAAGCAGGAGGTGGGTGCTAGCGGTGTGGCGTAATTGGCCGAATCGACTGTCAATCAAAATGGTTCCATTGCATTGGTTGAAAGCTCTGGTTGAGAGAATAGTATCCCGCTGCAGGCCGCCAGAATGGTTCCATTGCATTGGTTGAAAGCTCTGGTTGAGAAAATAGTATCCCTCTGCAGGCCGCCAGACGATACTGGGAGAGGGATCAGTGATACCATAAACATATTTCTTGATGTTTCCTTTTTTAAGTAAGTAAAGAGGCCTACAAATACAAACACACATACAAATATACAGTAGTTTCATTAAAAAAATTAAAAAAAATTAAAAAAAAAATTAAAAAAAAATAAAAATACTTATTTTTTGCCACAATTATCGGTATCGGTATCGGCCGATTGTGTTAGTTGAACAATCGGTATCGGTATCGGTGGCCAATTTTCATATCGGTGCACCCCTAGGCTACACACAAACAGACGTTAGTCAAAGCACCATTCTGTTCAAACTTTGTAAAGTTAAAGTCGGGGCAACGGGAGGAAAGGAAACACCCAAAAGAATATGCCGAAAGCATTAAGTTGCGCGGTAGCCCTACTACCTCGAGTGTTTTAAAACCACAGCCAAAACAGATGACGCTAACTACATTTGCATCGCCTGCCGTGTGCGGCTCACTTTATGACAAGAGCAAGCGATGGGGGGAGATCACAGATGCGGTAACGTTCCTCATAGCCATAGGAAAGGACATGGTTCCATTGACAACCGTGGAAAAGACAGCGCAGTCAACGTTGTCAAAGCCTTGGCTTTGAACAAATGGACTCGACTCCAGTCTTTGGGCACAGGCTTCATTCACCTGGCATAAATGTATGCAAAAGCATTAGATTACCAGTTATAAACTACTAGTTTGTAGATTTACATATTGTATTGTATTCTAATGTAACAATTAAAGAAAATAAATTAGTCGTCATGTCTGTGGTTCATTTATTTTTAAACAGTCAAACGTTTCAGTAAACAATAAACATTACAATTCTGACAATGTGGTTTGACATTTTCATGTTTTGCTAATGAATGCTTTGTTTTTTAATAAGATAAGTACTATGTATGCCCTCTCAGTTATATTTGCCCTACAATAGTTATAATATATCTAATAATCTAAATATAATCTAATATATAATAAAAAAAAAACGAAATGCTAAAATGCTAAATATATGCAATAATATATAATCTAATAATCCAATAATCTAAATCTAATATATAATATAAAAATGCTAAATGCATGGGTCTTTTGTCTTTAATGTTAGCTTGCAAACTCAAATACTGTCTTGGTAAGCCTCATAAAGAATTGTTTGGGGAAAAAAGGAAAAACATTGTGATGTTGTGTATCGCTGAAAGGTCAGGAAATATCGTGATATCATATTTAGGCCATATCGCCCAGCCCTAGACTGTGGTGTTTTTTGCTTTAATAAACCACAGGAAAAGCCACAAGAGAGTGTTGTTTGAGTGTTTTTTGATAATCCATTCCAGTTATTGCCATCAACAGCAGAGCAGCAGATACTGACTATGAACACTGTTAATACACTGTTATCAATGAAAGAAGAAATGTTTGCAGCTGTGGTAATACTTCAGTTGGTTGGTTCATTATAAAACATACAAACCTGAAAACAAAAGCACTTAAATGTTAAATAAAAGGACCACAGTAATGAGGCAGGAGGAACATATTTTTTTTGCACTATAATGGTAAAATTGTTATTTAAAAAAGTGCCCCTAAAAAATATTCTGTGCCCCTAGTGAAAAAGCTTAGCGTACAGCCCTGAGTTATGCTAGCTGAAAAGCACAACGTTTTATTTGCGCCTGTGAATCCTTGTGCTATTTCAATACAAACTTAAATGATGAAGACAAACAGTGTTTATTTCTCATATAAATTCCATTAATTCCACTATTTCACGTCAGCTAGTTCAGTCACTTGATGACAGATTTGATGCTATCGCTGCAAAGCCACGTACGGCCAATTATCTTCGCTACAGCATGATAAACGTCTGACATTTGCTGTGCGACTCCACTGAAAATGGACCCCAAACTGATCTTTGAGGCCGACCATATCCGGTACTTACACCAGATAGTGGATACTTCACAAGGAATGTATTCTTCTACTATATAATTATATGTGTCGGCCTGGGAGGATTCAGCCCTGATCTGCTCCCTAGTGGATAAGACTTTTCAATTCTCCAAGTACACGCAAAATACGCAGGCAAGTATGTGAATAATGGACCTCATAATTGAAAGTGTACCTAACTATCTTCATAACTATCTTTTTAAGAAGTTTGTATGAAACATTCTCCTCCGGATGCCTGAATGCGTGAAACGATCTTCATAAGTGGCCAAAATGATAGTAACGGAATGAAAAACGTCACTCATTCTTAAACTGAAAGCATCCTCTCGTACACCTGAATTTGCATACAGAAACGCCCCGCCAGCTCCTTATAAGGGAGAGAGAGGCTAAGCATTGCATCTGGGTTGTGCTGACCCATCTGGGGGGAGATATTTAACAGGTAGCGTGAAAGCAATTTGCGACTGATCAAAATTTGATTCGATTACATTCAAATGTATTGTCATTATACAGCACAAGTACAGTACAACAAAAGTAAGTTTGGCATCTAACCAGAGTACTTTGGTTTTGTTTATTTATTTTTTTATTTAATTTCTCGAGATCAATGATTTGTTTTGATTTTATATTGTTTGTATTTATTTACATGTTCGAAATAAAGATTTCAAATCAAATCAAACTAAAGTCTAAACTTCTCAATTCCTGAAAGGCTGCGTAATAGCCATATAGGTCAATTCTACTACAGTATTTGCGTTGGCGTTTCTTGCCTATACACGCTAGTATTCCTGAATAAAATCTATACAGTTAGGTATTATGTTTCATCATGAATGCATGAAAGGGGGGGGGGGGGGGGGGTCGTTTCTGATTATTGATTACCAGTAATGGCATTAGTATTGAACGATAAAAACGCTGATCAACTGGATCGGTATGAAAACCTTGCACAATCAAGCCAGAATTTACGTCAGATGATCCTTACCTTTGTATTCCAAAAATAATATTCTAATTGTTTGATCGATATCTGCTCCATCTGATGTCCATTTGGCCCACGACATAACCCACCACAGCATATGCATCGGATATTCCGTAGATGTTTGGATGCGACCGATTGAACGTCTAGCCTTGGGCCTAACAAAAATAATGGTTGGTTTCAGGTTGCCGACCGACCCTGCCGATTTAGGTGCGACCCAATATATTTTATGAGTTTTAAAAAAAAATTATATATTAAAAAAAAAAAAATCATTTTTTTTTTTTTTTTTTTTTTTTTTTTAGAATAAAGTTTCATAGAAATCTTAGTCAAACATTTAGTATTATGGATATTAAACATGCTGGCAGAGTACATGCATCCATGTTGTTGTGAACATTTTAACCCTTTCACTGCCACACGACAGCCGGTTAACCCTTTCACTGTGACAATACAGAAGGTTAGCCCTTTACTATCACACAACCGACGGCGATGCTCCATCATTAGCATCATTAGCTCCGCATCCGCGGAGCTAATGATGCTAATGATGGAGCATCGCCGTCGGTTGTGTGATAGTAAAGGGCTAACCTTCTGTCGTGTGGCAGTGAAAGGGTTAATTAAATAAAGAAATTCCCTATCCATAGTCGCCGTGGGAAAGAATAAAATAAAAAAAAAATAAAAAAAAAATCCCTACCTACCCATGGCCAACCTGAAACCAACTATTATTTTTGTTAGGCCTTGCCGTCTATTGAAAATCTGCGCCCAGAGACCTTTCAGTGTAACACAGGTTCTGGAACAGGGTTTACTGCACTCTCGATACCGCCACCTGGGGGAATCTGGCCGGTACTGCACCCTCTGCGTCGCAGTAGGCCTTCTAACGGCAACATACGGGTCCCTGGCATTGAATAGGATATTAAGATCGAGAAAAAAAAAGAAAAGAAAACGTAATATTACATGTCTGGCACCCAACCACTGACGACGCGGTCTCCCAGGTACTGCACAGCACCCTCTCGCACCTTGACCGTCAGAAGGGGGGCTATGTGAGACTGTTGTTCATTGACTACAGCTCAGCGTTCAACACCATAGTCCCCACCAGACTGGTGGACAAGCTGATCGAGCTGGGTCTGAGCTCCGCCCTGAGCGCCTGGGTACTGGACTTTCTGAGTGAAAGACCCCAGGCGGTCAGGGTGGGGGGTCAGACCTCCAACACCATCACCCTGAGCATCGGGTCCCCCCAGGGCTGTGTTCTGAGCCCCCTGCTGTACTCACTCTACACACACGACTGTGCGGCCAAGTTCAGCTCCAACTCCATTGTGAAGTTCGCCGACGACACGGTGGTGGTGGGGCTGATCTCGGACAACGACGAGAAGGCCTACCGAGAGGAGGTTGAGGTACTGGAACGCTGGTGCCAGGACAACAGCCTGCTCCTGAACATTGGTAAAACCAAGGAGCTGATCGTGGATTATAGGAGAGGACAGCAGGAGACACACACACCACTGAGGATTAACGGGGCTACCGTGGACAGGGTGAGCAGCTTCAAGTACCTGGGGGTCCACATCTCAGAGGACCTGACATGGTCAACACACAGACACAGTAGTAAAGAAAGCGAAGCAGCGCCTCTACCACCTGAGACAGTTAAGGAAGTTCAGAGTATCGGGGAAGATACTCCAGTCCAGTCTGGCTGTGCTGGATAACATGGCTTATCTGTTCCTTCTCACAAACATACACACCACCAAAGGGACACAGCTTAGAGAGCATCTTGACCGGAAACATCACTGCCTGGTATGGAAACAGCACGGCACAGGACAAGAAGGCCCTACAGAGAGTGGTGCGCTCAGCCGAGCGTACCACGGGTATTGCGCTACCTCCCCTGCAGGCTCTATACAACAAGAGGTGCAAATCCAGAGCCTGCAGGATAATGAAAGACCCCCACCACCCCAATAACAGCCTGTTCCAGCTGCTGAGGTCAGGCAGACGCCTGCGAACTCCAGCTACTAGGACAGAGCGGCTTAGGCTAAGCTTCTTCCCCCAGGCCATCAGAGCCTTGAACAATGAACATTGAGAGACACAGAAACTGAACTATCCACACACAAGCACATACACGACACGCACGCTGAGCACGCTCACACACTAGCAGCCACTTTAACACTCATGTCGCACACACGCACACTTATGGCCAGAGGAAAGGCCACTTAAAGTAGTATAACATCAGGAACAGTGTATTGCACTACTAAAGCTACCTAGCATGTCCTATATGCTCTGTAAATACTAATGTACAGATACCGAGATGGCACACCATGTACCTGTTTATTGCACTGTTTTATTGGATTCTATTAATATGTTGTACCACTGTATTTTATTGGATTCTATTATATGTTGTACCACTGTATTGCACATCGTCGCGGGCAAGACCAGCCGCATTTCATTGTATACCTGTATGCCGTGACAATTAAAACTCTTGACTTGACTTGACTTGACTAACCGCTGGCGGGCAAACACGTAATATTACGTGAATGGCACCCAACGTGTTAAGTCTGGAGCCCTATTTTCTGAAAGTCTGCCTAAAATACATACCTAAGTAAATGGAATATTGCTCCACTTCTACAAGGTCCATTTGCATGTTCTTGGTATCTAGGGACATCTATGGACCTCAGTGAATGTATTCGCAGTGTCAGAAATATTGTGGGCGGGATACACAAAGAATGGATTGCACGGTGCTAATTGCACCCTTACTTAAAATTCATTATGAATTGAAAATGGGGGACCCTGATGTAAACAAGACGAAAGTCTTTCTCTAGTCTGCATCCCCACAATGGTGCCCGACCACGGAGATTCCACCCGTTGTGGACAGAAGCACGGATATATCCGTGGCAAGTTGTTTTTGCTTTTATTCCATTTTAATAACCTATTCAAGGTCGCCGAGATGCACTGCAGATGTACCCTACTCTTTGAATTCGAGAAAGTGCAATACCGGCCAGATCCTCTTAGGGGCGCTATCGCGATAATGCAGTGTGCCCTGTGGCTGAACGGAGCATTCTTTTTTTTGACTTTCAATGGAGTTTTCAGTTAGCAGGATTCTGGATGTGCAGCATGTAGCTTGGATTACGTTTTGGATTGCGGATTTCACTATGCAATAAGGGGATTTATCATCAGCCAATGGACATATCGATCTACCAGATGGCGATCGATAACGTGGAAATGCTCAGGGGGATCCAACCGGCTCATGGTAAGATCCTTTTCATGTAAATTACAGCCCGATCGAGCCTTGTTATGATACAATACGATACGATCGGCCTATGTGGCTACTTAGATGAACACGGTTATTGGTAATCAATAATAAGAAACGACGTCCCCCGCCCCCCCCCCCCCCCCCTTTCATGCATACATGCTTGAGGATTGTGCCGATCATATGCAGTTTGAGTTTTAAAGGGGAACTATCTTATAAATGGCCTTTTTGAGTGTTTAGCATTGTTTCCTAGCTATGTGAACTTATATTAATATGATCTATGTCTCAAAATTCTCATATTGGCGCATTCTTCCAATTCTCCTCTCACATTATTCACCCTCACTGAACTGAGTCGTTTGAAAATGTGCCTATATGTGATGTCATATAGTCACTGCTGCATGTTAATGTTAAGATAGACGACGACGCTCCGCAGTGGTTTACTGTAGGTGGCACCTGCAGCCCAGGCTCAAAACAGCTCGAAATCTTGAGGTAGAAAAATGCTGTTTTTGAGGACTTGATTAGAAATACAAAACAATGAATAAAAAAAATATATATATTACAGAGGTGTTCCATAGACTCACAGGAATTGTGTAAAAGTGCCCAAATAGTGAAAGAAATAGTAAAATAGTTCCCCTTTAACTGTAGCATCTGTATAACGGAAATGCCATTGGATATAACGTTTGTATCTATTAGCCCTTTATCTCGCCTTCCAGGAAATATACTAGACCAAATGCCGTATAACGCTTATATTCACGGCGCTATAAAAAGAGAACGTATTGATGAAAAATGTTGTTCTTTACTCCATTTTGAAGGGACGGTTTATGGTCCCAATTGACAATGAGAATGGACAGATAGCAATACTATAAAGTATAGATTTAGCTCTACAAACAGCCCCACGTCTGTTTACATTTGCCGGTCCTCTAGAGATTTATTAGACGCATCCCAATGGCCCTGAATGTGTTAACAATTGTGTGTATTGAGCCGTACTGTATTGTACCCATTCTGCAATCTGTTGATACCCTAACTCATCACAATCTTTTGGTTGTATTGGGTATATAACTTACATGCTTCTACGCTTCTCTAGTGAAGACAATACCAACAACATTCCCAAAACTAGTGCCTCACAACCATGACATCATAGAAAAGGATGACATACATAACATTATTTTAACTGGCATCTTTGGAATGACAGAAGACAAGGCTGACATTCATGTGTGATTAGCACAACTATTCATGATGAACAAGTTTCCCCTTAAGACAGTCTGGCTGTGCTGGATAACATGGCTTATCTGTTCCTTCTCACAAACATACACACCACCAAAGGGACACAGCTTAGAGTCTACATAGGAGAGTACTGTAATCCTGCCTATTCAGATGACACGGTTACCCATTGCTTCCCTCGTCGTGAGGCATGGGAAACTAGACTAGTACACTGTGGAAAGCGTTGGGTACAGCCTTAGGTTGCCCAGTTTCTGAAAAGTTTTAGAGGGGTTTGGAAGGGATTTTTGAAGAGGTTTAACAGGCTTTTTAGAGGGGTTTCAGTGGTTTTGAGAGGACTTACAGGGTTTTTACAGGAGTTTGAATGGGTTTTTAAAACCCATTCAAACTCCTGTAAAAACCCTGTAAGTTTTCGTGTTTTAAAATTAAAACACGAAGAAACACGAAAACAGGAAGAGCAAAACAGCCGAATGAATTGAAGTCTATGAGAAAACTGAGTTTTTCTTTGTACACAGTTTACCAAAATCACTCATAATCACTCATTTCTGAATGGATCTTTATGAAATTTGGATATGTACTACATAAGGTTTCTGGCTATCGCTCCGTCTGGATTTGTATATTCTGGGGAAATACTACCTCTGGACTACTAACTACTACAGAAAAACTTGAGTAACAAGTTTTTTTACAACTCAAGTTCAGACCTATGTAACTCTATTACTTTAGCACTAAAAGTTAATTGTTTTCATCTTTCAGAAGAGACCAAGCTCATGCATGTGCTATAAGTATAAAGTATGTTGTTTTGGTTTGCAAAAAAAGTATGCAGTCCTCAAGTTCAAGTTAAAAAATTGCCACTTTTCTGCCCGCTTGTTAAGAGGTTAAATGGTTTTTAGAGGGGTTTAATGGGCCTTTAGAGAGTTTTAAAGAGGTTATTGGGGATTTAAATTGATAAGAAGCCTGTCAGCTTTGGTACAAATTAGGGTTGGTACAAATTAGGGATAATTTCAGTCCATCCAAAAAGCACTTCACTTTCCCTTTCACAAGAAGTTCCAATTATTAGCATTTGATGTCAATGCTAGTGGAGGGTCAATGGGGTTTTTCCACAAATCACCATCCAAACAGCTTTCTAACGGTTTCATAACATTGATAACTAACTCAGTAGAAAGACTTAAAGATGTATTTCACAGATTTGTCTACCTGAATCCTATTGTTCTGTTGTGAGGAGAACATGTTATAATCAGACATAAAACCAACATGTTCTGTGTCTTGAAAGATAATACTTTTGTGAAAAACCCCATTGACCCCAAAGCATTATTAACAAAGGCTAATATGTACTACGTTCAATAACTCAAATACATACAGTATGTAGCAGACACTACAATATGCAGCCACAGTCATAAGTTAAACTTAAGATACAGCCTCAAACTCATGTATGTGACATTAACTCATTCCCCGCCAACAACGAGTTTACTCGTTATTGGGAGCCGACGCTTGAACGCCAACAACGATATTTTCATATTTTCATATCAACGATATTTTCATTCATTATTCATCCGGGGACCTCGGTGTTACAATAGGGAATGAGTCTGAGATCGCTGGTATCGAGCACCCTTTGAAACCTTGTATCTTGGCCTGTGCAATGGTCAAATGTCACCGGGCTCACTTTTCTTTGTCGGGCGAATGGAGCGGTTATAACGATCGGATTGAGAAGCGTCGAATGCTCCCGATGCATGATGTGTGATGGATTATGTTGGTAGCACGATCAACACCAATACTGGGACTCAAAATCAGATAATTGGAATATTCTTTTTGGGGTACATCCTAGTGAAGGTAAGGGCTATATGATATCAATCCTGCGTCGATCCAACCATGTCTTCACCCCGATCGCAACATATGTGTGTAACGTTACTCCACAACGTATGCCGTTGGTGACAATCAAAGCATAAAAAAAATACCCCCCCCCCCCACCCTTTCATGCATACATGATGAAACATAATACCTATGATATAGATTTGATTTGGGAATAATAGCGTGTACAGGCAAGAAACAGCAATGTTTATAGTAGAATTGATGTGTAAGGCTTAGGGCTGGGCGATATGGCAAAAAATCATATCGCGATAACGATATGATAATGTTATCATATTTCTCGATATCGATAATTATCGAAATTGTTATAAGTATAAAAAAAAAAAAAAAAAAACTTAAACTTAAATTTTTAATTTTTTTTTTATCAACAGATGTATGTTTATTTTGCAGCAATTCTTTGTCGTTGCCGCCATCTTTAGTGTTACATCCCCTCACACTCCAGTTCTCAGGCTGCAGCTGGTTTAAAAGCTAAAGTAAACCGGCTTCTCTGCTGGCTGTGGCTCCAGGGGAGTTGAACAGTTCTGGCTCTGCTAGTTTATTTTCGATCTTTTGGCGCTTTTTTGGTGGACAAACCACCGCACATGTGCACCGTGACTCGTGACTGGAGTCTAGTTCTGCTAGCACACATAGCCTACTGTGTACAGACGGTTTCAAACTGTATTTTAAATTAGAAAGCAAACAAAATAAATGGACAAGAGAAAAAGAAATCTCAATTTGGTCAGTATTGTCATTTGGACAAGCAAAGCCATTACTTTAAGTTGCAGGCAAGAAAGACAAGTCTGTCCACTGTCTCTGGTTTTAAAACTGCCCTGTTGCAGGTCACAAAAAAATGTAAAAGAAAAATTATAAAAAAGAAAAAAAAACGATTTTTCTATTTTTATTTTTTAAATTTCGATATTCGATATCGATTATTCAAATATATCGCGATATTTATCGTTATCGTTATATCGCCCAGCCCTAGTAAGGCTATTACTCAGCCTTTCGGGAATTACCCCAGACATTGCTATAACCATATTTATATTTACCACGGTATAACACGGGAACGTATGGATGGAAACATTTATCCTTTTTCACATATTGAACGATAGATAGATGATGTCAAATGGGCCATAGTATTGTATCTAGGGTTGGGCATCGTTTGGATTTGAACAATTCCTGTTCCGATTCCGATTCTCCATATCGATTCCTGTTCTGAACGATTCTCGATTCCGATTCTTTGAGGTGCAGGTCACAGCTTATTTCGCAGGAGAATTATATTTTTTTTTGGAAAATTTAACATTTTTTTCATACTATTCACATTTTCAGTTGACTTGATACAGTTTAATTTTGTTGCTGTACTGTAACTAGGGTATTAATTAACAAAGTACATTTTTTTTTTTTTTTTTTTTTTTAAGAATCGAAATGCAGGTATGTTACTTCCGGTTCCAGAACCGGAAGTTAGGAACCGGTTCCTAATTAGAACCGGTTTTCGGTGCCCAACCCTAATTGTATCCATAGCTATAATATAGAATATAGTTATAGCTCTACAAACAAGGAGACGCACTCCTATTTTTTTTAAGCGTGGCAGTGCTAGAACGGGGCCCGTCTAATCCCCGGCGGTCAATGAGTTAAACATCATGGCACAACAACATTCAGCTAATGTAGCAACAAGGGCTATGATGAAGACAGTGAAACCCAAGTAACGTCTCTCAATACACACACACACACACACACACACACACACACACACACACACACACACACACACACACACACACACACACACACACACACACACACACACAAACACAAGACGATAGAGGTTGACATCATTTGAAACGGGGCATCGTGCAGAGGGAGGCGAGAAGCTGTCACTTTGAAACAAGAGCCTTTCACTCAACGTCTGAATCAGAGTCACCAAAAGAACACAACAGAGAACTGTGACAGACAGACACAGTGGTTTATCATGATGTCACTGGATAAGAATCAGCTACGGGCCAGGACAGACAACTGTGACAGACATACTTTAGTGGTTCATCTCCGTGCCTTACTGGGGTTAGATAACTACAGTTAGAAGACATTAGAAACTCCCTCTCAATTTTCCAATCTCGCCTCAAGACCCATCTCTTCTCCACTTTTTTCCCACTGACACGCTTATTTCTTGAGAAATTATAATCACATCTCTGGTTAGCATGATATTTAGAGTGGTCCCATACAGCTCTAGTTCACTTCTTAGGTTAAGTGTTAGTCCAGCACAGCCCTAGTTCTTAGGTTACGGGTTAGTCCAGGACAGCCCTAGTTCTTACAGTAGGTTATGTGTTAGTCCAGGACAGCCCTAGTTCTTAGGTTATGTATTCGTCCAGGACAGCCCTAGTTATTAGGTTGTGTTAGTCCAGGACAGTCCTAGTTATTAGGTTGTGTTAGTCCAGGACAGTCCTAGTTATTATTAGGTTGTGTTAGTCCAGGACAGTCTTAGTTATTAGGTTGTGTTAGTCCAGGACAGTCCTAGTTATTAGGTTGTGTTAGTCCAGGACAGTCCTAGTTATTAGGTTGTGTTAGTCCAGGACAGTCCTAGTTATTATTAGGTTGTGTTAGTCAAGGACAGTCCTAGTTATTAGGTTGTGTTAGTCCAGGACAGCACTAGTTCTTAGGTTTATGTTAGTCCAGGACAACACTACTTCTTATGTGAGGGGAGTGGATAAGCTGCTACACTCATACAGCAAGAACACTGGAATACATTTCAAGTCAGGGGCCTCAACTAAATGAGACTTTACCCCCCATCATTGTGGGACCCAGGGTAATTGAAAACTCTATCAGAAACATATTACTTTTGTCACGTGGGGACCCACCAGAAGAAGGCTTGTGACCCCATTCTGGGTCCTGGCACATGCTGTATATGTGCGACACCAGACGTGCTGTTATAATATATATTACTATTATCAGTTTTGGGTAATCTATTTGTCGTGGGCCTGTCTGATATTGTGGTGGGGCAATCATAAACAGATATAGTAATAATAATATAACCTTGTCCCCAAAGCACAAGAATACAACCATACTCAGAGAGGTATTTGGATGAAGTTTGAATTTGTAACACATTGATCTCGTCGAGAGCCTCCAAATACAGAAACACATCTGTCACATGTGCGTTCAACTTCTCCATCTGCAGACAACAGCTTCAAACAGCACATACAGTAAGTTCTGTTTCAAGTTGGGATTTTTCTTTGCTCAAAGGTACATGGCCTGAAATCAAGAAACTCATTTCAATACAGTTTCCAACACTGTAAACACAGAGTTAAACAAGACGACACATATCAAAGCAACAATGCATGTTCCCTTTAGCTCTATCAAGCCCTGGGCACACAGAATTGCATCCCTATCCCCTACAACCACTTGGCCTCCTAGTCCATCAATTTGCCCCCCCGGTCTGACTTACTTTTTGCGTCCGATGCGATTCCTGAAGCGCTGGTCTCTCCGCGACATATCGCCCCTGAGAGAGAGGGCTTTGTTGTGACAGTCAGGAAGGAGGCTCATGTTAGAGACACTGATGTTCAACTAGTGCATAGCCTAGTCCTCAACTGCCACCACACTGTCATATCCATGAATGCCCTACTTCTAACAACCCCCTGTCCCCCCGCCCCTCTCTCTCTCTTGCTCTGTTTTCTTTCTCTCTCTCTCTCTCTCTCTCTCTCTCTCTCTCTCTCTCTCTCTCTCTCTCTCTATGCAGCTGCATAATGGGGCCTCCGTGTTTTTTTTGTTTTTTCAATCGCTTCCTGTCCTCTGCCCTCACTGGCAGCTTCCTTTGGGAGCGGTCATGACCCCCCCGCCCCCCTCTGACATCACATCACATTACATTGCAGTCTCTTCCTCCTCCTCCCTGCTTACTACAGTTCATATACCTTATTTCCTTTTTGTGTATATATTTGATTCATTTTTTTGTTTGTATTTCATTTTTTTATTATAATTTTTTTAAACATAACATAAAATTAGACACACAAGCATTAACAGTAAACATCCAATGTAAATCACCATTTGAATCAATATAAATGTAGTTTACGAGATATATACCTAATACTTGCTATCTAATACAATACATACATATGCTCTTGCTCGCTCTCCCCCCCCGGACCCCCACTTGGATAATCCATCCATTTTCATTAGCTTCTAACCAGGCATTACAATTCCTATGCTAGCTTTTATTCTCTCCACCACTTCTAACCAGATTGCAATGTTGGTTTCACTGACACCTAAAATTCTTGCTGTAGATATCTCTAGATAAATCACATCGAGATAGGTAATAACCCATACCTTCCGGCACATTTTATCCGGTTGAATCCATCGTGATGCTATCAACTTTTTAGCAGCTGTGAGACCGGATAAAACTAGTCTCTTTAGCTGTATAGGGGCTGCAAACTGAAAAACATCATTCAACAGCAATACAGAGGGATGTACAGGTATGTTCAGAAATAAGAATTCTGATAATTGCTGGGTCACTTCTTCCCAGAATATTTTAACCGGTGGGCAATCCCAATACATGTGCATAAATGTACCCTCATCCCCATTTGAACATAAGGAACATAGAGAATCTTGTTTAAGTCCCATTCTGTTCAATCTTATAGGAGTCAGGTATGTCCTATGAATATAATTAAGATTAATTTGTTGATGGTCCGGGTTGCGTGACGCAATTCGATCGTTTGCCCAGACTTCTTGCCAATCAAAATCTATTTCCAAGTCTGGTATATCCCTCCTCCAGACTGAGTCTAGGGGAAGGATTCCATATGAAGACGTTAGTAAGTGATGATAAAAATCAGATACGAAGCCTCTTGATGTCTCTCTTTCATAGAAGAATTTGTGATATCTGTGGTGCTCAATTGGTATCCTTAATGGGACTCCATGAGCCTTCAAACAATCCAATAACTGTGCGTAAAAATAATATGTGGAACTGGTGAGATTAAATTTGTTATGTATATCTTGATAGCTACAAAAACCCTGTTTGTTGAAAACATCTCCCAATGTGTGTATGCCCTGCTTTTCCTATTTGGGATATCTGATAGGTCGTTTTCCAATAAGGAGTGCATTGTTATTGAATAGGGGAGTATGGCTATGCCATTTATGTTGGTTAGAATATTTTTTGTGTGTTTCACGCCATATCCGGATCACATGTGTAATAAGGGGGCCAAATTTCAATTCGCATTGCTTAATTGATAACATGGTGTATACTATGTCCTGCAGTCTATGTGGTGCTACTATATTTTCTTCTAAGTTTCTCCAGGATACAGATGCTTGGGAGTCAAACCAGGTTGTCAGTGGTCTTAAAGAGTACGCTTTAAAATAGTGGTAAAAGTCTGGAAATGCTAAACCTCCGTCGGCTTTGTTTCTCTGTGCGGTGGATCTTTTTATTCGTGGAGGTTTGTTATTCCAAATAAATTTATATGCGATGGAGTGTAATTTTTTCCAGTAACCATCAGGTGGGGGTAACGGTAACATTGAGCTAATGAAGTTGATTCTAGGTAAAACATCCATCTTAACTATTGATACTCGTGCCTGTACTGAGTTTTTAAGTTTGGACCACCTGTCAAAGTCGTATTTGATCTTATCTTGGAATTTTGTGTAATTGTACTTCACCGTTTGGCTTATAGTAGGGAATACCTCAACTCCTAAACATCTGAAGTGTTTTACCATTGGTATTTTTTCTGGAAGGAGTATATTCTTTGCAGGGGCATTAAGTGGTAGGAAGGCCGACTTTGGCCAATTTATCCTAAATCCCGATAGATTGCCAAAGTCATCAATCAACTTGAGAAGATGAGGCATTGAGGTGGTAGGGTTTTGCATGAACAATATTACGTCGTCCGCATATAAACTAATATGATGTTGTGTGCCCTTAATTGCGATTGGTTCTATGGATTGGGATTGTCTTATATATTGTGCTAAAGGCTCTAATGATAAAGCGAATAGTCCGGGACTAAGAGGGCAACCCTGTCTGGAAGAGCGCGATACCAGAAAGATTTCAGAGGTGATTATACCTGTTGTAATCATGGCCGATGGGTCTTTGTATAATACTTTTATCATATCAATGAATCCTTTTCCTAACCCCATCCTTTCTAGTACTGCCCATAAACAAGACCATTCCAACCTATCAAAGGCTTTCATCGCATCCAGGGACAGCATCGCTATAGGTGGGGTGTCATCCTTGCTGGCATCTAGCACATGTAATAACCGTCTTATATTATCCTTGATCAAGCGGCCTCTTATGAAACCAGTCTGATCAGGATGAACTAAAGACGTCATATGCTTTTTAAGTCTGATGGCTAATACCTTGGAATACAGCGGTTCCGAGGAGGCTCAAGGGTCTATAACTACCGCAATCGGTGGGGTCTTTGTCCTTTTTAAGGAGGACTGTTATGAGTGCAATATTGTCGATCTTATGAAAATTCCCCTCCTTGATTGAGTATAAAATCATATTAAGTAATAGGGGTCCAATTACATCCCAGCATGATAGGTACATTTCTGGTGGGATACCGTCCCTTCCAGGAGCCTTACCACTTTGCATTTCAGATATAGCCTCCCTAAGTTCATCTAGTGTGATGGGTGTTTCTTTTTTTTTTATTTGTCTTTTTCCCCCTCCATTTTCCTCCGATTTTCTCCCATCCCAATGTTAGTCGTATGCCAATTCCCAGTCCCTTCCTGGTCGCTGCGCACTTACCCCCCACAGTCAGATCATCTGGGAGAGTGGAGGCTACCACGTGCTTCCTCCGACACACGTCCAGCCAATCACCGCTTCTTTTCACCTGGCAGCGCGGATTCTCATCGAGAGGGCGTAGCGTGTGGGAGTCCTATCCGCGCTTAGCAGGCGCCCCGACCGAACTGTAGGAGTCGCTGTTTACAACGACCCGGACCCACCCCGCCAGCTTCTCCCACCCTCTAATACAGCTAGTGATGCACGATATATCGGCCGCCGATATAATATCGGCCGATATGGCCGTTTTTTTACACATCGGTATCGGTCCGATATCAAGATAGGGCCGATATTAAAAAATCTTTTTTTTCTTCTTTTTACATGTTTTGGCCTTAAATAGTTTCAAAATATCAGTCATTTCTGAAAATAAGTTACAAAAGTAAAAAAAAATATGCGTTTTGGAAAATAGCTCTTTATTTGATTATCATAAAAAAGTGTTTTCTATACAGAGATATCGACATCGGTAAATATCGGTATCGGCCAGAACAGCAATATTAATATCGGTTATCGGTATCGGCCACAATTTTCACATCGGTGCATCACTAAATACAGCCAATTGTATTAGTGCAGACGGCCAGCCAAGCTGGTGACAACCCCGGAGCAGTGACGAACGCAATCTCCGCTCGGCCACCTAACCGCCCCTGTGATGGGTGTTTCTAACTGTTTAGCGTCATCCTCTGATAGTTTAGGAAGGTTAATTTGATTAAGATATATGTCCATTTTGTTTTGATCGAAGGCCATTTCTGATTTGTACAAGTTGGAGTAAAACTTTTTGAATGTCTCATTGATTTTTTTAGGGTCTGTAACAAGTCCTTGCTGTGCCTTAATAGTAGGGATATCTGCAAATTTTGCGTTGGCTCGTATCTGCATAGCTAGTAGGTGACTTGGTTTAGAACCATGAAAGTAATACTGTTGTCTTGTGCTACGTATTTGAACTTCAGATTGTTGTTTTAAAATGGCATTAATCTCTTTTTTTAACACATTAATTTGAGATTCCAATCGAACCGAGTAGTTGTATTTTAAAGAGGAAAATAACGTAGAGTAAAGCGTTTCCAGCTCTGCCAGTTTTGAACAACGATTCTTGCGTAGTTTGGAGGCAAAGACCATAGTGAAATCCTTGATAAATCCCTTTACCACCATCCATGATATTCTGGGGTCCTGTACCGATTGCGCATTCTCCAGCAGGAATTCAACAAGAGCTTCTTTAAATTGTGTATTGAATTCCTTGTTTTTCAGCAATATCGAGTTAAATCGCCATCTTGGGGCTCGGGATGACAGTATACCAAATGATCCTTTTAGGATTAAATAACAGTGCATTGGGTACCATTTCCACGTCATAGTTATCAAATAGTCTAGGGGATGCAAAAACATAATCTATTCTGGAGAATGTATTGTGTCTTGCAGATCGACAAGAGTATTTTCGGGCCGTTGGGTTGAGTGATCGCCATAGGTCATTTACACCTGTATTCTTAGACCAATCCGGTTCAAAAACAGCTTCTTCCCCACTGCCATACGGACACTGAACTCCCTGTAGCACCCCCCCCCCCTCCCTGTAGTACCCCCCGCAACCCCCCTTACCTCTGCTGACATGGACATGGACAAACTCTGAACTGTATCTATGTAAATTGTGTTTTCTTTTATGTACGCTGTAAGTGATGTTATATGTTTTATCTTTTTATGTGTTTATGTTGGAACTGCTATGCTATGCACTGAAACCAAATTCCACCAGCCTGGCTGGGTGGTCATTAAAGAAATTGAATTGAATTGAATTGAATTGAGTGCATTAGATGAATTTTTCTGATCATTGGAAAAGGTGTGATAAGATTTATCCATCCCGGGATCCCAAATGGCATTAAAATCCACGCCAATTATAAATGAGTATTCAGGAAAGTTTAACATTGTTCTGGTAAGTGTAGCGTAGAAGTTAGCCTCGTAAAGATTTGGGGCATATGCCGCTACCAACGCTATTTTCCTGTTATTGTATACAATTTTAGCTATGGTTATCCGACCATCCGTATCAGACCATACGTCCTGCAATTCAATATTCAACTTCCGTTTCGCGACTATAGCAACTATAGGGATCTTGTTCCAAAGGAAGAGTGGCTAATGTTATGATATATGTTGTCCGCTAGCATTACTTTGTCTTCCACTAAAAGGTGCATTTCGCTTAGAAGAGCCACATCAACCTGTTTGTTTTTCATCAGTGTGAGCACGCTTTTGCGTTTATGTTGTTTATTTATTCCCCCAGTATTCCAAATCATTATATTCAAACTAGCCATAATCTATGCAGGTTGTTGTGTACTTGTTAGTAATGCGTCTGGAGTACGAATTCACAATGGATACATATCCAATTATTGAGGTCCCGTTGAGAGCCGAGCTTAAAAACATACATATATACTGTTACAAAGGGTCAGATTAAACCGAATATATATATTTATTGCTTGAGATCCCTTGTATAATATTTGTATATCGTTCGATATCCCTTGTATATTCTTTGTATATATACACGGAATATCCCTTTACCTAGGTACAAGCCAGACCATAATATTCGTTCTCCTATTGGACAGCGACCCCTAGGCGCCAACGGCCATACCCCCAATGGCAAGTTCAAAGCCACCGCCAAGGCATGTCTCAACATGTCCAGGTTTGCGCAGTAATACGAGACAGAACTGAGGTTGGCACTAGATTATTCACCTTACGTATAAATACGTCGCAGGTGGATACAGCAGTAGTCCTATCCCAAAGTTGAAGCCTTCACCACGAGTCAACGACCAAGTGAAGTGAGCAACCTTGCGTCTAAATAGAGCACTTATAATATGTGCGAATAGGATAGTAAAAGTGTCAGAGTTTAGTGAAATAACATCAAGTTCGACCTAGTTAAATGTGAAGTATAGTGCACAGGAGAATCTACACCGGCGAATGCAGAGCCTTTTCCGGCTGGATTATATTGCTTTGGTACCGTGGCTGCTGGAGCAGAGAACCGTCTACCCCACTGTCGTGTAGGATCTACCCCTGTGAGGAGCACCCTCGAGCCCGCCTCTAGGACCAGAGGCTGGCTAGCTTTCATCCATGCTGTCGTGCATACTGGATTATAGCTGTGGCTTTGTCTAAGGATCAAGGGAGTACTGCACCGACTTCCGTAGCTGGAGCTTCTTTATTCCTCGTTGACCCAGACTTTGCACCCGAACATTCCTCTACCCTGCCGGCTTACAACCGGAGGGAACCCCCCAGTGTCTCCAGCTGACTACTAGTGTGCCTTATGTAATTGCTATGCTACAGGTGGCGTCAGTTTATACCCATCTTACTATTCTCATGGACTTACGCTCTTGACCTACTTAAGTGTTCTTCGCCTTACAAGCGCAATCATAATTCTCAATCTGTAACCTACCGTTGCTGCTCTAATAATAAATCCCTCTAACTAGAACTTTCTTTGTCATTGCCGTATTCTTGTGTGGGTGTTCACCAGATATATCATGTACTGTATGGCCAGTAATTAAAGTACATAACTAAGTAGTGGTTTAATAATACCATACTCTCAATACAGTCAGGGAATTGTACCCCTCAGTTACAATTGGTCCTTCGAGCCGGAGAGTATCAGTGTAATATCTAATATAATATTGATATTAACCATGGCCAGCGGTGAACACTCCCCAAGAGGCTCTCCCGAGCTAGAACGCCCGCAGCGCAGACGTCAGCCACCTCCCTATCTAGAGGCATACGCTGTCAGTCTAATACCTAGCTTTATACAGACGTTAAATGCGGATAAAGCGGATAGTCAAAGCATGTCAAATCCTACCGACCAAGCGACCCGACCAGTAGAGACCCCAGTGGATTCAGACCAAACTGACCAAGCTCACGGGGGGGACCAGGGGGGACATGACATGACTATACCCCCAGACAACGTCAACGGAATAGTCCCCGGAGAGCTCCAGGATAAAGAAAGCGCTCCGGGGACAGAACCCGACACACAACCAAGGGAAGAGAAGCGCGCCCAGGAGATAGACCTCGGGGCGCGCCAAGAGAACAGATCTCCAACGAGCACTGTCAGAAGCCGATCACCTCCGTCAGTGTCATCCCCCAGCGAGGCGGACCAGAGGCTGGCGCAGGCATTCATCGCCACCCTGGCAGCCTCCACCGAATGCGATCGACTTCAGGGTGAACGCGATCGACTTCAAGCACAGACGCTTAGTGAGCGCGAACACTCTACCATGGAAAGAGAGCGCCTCCAGGCTCAACAGACGAGCGAGCGCGAACAATCTGCAGACCAACGAGAGCGCCTTCATGCGCAACTCCAAGCGCAAGCCCTTAGTGAACGCGAACACGCTGCAACCGAGCGAGAGCGCTTCCAGGCGCAACAAAGGAGTGAAGACGACCGCATAAAACTGGAGACCAGACGCCTTCAGACGGAAGAGAACATTGAAAGAGGCCGCGCCGATGCACAGCGCGCCGCCGCCAATGCACAGCGCGACGCCGCCCATGCCAGCGCCAATGCACAGCGCGACGCCGCCAATGCACAGCGCGACGCCGCCCATGCCAGCGCCAATGCACAGCGCGACGCCGCCAATGCCCACCGCGAAGCAGAGCGCGACGCCGCCCATGCCCAGCGCGAAGCAGAGCGCGACCGGCTGCAGGCGCAGATGATAGAACAATTGATTGCCATGGCGACACCCCCTCTCTCCGCACGGAGCTCCCGGAGATCATCACGACAAGGGTCTAGGCAGGGCACATTCCCCTACCCGACGAAGCGACCCGGGACCCGGCCAACAAGAGGATCCTGTCTACGTCTCCGACCCCCCTCCCCGACCGGTCCATACGAGACCCAGCCACCGGGAAGAACCGGCCTACGTCGCCGAGAGACTGACTAGAAGACTCCAGGCCCTAGAAGAGGAAGAGGAAGAGGAGGAATGTCAAGCCCACCGGCAGCAACGTACTCTGGACAAGGAGGCCCAGTACAGCCCCGACCAGCAGCAACGTACTCTGGACCAGGAGGCCCAGTACAGCCCAGACGTCAGCCCCGAGTCGCTGCACTACAAACCCCCGACCCAACTCACGGGTGAGTTTGACGTACAGTCAGCACCGAGGAACAGCACCTGGGTACCCGGCCCCTGGTACCCTCCAAGTACCAACCCACAACAACACGTACGGGGAGACTCGCCCAGGAGGTCTCTTCCCCTACGCTCACCAATGTGCCAGCCATCCATGGCATCGTACCTTGGCACACCGACGTTCCCAGACTTTACGCGCGAGGACAGAGCACAGTACACGGAATTACGGATGTGCTTGGAGACTATGATGTCCGACGTCCCTGATGAGTCGTACAAATATGCCATCCTCCTCAAGCATCTCAAGGTGCCCAGAGCGCATAATATAGCGCTGGCATATTCCAACTCAAGCACCCCATACTCCGCGGCTCTAGTGGCCCTCGATCAGCGTTATGGACGCATATGGGACTACGTGATACAAGAAATAAGAGATATCGACCGCCTCCCCCCAGCCAAAGACAATAGAGCATTGGATGACCTCTCTATCAAGGTACAGTCCCTGGTAGGGATGCTGGGGTCCCAAAAGGAGAAAGGGATATATGAACTATATGCTAACTCTAATGTGGAACGAATACTAGAGAAGCTCCCTCCAGCCCGCCAAGAGCGCTTTCGGCGGCAGAGAGACCACCGCGACCCCAACGGCCCAGAAGCATCCCTCCTAGACCTAGCTGATTTCCTCGCCAGGGAGGTCAGCAGCCTACGACTGGACACGTTCGTGTGGAGTGGACCAAGCCCAAGAGATGGACCTCGGGGATCTAATGATAACCGCCGGGCAGTGACTGTTATGCACCAGGCCGAGTCAGTGCCGCAGCACGAGAACCACAGCAACCCCCCGACCAAAGGGGAGTGGAAGATTGAATGCCAGTACTGTGAGGGGGAACATCGGCTGTATCAATGTGACAATTTCAAGAAGCTGACCACGGACGAGGTGAGTCAGTGGATCAAAGCCAACCGCCGCTGCTTCCGCTGCGCGCGCAGCCATATGGCAGCTGAGTGCCGTTTAAAGAAGAAATGCAGCAAGTGCGACGGCGCCCACTTGGAGGTCCTGCATGACATCAACAAGCGTCCGCCAGGACAACAAAGTGGGCCCGTCACGGTGATGTATCAGGCCGAGGCGGTGGCACCAGTACCGAAGATCCACCAGACCGCCCCCTGGTGTACCGACTGCTACAGCAGACACTGGGAGTCACGGTGCTACTCGGACGACCGCGACTCGGCACCACTCCAGAAGATCCAAGGCAACCCACCAACAGGAGTGCTCCACATAGACCAGCATAGCGGGACCCCCCGAGTGCTCATCAAAGTGGTCAGAGTGCTCCTGAGCTACGAGGACAAGGTCCTGGACACTTACGCCGTCCTAGACGATGGGTCTGAAAAGACTCTCCTCCTCGCTTCCGCCGCAGCCCGGCTGGGTCTGCGGGGTGCCAAAGGAACAATGACAATCCGTACCATTAGAAGAGACCAGAAGACCATAAAGGGTGAAAATGTCTCTTTCAAGATAGCAGCGGTGGACCAGCCCGAGAAGCAGTATAGCATCACCAACGTCTTCACCAGCCACGACATAGGCCTGTCACAGTACACCTACCCCATCCCACAGCTGATGGCGAAGTACGAGCACCTACGCAGACTACCTATACCGCTCATCGACGGCGCCACACCGACCCTGCTCATAGGCTCCGACCACGCGGACCTCATTCTCCCAATTGAGGCGGCCCACATCGGACCCAAAGGATGCCCAGTCGCGGTTCAGACCCGACTGGGGTGGACGCTCCAGGGCCCCCTCTACGGACTTGACAGTCAACCCACGCCTACGCGCTGCCTGCACACAAAGGTGAGCGACACAGGCCACTCTCTCGTACAGCCCGTTGAGAGGCTATTGACATTAGACGAGAGGCCTGTGAGAGAACCGTGGGCCCAAGAAGAGGGAGTTCCGTACTCCACCCCCCTCAGCTGCGCTCCAAGCAACGTAGCTGACCTCGAACCCAGCACCCCAAGCGACTCCTTGATGGGGCGGCCGGGACCGGCCCCTCCTCAGACGGGGTACAGACCAAACAAGAGGAACAGACGGAGGATGTGGAGACACAGCCAAGCACAGCCCAGTATACCCAGGAGGGCCGACCTGCCTCACCGCCACACCCGACCCGTGGCGAGGCTGATAGAGTTGCCAAGGCTCCCTGACTCCCTTGATGACGATCATGACCCACTGACTTTGTAGATTGCCCTACTCCCCACAACAGACATTGAGTAGTTGACAGGACTATTAATCTGTCTTTGCTTTATCTAATTAGGTGCGGACTAATTAGGAGGCGGCTGTTACAAAGGGTCAGATTAAACCGAATATATATATTTATTGCTTGAGATCCCTTGTATAATATTTGTATATCGTTTGATATCCCTTGTATATTCTTTGTATATATACACGGAATATCCCTTTACCTAGGTACAAGCCAGACCATAATATTCGTTCTCCTATTGGACAGCGACCCCTAGGCGCCAACGGCCATACCCCCAATGGCAAGTTCAAAGCCACCGCCAAGGCATGTCTCAACATGTCCAGGTTTGCGCAGTAATACGAGACAGAACTGAGGTTGGCACTAGATTATTCACCTTACGTATAAATACGTCGCAGGTGGATACAGCAGTAGTCCTATCCCAAAGTTGAAGCCTTCACCACGAGTCAACGACCAAGTGAAGTGAGCAACCTTGCGTCTAAATAGAGCACTTATAATATGTGCGAATAGGATAGTAAAAGTGTCAGAGTTTAGTGAAATAACATCAAGTTCGACCTAGTTAAATGTGAAGTATAGTGCACAGGAGAATCTACACCGGCGAATGCAGAGCCTTTTCCGGCTGGATTATATTGCTTTGGTACCGTGGCTGCTGGAGCAGAGAACCGTCTACCCCACTGTCGTGTAGGATCTACCCCTGTGAGGAGCACCCTCGAGCCCGCCTCTAGGACCAGAGGCTGGCTAGCTTTCATCCATGCTGTCGTGCATACTGGATTATAGCTGTGGCTTTGTCTAAGGATCAAGGGAGTACTGCACCGACTTCCGTAGCTGGAGCTTCTTTATTCCTCGTTGACCCAGACTTTGCACCCGAACATTCCTCTACCCTGCCGGCTTACAACCGGAGGGAACCCCCCAGTGTCTCCAGCTGACTACTAGTGTGCCTTATGTAATTGCTATGCTACAGATGGCGTCAGTTTATACCCATCTTACTATTCTCATGGACTTACGCTCTTGACCTACTTAAGTGTTCTTCGCCTTACAAGCGCAATCATAATTCTCAATCTGTAACCTACCGTTGCTGCTCTAATAATAAATCCCTCTAACTAGAACTTTCTTTGTCATTGCCGTATTCTTGTGTGGGTGTTCACCAGATATATCATGTACTGTATGGCCAGTAATTAAAGTACATAACTAAGTAGTGGTTTAATAATACCATACTCTCAATACAGTCAGGGAATTGTACCCCTCAGTTACATATACAAATAATCCCCTAAACCCCCCTCCATCAAAGAGCCGTACAAGGTACCTGAGTTCCTTTGACACCCCCTTCGCGTACAACTCCACCCTCCCTTACACCACCGGTTAGCCCAGAATGAGCCATTTATCCTTAACTTTCCTATGCAAATTGCCATAGGATCTAAAACTTAAATTCAAATTGAATAGAATGTCACCCGTGGCCTAGCCACTCTCCCGTTAATGTAATAAAAAAAAATGGAAAAAAAAATGCCTCAATTAGTATACTCATTTGAACCTTCTACTAACATGTATAGGTTGGAACATTTCAGAGAACCGAGAAAAAGAAAGAAAGATGTTTAGAACTAAATTATAGATATCCCAAAAATTAGGGAACAATTGCTTACATTTTAAAATAACTTTGCCAAGCTTACACATCCAAGGGTGGGCATTAATCCATTATGAAGGTTTATTGATCTTCCATATCTGGTTCATGTGCAGGTCACATACCGATTTTATTGTTCCAGGGCCTTCATTGAAAAAGTCCAGTGTATTCCAAAAAGTTAGCCACCGATCATGACTTGTGGAAAACTGATGTTTATGTTCCAGTGCATTCTTCCTGCCATAGAGTTATGTCATTCCAGTGTATTCCAGTATATTCCAATATGACACAGAGCGTTCGAAAAAATCCAGAATGTTCCAAAATGTCGACATCAGATCATGACCTGCACAAAACCATAAATCTATAAATATAGTGTCTAGCGTTTCGTATTAAACTATTTGTACCTCAATGTTGTCAAAAGCTTGTTTGATGCCGTTTTTGATGTCCATAGTAACTATGTTTAACATAGTAAAGTTATCCAACATAGGTACAAAAAAAGATGAATAAACTTGTCATCCACGTTGTATATTCTTCATGTATTCTTCGGCCACTTCAGGCGAACGGAGCCTGAACCTTTTTCCATTTCCCTCCACAATGGAAAGATTTGCTGGATAACGTAGGATAAGACGGAGATTTTTCTCATAGAGCTGATGTTTCAAGTTTCTTTAATAGTTGTCATACAGAAGTACAGAATACTTTCATACAAAATGCTTCTTACTGTTACGCTCCAGAGACTGTGCTAGACAAGATAGTATCAAATAACATAGTATAGCATGTAATTTAGAAGAAGAAAATGAGGTCACAGTGTTCGGTATAGACATATGTACAATGTTCTGAGTTACCATATAATATACAATACTATGCAGTGTACTAATGTACAGTACTATATAGTGCAAAGCAGAAATGGGATGAGGTACAATTTAGGTACAATTTACAGTAAGGTGTACGAGTTGTAGTGCAATCCTTCATCAATAAATATAAAGTGTGGGGAGTGGGTGCTACAGTGTGTTTGTTTAAAGTGGGTGTGTGCTATAAAGTGTGTGGAGTGGGTGCTACAGTGTGTCTGTTTAAAGTGAGTGTGTGCGTGTGGATGTGTGTGCTATGTGCGTTTGGTGGTTGTTGTTGTGTAGTGTTCATTGTTCGTTTAGCAGTCTGATGGCCTGGGGATAGAAGCTTCTTCTGAGTCTTTCTGTGCTCGCCTTGAGACTCCGGTATCGCTTGCCTGACCGCAGCAGTTCAAAGAGGCAGTTGTTCGGGTGACTGGAGTCTTTAATGATTCTCTTAGCCTTGCCCTTGCAACGCTTGTTGTAAATGTTCTGGAGGGTGGGGAGCCCCCCTCCAATTGTGCGTTCGGCTGAACGTGTCACTCTTTGTAGTCTGCTTCGGTCTTGTGCAGTGCTATTCCCAAACCAGGAGGTGATGTTGCCAGTCAAGATGCTCTCTATTGTACATGAGTAGAAGTTCTTAAGGATCTTCTGACTGACTTGGAACTTCCTTAGGCACCTGAGGAAGTAGAGGCATTGTCGTGCCTTCTTCACAACACTGTCAATGTGTGTGGTCCATGTCAAGTCCTCGGATATGTAGGCTCCGAGGTACTTAAAGCTGTTGACTCTCTCAACCGGTGCCCCGTCGATGCTGAGGGGGCTGTAGTCCTTGACCCCGACCTCCTGAAGTCCACAATCATCTCCTTTGTTTTGCTGACATTCAGGGAGAGGCTGTTATCCTGGCACCATCCCGCCAGGACCTTGACCTCTTCCAGGTAGGCCCTCTCGTCGTTGGCAGAGATCAGGCCCACCACCACTGTGTCGTCAGCAAATTTGATGATTGTATTGCTACTCCGCTGAGCCACACAGTCGTGTGTGTACAGGGAGTAGAGGAGGGGACTCAGAACACAGCCCTGGGGGGCCCCTATGTTGAGGGTGATGGATGAGGAGGTGCAGTTGCCTGCTCTCACCACCTGGGGTCTGCCAGTCAGGAAGTCCAAGACCCACTGGCAGAGGTCATAGTTCAAGCCCAGGTCCCTGAGCTTGGCTATGAGTATGGAGGGGACTATGGTATTGAATGCCGAGCTGTAGTCGATGAATAGCATTCTCACATAGTTCCCCTGCCTCTTGTCCAGGTGTGATGCTGCTGTGTGCAGCACATGGGCTATGGCGTCCTCCGTGGACCTGTTGGGGCGGTATGCAAATTGCAGGGGGTCCATGTTGATGGGGAGGGAGGAGCAGATGTAGCCCTTTACTAGCTTCTCAAAGCACTTCATGGCTATGGAGGTGAGAGCTACAGGGCGGTAGTCGTTGAGGCAAGCAGGCTTGGATTTTTTGGTTACAGGGATAATAGATGCATCACAACCTTGTAACAGGCTCGTAGAGTTATAGCCTCCTTGCACATATCTTCGTAGAACGACACTTGTTTCCCTTTGTACGTCAGTTTTCCCCACTTCTTACGTGCATCCCTGATGATCGTGTCTCTTATTTCAGCTTTACGCAGGCTAGCAATGATCACCCTCGCTTTGTTGCTGCTATAGTCTCGGGTGCCGACTCTGTAGCGTTGGTCCACTGTCGGTGCTGTAGGGAGGGTATCTGAACCTAGAATTTCAGCTAACACTGTCGCGAACGAGTCGTCTGTGCATTTGACTGATTCATCCAATCCCACTATACGGATATTAAATCTACGGGAGTAACGTTCGATTTAGAGCAACCTATCCGTTGTTTTCTCGTTGTTGTCAAGTATCTTCTGCAAAAGCTCCTTGTCACCCTCTTGCATCTCCACCGCTAGTTCCGCGATATTATCATGTAGAGCCTTATTGCCCTCAACGAGTTTCAGTGTATATTCGCCCATGGTATTTTCAACTGCAATAATGCGCTCGGTTTGTACTGCAGCCGCTGCTTTAAATTCTTCGAATTTAGCTTCGATAGATAACTTGAAAGCGTTAGCATTAGCGTCAGCCCTATCAGCAATATTATCAGCCTTGGCGTTAACTTTATCAACCTTGTCGGTTAAGATCTTTACCTTGTCGGTCAAGTTCTTTATCAGAATAGCCAGAGACTCGAAATCGTGTGATGTATTCTCCATGACTGTCTCGGGTGAGGTTGCAGGAGCGGTGGAAGCGATGGTATTATCGTTTGTTTTATTCTCGATCTCGATTGTCCGAGCCTTCACGGAGCACGTCTCCGCAGGGTCTGACGTTAGATTGTCTGCTCCGCGTCTCTTTACAGGTTCTTTCTTTGATGTCATGTTGATTCTTTCTGTTGATATAGTTAGTAGAAGGTCTTAGTTAATATATACGTCAAGGTTTAAACACATTAGTGTTGTAAAAAGTGGGTTTTGAAGCGAAATTAACATGAACGGGAGCGGAGCTCTTGACCAATGCGACCGCTACATGCTGTTGTCAAACCGGAAGTCATATATTTGATTCATATAGTCAATGACATAAATGTTACTCAGGCTCTTCCATCTTATTCAATTTGTTTTCAAAGTATTCAGCCTAATCAAAATAAGCAGTATAATCCGAGTACGCCTCATAAACAACCCGGGGGGGGGGGGGGGGAATTAAAAAAAAAAATTAATGACATACAGTAGGATAGGAAATGAAAAAATAAATAGAAAAAAAAATTAACAAAGGGGGAAAAAAATTATTTAACAAAACAAAAAACAAAAAGAGGGAGGGAGGAGTGTTTATGGGTGGGGGGGGTTGAAGGCAAGGGAGAACAGGTGGGTTTTGAGGCGAGCTTTGAAGGTGGAGAGTGTAGGGGAGTCTCTGATGGACTGGGGGAGGGAGTTCCAGAGTCGGGGTGCAGTACGAGAGAAGGCCCGATCTCCAAAGTTTTTAAGCTTGGATGTCGGGACAGTGAGGGAGGCAGTGGAGGAGGACCGGAGGGAACGGGTGGGGCGGTAGGGAAGAAGGAGATCAGTCAGGTAGGGGGGGGCCATTTTTTGTAGGTGATAAAGGGTTGTGTGTGTCGTGCGACCTACAACTGGGTTGGGTTGGCCACAGAAGCACATGTGTAAGTCTGGTACCGGGGCTCTTGAGAGGGCCCTCTCTATTCTCTATTCACTATGTCATTACATCGTATCGTGGGTGTGGGGTCGTAAAGGGGTGAACTGGTAATCCTTTTCTCCCCTTCTTTGATGGGCAGGGGTTAAAACCTCCTGTCCTTCAAGGTTCCTGTCACGTTGCTGTTCGGCACGTTACAGGGTAAGAGGGGGGGGGGGGGGGAGAGTTTCCTGGTCCCACGCCCTGGAATATTGGGCGTGTGCACAGCAGAAATTCCCCCGCCATAGAGTACGTCACTGTGCGCGTCTCTGTTGGTAGGACTTCCGTGTGCTGTTCGGGTCCATATGATGGATCTGTTTCGGGGGGTGGTCAGGGCTCCTCCTCACGAAGCTCCTATTCGGGCCTTCTGTGAGTTAGGACTCTCCTTCCATGTGAGGGAGCCTCCTCAGAGTACAGTGCCTCCTCCTCAGATTGTCAAGGTGAGTGGAACCTCAAGAAGGAGTCCTACTCTATTGTGTGTGTATTCGATTCAATTCGATTATTGAGTGTGTATGGGTTCAGTGCCTCCTCCCCGGAGAGCCCTGAAACCGAACTTTTACATGGCTCAAGGTGCAATATATTCTTTTCAATCTGTACAGCTCGCGTGGGAAGTCTCTCTGGGGATTTCCGTCTGCTCTCTATGGGAGGGTGGTGGAATGTAAAAATGTAAAAAAAAATTACCCCCGGCTGTGTAGACTGGGATACATGCTGTTGGTGCTTCCTTCTTTTCTATTAAAAAGGGTTGGAGTTAGGAAGCATCACACCCCTCTTGTCGTTCCCCTGGGCGCCTTGGGGATTCAATGACAGGTCTAAATAGCCTGTTCATTGATGTGGTTGTGTCTCGACGCACGCATAGTGCTAGCTCGGGGTGTTCTGTTGAAGATCAGGCGAATGACTGGCACGCCTTGGTTGCTTGAGGTTAAAACAGCGTTTTTATAAAGCAACTGGGATGGAAGTTTTTCCTCTTCCGACGACCTGTTTTGGTTGTCGACGGATTCTCGTTCATATCTGGGGGATGATGACGGAATGGATCTGAACATATGTAGAGGGGTCTCACGCCCTGGGGGTGGGCCACCGGGCGCGGTTCGCACCGAACGTCTGGGTGGCGCCTTCTTTTCATGTTTAAGATCAACACGCATATCTGCCCCTTCTCCTAGAGTAGGCATGTCGGCGTGGTTAGGGCACGGGACTGGTTCTGGTCACGCTGGTCCAGATCAGTTAAACCCATGTCCGCCGGGGATGCAGATCTGCTGTTCTGGTACCCTGAGGGACATGGGCTTTTTTCAGGGGAAAAAATGCCGGGTCGGTCCGGGTGTCACAGGGTTAAGCGCTATGGAGACCCTGGTTGGGTACATTTTGTACTCTGCACTGTCGTAATGGCTTACGGCCATGCCAACCTGTACACGCTCAATCTCGTCAGATCTCGGCCGCTACGCAGGTTGGTCCTGGTTAGTACTTGGTTGGGAGACCGCCTGGGAATACCAAGTACGGTGTGCTTGGGGCTGGTTCTCCATTATTTTCGCTCCTCTCTCACGCATGGCGAAGAGGGGCCTGTTGGGGTGGTCTTTGACCTCCTCTGGTGACCCTGTGCTTCCCGTATCGCCGGGCCCGGTCCGGAGTAATGTTTCGTCGACCTGCAGGCCTGGGATAACCCTTTTTTGAAAACTGAAACACTTGTACTGCGGTATAGCCTGTGTATACCTGCAGGTGTGTTTTGGAGTTTTTTCTTGAGGGGTTATAGGAACAACCACCGCATTGGGTAACAACAAGGTGGTTGATTCCCTGGTGTGTTGGAGCAGTGTCAACTCCCGGGTTACCCGGTTGAGGGTGCCCCTGCACGTTCATGACGTCTGCCAATCATGTCAGCCTTCTCTGCCTCAACCCCTCTGGGTGGGTTTTTTTTAAATGGAGGCTTGGTCATGCAACAACGCCAGCATACGCCCCTTCCGCCGGGGGGGCTGTTCTCTGCTGACTCCTTTGGCGCCTGTCTCGTCCGCAGTGCTCCAGGCTCAGGTTACAGCCTGTTGCCTGGTTTTCCCCGGTGCGCTGCCTGCTTCCGTTGGTTAACCTTTTTTGTGTGCTTACGGCCATGCTGACTGCCTGTTCTGCAGGGTCAGTGTGCCAGGCGGTGTGCTATTGGGGGGAAAGGGCCCGCTCTTGGAGGGGCCTTATCCGAATACGCTGGCGATGTGGGGGGCGGTGTCACTAAGTGACCGCCTGGTGGGGTCTTGATGCCTGGCGTCATTGACCTCTCCGGGCCCCCGTTTTCCAGGGGATCCAGTCCCTTCAGTGGGTCTGGGTCTTCCTTCGCGCTCCGCTGCTACGGCCTTGCCACGGGGTTGGGTTTGCCCTTGACCCCGTGATTCTGGGGGCAGTAACGAGGTTGTTCCCTCCGTTCGTTCCCGGGTGGCATGCGGGTTGTGCGTGTGTGTAGTCGTGGGGTCAGGCCACGGTCTGCTCACCCTGTGCGTTGAGTTGCTTGAGTGCCTCTTCGCACGGTCGGGTCCGTCGCCCTCCCGGGGACCTCCAATAGGGGGGGTGCCCTCCATTAGGGGGGGTCGGGGGGGCTCGGTCCTCCCTGATCTGATGGTTGTGGGGGGCCTTCAGCGGGGTGTATTTGTCGGCCGATGGCTCTCGCTCGGCCTCCCTTGTGCATGAGTGACGCCGAGCGAGAGCCACTACGATACAGAACGTTAGGTTATGACTATAACCGAGTTCTGTTAGTAGTGGTGACGCTCGGCGTCCGATGCCGCTGCAGCCCTTGATCTCGCCTTGTGGTGAAAGCTTGGGAAGGAGGCGAGTGGGTGGCCCCACCCCGGCTTATATGGGTAAGCTGATAGGGGTGTGGTCAGACAAATATTTGGATATAAAGGTACATTGTGGTCTTTTTATTCAGTGCGCGTGCACGTGCGAGGACAGTGCATGAGTGACGCCGAGTGTCACCACTACTAACAGAACACGGTTATAGTCATAACCTAACGTTCTTCACTTATCCTCTCCCGTGTGTGAGAGTCAGACAGCATGGATACATTGAGCCTCCAATATTTAAAGATCTTATTGGTACTGAGGTTAAGTTGAAGAGTTAGAGGTCCATGATCTGAGATGGTCGCTGGTTCAATGATACATGATACAACCTTGTCAATATCTTGCTTGGAAATACAGAAGTAATCTATCCGAGAGTAGCTACCATGGACCCCAGACCTAAAGGTAAAGTCTTTCTGCCTAGGATGGTGGAAACGCCATGCATCTATAAGTCCAAATTCTTTTATCATTGCATTCAGTGATCTAGATTTTTTAGAAATGGGTCCACAATCTACAGGAAGTTTGTCTACTTTTGGATTTAGTACACAGTTGAAATCACCGGCCATAAGGATAATTCCTTTGGCGTTACCAGCCAAAAGTGAGGCTATACCTTTAAAGAAATTGGGGCAGTCTTCATTTGGTGCATATATATTTAGAAAGGTTATGATTGATCCTCCTATTGACCCCTGGACCATAACATATCTGCCCTGGTCATCTGCAATTTCTTTTTATTTGGTGAAGTATACTGATTTATTAAATAGAATAGCCACTCCTCTCTTTTTCCCTGTTTGACAGGACGCACTATACACCTGGCCCACCCATTCTCTCTTTAATTTCTGGTGTTCGTTTATTGATAAGTGAGTTTCTTGAATGAAAGCTATAGAACACTGCATTTTCTTTAGTTGTCCAAAAAGTTTTTTCCTCTTTATTGGGTTGTTAAGACCATTTATATTGTAACTAATACATTTAAGGCTTGTCATAATGTCATTGTAATTCGTATGTACAACATAGATCTATCTTCCATAGTATATGAGCTTGAGGCATTTGTCAAAGAATATACAACATAAAAAACAAAACAAAATGGTCCCCTATTCACTTGTAAGGGAAAACCTAGGGATTCCAATTTTCCAGTAAGCTGTCTTACATAAATCACAATTGAAATCTCCTCCCGATGTTCTAGAGAGGTGTAGCTGTCTCTCTCAGGGAGCATATTGCACTAAGTGCAGAGAAGCGAACCACGAACGTAACCTTTGCCTGATAACACAGGCTACTGTAAGTGTGATCCGTCTATGGCTCAGTCTCTGGCCTCAGAACCACATATAAACTAAAGTAGATTTGATATATTAAAATTTTCCCAACAGGTAAAATACTCAGGGTAAAGAATAATCATAGTAGCCAGCAGTATGTCCATTATTTCTTGTGTTTTACACTTATTGTAAACATTTCGTGAGTCTACTAAATCTAACTGGTTTACTCATCTTTATCGTCCATGAATGTTCTTAGGTCTGCGCCAGATAGTGACATCATGGCTCCTTTTGTTCGCTGCTCTCGCCCGCTTCTTTGTGTTCGCCACCTGTCCCTCGTCAGTTCTCTTTGTAGTTTCTCTCTGTCGTCAATTTGGACATGAATTCCCAGTTCTTTCAGTGTGGGAATTGCATCCACCAGGGAGTCAAACACCTTCGTTCCCGAATCTGTAGTCATCCTGAGTCGTGCCGGGTATGGCGTGTATCCCTCTTTCCTTCAGCTGTTTGATGACGTGACGCACCTGTCCCCTCTTCTTTTGCAGGTCTGGGGAGTAATCGTGGTCAAAATAGATCCTTTTCCCTTGAAATGTGACGGTTTGTCCCCATGCGAGCTGTAATACCTGTTCTTTGATATTGAAATCTAGAAAGCGCACAATGATAGAGCGCGGGGGGCGCTAGAATCTCTCGGTTTGGCCATAAGTGATCTGTGCGCTCTTTCTATCTTGATCTCAGACTCAAGTTCAGGTGTTATTTTCAGGGATGTTGTCAATAGCTGCTTCACAAACTCTTTAGTATCCTTGTCCTCGCTACCTTCGGGGACCTGGGCCCCGTTCCATGTACCGGGATAACCGAGTTAGCCGGATAAAGTTATCCGGCTAACTCGGTTAGCCTGACTTTCCGATTTCATGTACCTGGATTTTCCAAATCACCATGACAACATATCCAAAAGTTTGAGCCTGGTCGAAAGCAGAGTTCAAGTTCAAGTTAGCCTGAACTATCGCCACGCCCCCGCAAAGAAGTGACAGCCCGTTTCCTGAAACTATTCCCACAGTCTACGATCTGCATTATACCATTCTGAATTACGTTTTTGTGCTCCATTCTTCCAGAGGGGGCTTTTGAAATGTAAAATAGACCCAAAATGCTGATATTAAATTCACTTTGTCCTAAATAATGCACGTTATATATACCGTGGCGACGGTGGCGCTCGCTCGTGCGATGTACACAACAATGTGGTTATTTTAATTGTAACTGGGATTAAGATGTCTGATGAGATGCGCTGTTTGACGGATTTGAGAAATTGAATGAGCCGTTGACGTCACATGAATGAATGAGGATAAAGGAATAAAACGTCATTCAAAATAAGGAATATTCTAAACACGGGTCTCTCGTTCATTAATGTATAAACAATGAATTTATCCCATCTGGCACAGTGGCCCAGCGGTAGTCCTCAAGACTCCCAATCTTGCGACCCGGGTTCTAATCCCGGAGTTTCCAATATGATTTTTTTGAATATAATATTAATGATTATACGCCAAAGTAGCCTGGTTTTAAGTTAAAATATTATAAATCTACATGCATTGAGGATGTCATTCTTTATATAGCTCTCAACGTGCACCAAATTGAATTATTCCTATATTGCAAAAAGAAGGACCCCGGTCTTGAACCCGGGTCATCCGTGTGGAAGTCAAAAGAACAACCCGTTACACCACAGAGTAGATAAGTAAAAGATTGACTATACATCAATCAATGGGCAAGAAAGCCGTCTCGTAATTCTGTATAACAGTTAACTAGTTATTTTCGCTAGCAAGATCTCATTTGATTATTCAATCCAGCAGGCAAGTTTAAAGAAATATAATCTGATTGATTGAGGTAATGATGGACTTAGAATTAGCCTATAGATAACGCATTTAACTTGTCGGCGAGGCGATTGAGCCTATTGCAATCTGTCAATAAAGTCTTAAATCAATTAATCAATCAATGCCGTTGAGAATCAGGGTCTCTGCCATCGATACGTGCTGGCTTTCCACCTAAAACGGGAGCGCGCATCTAGCCTGACTCTCAAGTCTGGCTTGAGTTAACGAGACTGAATCCAGGTTTGTGAAACAGGAAAATCCCGGCTTCGAACATCGGGTTAACTGAAGCTGGATAATGGACATGTTGATCGACTTAGTTGAACCACGTACATGGAACGGGGCCCTGGTAGATCCTGATATTGTTGCGTCTGAGTCTGTTTTGCAAATCTTCGCATGTTGCCGTCATTTCTGCATCTCTTCTTACAAGGTATTTAAGCGCCCTCTCGTGTCTCATTCCTCTCTCGTCCAGTTTAGTGATTTCTGATTCAATGTTCGTAATTCTACCTTCTGTTTTGTCAATCCATTCAGTTACTTGCGACATAGATGTTTCAAGTTTGCTCACTGAAGACTGAGTGGCATGGATAGTAGCCTATTTATTATAGTTTCTTTTTAGTTTTTCGTACCTTTATTTACCATGGGAAGATTTACTAAACACTTTAAAGGTAGAATCTGTAATGCCATCAAACAGCGAGCAGTAGACAAGAGCCCTGCTCGTATTACACTTTGTTTGAATGTTTTTGTTTTGGTGTGATGTGTGGGTTGGAGTTATTACACTGTGAATTTTTCTAGAGGTTGCTGTTTGACGGCATTACAGATTATTTAATTTTAACATTACTTATTTAATTTAAATTAGCCTAAAAGTACATACCCAAGTAAATGGAAGATTGCTCCACTTCTATAAGGTTCAGCATGTTCTTCCCAGTGTCAGAAATACTGTGTCTGTTACTATGCTTGAGTAAATTGTAATGAACCAAAGGAGAATATTAATGATTATTATTAGTAGTTTTTGCCATCTTTGACGGTGAATAACACCATGCTTGACCAACATTGACCAAAGGTGAAACATTTATTCAGCACCTTCTTGAGATCAAGTGTACAAAAAATCGAAGCAAATGAACAAAGGACAGATCATTTACACTACAGGTTTATTTAGCTAGATACAGTACTGCATTTTGCCATCCGGACACATGCAATTTGAGATATGAATATAGAATATAGAATATCAGGCCAATAAATGACCTTATTATGGCCAAGTCATACATCTATGGATCAGGCCAAATCTCCTCCTCCTTCCAACAGACTGTGAATGAAATCTACTGTAAGTAGTACCGTTCTTTTTACCGGATTGCAACATGTGGTTTTTTTTTCTAGACGCTCACAGAAAGGTAAAGAAACAATATACGTTGTATTTGATCACAATAATGTTGAGGTTTGTTTGTTTGTGAGATATAAACACGAAAATCATGTCATAAAAATGGTTGGATTTCCATTGTCGGCGGCTGGTGTGAGCTGGGTAGTGTAGTTATAGTATTGTATAGCTCCGCTCTGCGTCTACTGGAATACATCCCTGTATCAGTACTAGCACTGAATAAATCTTCACATGCACTATATACACCCACTCGCCTGGCCACACCCCCATCCGCTCCTCTACATAAGCAGGTGTGTGGCCATACTAACAGCTCCTTCCTTGTTTTCACCACCATCAAGTGTCTGTGTACACCACTTGCGTTTAGTGAAGGAGCTACGTTGAAGAGAAGGAGCTGCGTTGACATTATATCTTTATTTTCTCTCTGGACTTTGCTTGAGAGGCGCTTGGCCGTGTGAGGGCTAGCTGCGTCTCCGGGCGGGTGATGGTTTTGAGATGCAAGCGCCAGTTGTGTTGCTATGGGGGGAATGGCTGCACGACTTACGAAAGCCGGCTCCAGGCTGGTACCCTTTTTTGCTGCCTCTTAGCAGCGTGGAGAGGGTTCTGGTTTGACGCCCACGTTACATGAGCTCCTCATCGGGAGCTTTGTTACCTGGGACCGTATCCGAATCTGCGGTTCAATCCCCCGGATCTCTGGACAAACGGGTCCCCTCTGTCACCGTGCTGCCCCGTTTTTCAAGATGAAAATCACCCGGCGCGAGGGAGGTGAGTTTGGTGTTTCATTATGAGAATACCTCCACGCTCAAGTCGGCTGCAACCCATGAGGGACTTGTGCCGGCACCGCTGTGTCTGATAATCACTGTTCTGAAGACTGTGTTGACTTCTTTTCTTATTCTCTCTTCGGATGAGGAGAGGGACAGACAGCGGCTGTCTGAGTGTTGGCCTATAGTGTTCTCACGTTGTACAGTTTCGGTGGTAGCTGCTTAGCTTGCGTCCTAGCTGGGTTGAGCTACCTGTTAGCCAGTTAGCTGTTTAGCTACGATGCTAGCTCTGTACGCTCGCTCGGCTGGGAACGTTAGCCTGATGCTACCAGTTAGCCTGGAGTTAGCTGTTAGCTTGTGCTACACCGTTGAACATTAGCCGTGAGAATAGCAGGCCATAGCACTCTGACTACGACGTCATCTTTGACAGAAGATGTAGTCGGCCCTGCATCATGACCGGCTGTTGGAGGGGGGCGTTTCGCCGGAGCCTACACTCCGGCCATAGCTTATTTTGCCCCGCCAGCGAGGGCCTTTCGTCAATGTGGAGACCAGCCTGTTGCGGTCTTCTCAGCCTGCGTTCATTGGTGCAGGTAAGGGTCCATTGGACATTTCCCCCCTCTTCCTTCCTTACCCTCCTGAATGTTTTGTTAATAACGATGTTTTTTTCCAAAACGTATGTTGCTTCACTACATTTAGAGATACGACATGTGCTGTGTGTGAATTGTCTTGATCGCTGGTATAGCTTTCTCTCTACCTAGAAAACGGTGTTGTTTTTTACGTGAGTAAAAATTAACTGGGTTTTTTGTTGTATGATGAGAGGTTGTGTGTGTTCATGTAACGTTAGATAACGTAGCTGAGCCCACGACTGGCTGGTTTACCCTGCAAAGCTATGCATAGTGGCATGTAGGGCTGCAACTAATGACTAATTTGGTAGTCGACTAATCTGTCGATTATTTTTTCGATTAGTCGACTAATCGAAAACCAATTATGTAAAAAAAAAAGGATATAATTTTTTTTTTTTTTTTTTTTTTAACTACCTATCTTTGTGAAAGTGGCTTCTCAGCTCTGGTCCAGCTGAAGACAGAGCAGAGGAACAGATTGGACATTGAGCATGACCTCAGAGTTGCTTGTCTACCATCACCCCAGACTTTGAGACTCTTGTCAGGACCAAACAACAACATCATAACATGATGATCCCATAGCAAATTAAAATAATGACTCATGAAACATTTGAATTTGGATCTTAAGCCACTTTAAATGAAAATGTATTTGAAGAACAATACAGCAATCACTCATAACAAGATAAATAAATTAAATAATACAAATTAAAGTGGAAGTGTACTTTAAATAACTAAAAAGATAATAATAAAAAAGAAAAATAACTAGCAGCATCTGCCCCCAGCACCGCGGCTGATGGGGCTGTAACTTGGTCCAGGACCAGGAGGGTGACGTGGAACAGCTGTAAGGGGAGAGGGGAATGAGTCAGATCAGACAGACTTCTAGGTCTTTTGTTTGCTGTGTGTGAGAGGAGTGTGTGACGTACTGTGTAATTTGTGTGTGTGTCTTACTCTGATCGCTGTGTGAGTGAGAGGTGTGTACTGTGTAATTTGTGTATGTGTGTGTGTCTTACTCTGATCGCTGTGTGTGAGTGAGAGGAGTGTGAATGTGTGTGTGTCTTACTCTGATTGCTGTGTGTGAGAGAGAGGAGTGTGAATGTGTGTGTGTCTTACTCTGATCGCTGTGTGTGAGTGAGAGGAGTGTGTATGTGTGTGTGTCTTACTCTGATCGCTGTGTGTGAGTGAGAGGAGTGTGTATGTGTGTGTCTTACTCTGATCGCTGTGTGTGAGTGAGAGGAGTGCGTGTGTAATGTATTGTGTGTCTAGTCTGATCATCATCTCCTGCAGGGGAACAATGTTTTCAATGTCCAAAATTTGCTATGGGATCATCATGTTATGATGTTGTCTGGAACCCTGAGAAGCCACTCTCACAAAGATAGGTAGTGCAAAAAAAAAAAAAAAAAAAAAAAAAAGTTTAATGACTAATCGTCAACGATTTTTTTATAATCGACGTCGTCGATTATGTCGACTAATCGTTGCAGCCCTAGTGGCATGTGATCGAGGGATGAGTCCCTCTCAGCTTGTGATGACAATAAACAGGTGGCAAGTTTCACATATAAACAGGGCTGTACCTGTTCAAACAAGTCGTATCAGGGGTAAGGTGGTGAGGGGTGGTTTTTTTCCCCGGTTTTCCCCTGGGCCCCCTCCCCCTCCCCTCAAACATGATTTTGTTTATAATATATTGTTTCACTATGTTTGTGGGGATACGGTGTAACTCCTCAGCTTCTGCTGGGGTTGTGCTCTGAAGATTGTTTGGTCGCTGTCATGTGGACTTAGCAAGGCCTGTGACCAGTACTTAATCGAGGACTTGTGTCTTCTCTCGTTATGAAAAACGGCGTTCCTCTTACGGTAGTGAGAGTGTACTTTTGCCTTTTTTGTTGTGATGGAAGGTTGTGTGTGTCGTTAAGATCCACAACTGGGTTAGGTGTTGGCCTACAGAAGTTACATGTGTAAGCTCTTGTACCAGGGCCCTTGGCCCTCTCTTGGTCTGTGTTTTTCTTCCTTTAGGAAAAGGTGTAAAAATTCAGGTGGCAGGTTCGCACATGAGCCTATGTGAAGCTGTTACCTTGACAAGTATACATGCGCTTCATGTAGCACGCTATGACTGGTGTCATGGCTCTGCTTTGTCATTGCATCGTATCAGGGGTGAGGGGTCGTGAGGGGGTGAACTGATAAACCCTCCCTCCCCTTTTTCTGATTGGTCAGGGGGTTGGGCCTCCTGTCCTTCGGGCTTCCTGTCACGTTGCTGGGTCAGCGCGTCACAGGGTAGGGAGAGGGGGGGGGAGTTTCCTGGTCCCACGCCATATTGGGCAGTGGGCCACGGAATTCCCCCCACCGTAGAGTACATCACTGGGCGCGTTTCTATTGGTTGTGAGACTTTCGTGAGTTCTTTTCAGGCTCCATGTTGTGGACCTCTGTTATTGTCAAGGTGAGTAGAACTTAAAGGGGAACTATTTTACTATTTCTTTCACTATTTGGGCACTTTTACACAATTCCTGTGAGTCTATGGAACACCTCTGTAATATATATATTTTTTTTATTCATTGTTTTGTATTTCTAATCAAGTCCTCAAAAACAGCATTTTTCTACCTCAAGATCTCGAGCCGTTTTGAGCCTGGGCTCCTAAACCACTGCGGCTCGGCCCCGCCGCCTGAACATTAACATGCAGCGGTGTCTTTATGACATCACATATCGCGCACATTTTCAAATGACTCAGTTCAGTGAGGGTGAATATTGTGAGAGGAGAATTGGAAGAATGCGCCAATATGAGAATTTTGAGACATAGATCATATTAATATAAGTTCACATAGCTAGGAAACAATGCTAAACACTCAAAAAGGCCATTTATAAGATAGTTCCCCTTTAAAAAGAAGTTCTGCTCTGTTGTATGTGTCTTGAGCTTGGTAGGTGATGCAATGCAGTAGAGACAATTTGTTCTTCTGCTCTGCTCCCTACTAGTAGTGTGTATATTGGGTCAGAGCCTCCTCCTCAGGGAGTTTCAGAGCCTCCTCGGTGAGTTCAGAACCTCCCTCTCAGTGAGGGAGCCTCCTCAGAGTTTTCCTCAGGAGCCTCTCTCCCTGGGGGTTGTGGGTTCTTCTGTGGGAAGGTAAGTCCCACGGTCTGCTCACCCTGTGCGTTTGAGTTGCTAAACCCCTCTTCGCACAGTCGGATCCGATTCCCTCCCGTCCTCCACTAGGGGGGTCCGGGGGGCTCGGGTCCTCCCCGGTTCTGATGGTTGTGGGGGGCCTCAGCGGGTACATTTGTCGAGCTTCCGCTCTGCTCAGCTCCTGTATTCCAGTAGACGCAGAGCGGAACTATACGATACTATAACGTACGGTTATATCTATAACCATAGTTATATGAGTATAGTGACGCTCTGCGTCGGACTCACTGAGGACCCCGTGGTCTTCGCCTTGGTGGTGAAAGTCTTGGGAAGGAGCTGTTAGTATGGCCACACCCCTGCTTATGTAGAGGAGCGGATGGGGGTGTGGCCAGGCGAGTGGGTGTATATAGGTGCATGTGAAGATTTATTCAGTGCTAGTACTGATACAGGGATGTATTCCAGTAGACGCAGAGCATCACTATACTCATATAACTATGGTTATAGATATAACCGTACGTTTTATGAAATTCCAATGTCCATCGAAAGCCTGGGTCTCCTCTTTCTTAGGACTACAACGATTTCATGAGTGCTTCTTCTTCTCGTGTCTAAATCGTCCGTTTTCCGGTGCAATGCACAGAGATTTTTATAAGCTCATATTTAGCTAATAACACTTAAAATCATTGCTAAACAAACTGCTGAAAATGTACACATTGACTGCTGTTTTGATAGGGTTAGGGTCTTTACTCTTGGCTACATCTGAAAAAGAAATGCAACATTACTTAACACTTTGTATGCACTCACGGCTTTTCTCGGGTTTACGCCCCGACCGCTGAATGCCACGGTCACGAGTATTCTCTGGTATTTTTTTATTTATTTTTTTATTAGCGATCTGAAATCATATTGCATCACGCGAGCCTACCGTTGGAGATCCAGGGACCGCCGGCGCTCAGATGTGAAAAAAGCGCCCCCTATCGTCTCCCAGATGGTAAATCACCCTTTTGGAATGGACTCAATGAAAGTGAATGGGAGAACGGATTTCTGACTCCACATTTTACTTCTCACTGATGCAGCCGGGGTCTACCAGAGTTCATTCTGTAGCCTCTGAGCCGCGCGGATCATGTGTTATACTGTACACACGATGGATCAATACATTTATCGATTTTTTTGAATGGCGATCGGAAATTGGAATAAACCATTTGGATACCATCTGACCTCAGGTAAGGAATCTATGTTATCAGTGTTAGGATAATCAGACTCGTTTTCACAGAAATATAAGCGTTTATGTGATATGTGATATGGCTGTTTTGACTGTAAAAGCCATGAGGAAATAAGAGCAGCGATTATCAGCGCACGGCACGAGCGTGCGCACGCACACATATACTATCGATCATCTAGCGTTTATTTGAAAACGATTCATAAATAGGCCGACAAATGACAACGTTCTGGAATATTCCAGTAAAAGGCGATTATCATAGGCATGGGTTGTTTTTCCCCGGAAAACGGGTGATTTTCAAAATGCTATCAAACGGAAATGAAGCGATAAAAATACAATCTGCCTTGCCAATGTTGACTGGAAAATGAGTCTTTGATAAGCGACGGGCAGATTAGACACATAGCCATAATTTAAAACATAGATTAGGCGATATTAACGTTAACATTGGCCGTGGATGGTGGCATTCAACGGGGTAAAAAAGAAAACACGGCCGGCACTGAAAGTGTTAAAGGGGAACTAACTAATGGCCTTTTCCAGAGGTTTGCATTGTTTTCTAGCAATGTGGTGTTGTACCAACACTGTCTATGTCTCAAATTCTCCTTTTTGCGCATTCCTCCAGTTCAGATAAGACCAGATCCTCCCCCACTGAACCAAGCCATTCGAATTTACACGTACCTCTGACGTGTAAGAATTCTGATCCCCCACCGCCCACAATCAACTGTGATACGTTTATATGAGCAGCGAGTGGAAATAATGCGGAAGCGGTTATTTAGCAGAGACCTTCAGCTGTTCACACACACACACACATCGTGAATCAACCAGAGAACTATATGAAACGGGTGGGACTCGGAGGTAATGGGACTGGGAGGAAGCTCTCTCTCTCTCTCTCTCGCTCTGTCTCTCTCTCTCTCGCTCGCTCGTTCTCGCTCCCCCTCGTATCAGCACTGCTGTATCACCGTCAACCTGTTGCAAAATATCATAGCGTACGCTCCCACGCATATTCAGATCCGTGCAATAATATTCACAGTAGGGCTGGATGGTATGGTCTAAAATGTATATCACGTTATAATTTGAAGCATAGACGGTAACAGTATATATCACGGTATATTCATTTATCTTTAAATGTCTATATAAATGCTTCTGAAGGGGTAAAACACTGGCAGCTATTACTGTACTCTAGGACATATTTCACATAGTACAGAGGTATTTTAAGAACATTTATTGTGCAAAACTGCAATAGAAAAACGCAAAACCTTTTCTCAAGTTACTTCCATCTCTGAAAAACACCTTTTTCATGAAATACAATAAAATCAAGCGGCACAAAGTGAAAATAAAAACTACTGCAGGACAGGTTTCTTTCCCTCAAACAACTCAAACACAATAAAACTCCAACATAACTTAACTTTAGTGTACATGTTTGTCAAGGTAGAGAGAGCGAGAGAGCGTGATGTAATAGGTTTGAGTTTGAGGTGCTGGACCTACAAAAGGCCTTCGACACTGTCAATCACACCATTCTGATTGACAAGCTAAAAGCAATTGGTTTTGATTATGGATGTCCCGATCATGTTTTTTTGCTCCCGATCCGATCCCGATCATGTGATTTTGAGTATCTACCGATACCGATATTTCCCGATCCGATCACAAAAAAAATTTAAAATAGATTTTACTCTTTTTTTTTAACTTTTTTTTTTATTCAACAAACATGACCATGTTAACGTCTTAAACTCATACTGAGGCCTTAGTTTTGAATTGCATATCATCATTCATTTATTTATTGTCACACAGAGCAGAAGAATTTTGCCAAAACAAACCAATAGTATCCAGCTGCAGAACGGCAGACCAGCCACACTCTCAGACCCAAACGCATTTCCTTTGATTTAATTATACATCAAATGATTTATGTCAAGGATTGCAATGCCTTGCTTGAATGAAGTTAACTTTTCACCTGGATAACGTCAACATTCAGGGTGAATGTAATGTGAGAAATTGGGATTAAAAAACATTTTGGTCTGAGAGTGTGGCTGGTCTGCCGTTCTGCAGCTGGATACTATTGGATTGTTTTGGCAAAATTCTTCTGCTCTGTGTGACAATAAATAAATGAATGATGATATGCAATTTAAAACCAAAACTAAGGCCTCAGTATGAGTTTAAGACGTGAACATGGTCATGTTTGTTGAATAAAAAAAAGAAAAGTAAAAAAAAGAAAATTTATAAAAAGAAAATCATATTTTTTTTTTTTTTTTCTTTTTTATTCCGATCTTCGGAAAATCACATGATCTGCCCGGATCCCGATCACGTGATCGGATCGGGACATAGTCTATCAGTGAGCTGGATACAATCCTACCTGGAGGGGAGAGAACAGATGGTGGAGGTAAACGGTACCCTATCCCCCCCCCCCTCCCAGTGAGCTGTGGTGTTCCACAAGGAAGCATACTAGGACCGCTACTGTTCCTAATTTATGCAAATTACATGTCGTCAGCTTGTGACTGCAACTTGATCCTGTTTGCGGACGACAAGAACAAGTTACAGGTTGAAAAAACCTGGCTCGCCGATGACAAACTATCATTACACATGGGCAAAACAGAGTCCATTCTCTTCGGTTCAAATAACAAACTCAGCAAGACCGACGGCTTCTCAGTTACAGTGGGTGACAATATTGTCACAAGGAAAGATGAAATTACCTACCTGGGTTCCATCCTAGAGGCTAATCTTTCCTGTGACAAAATGGCCCACTTTGACAACCTAGGATGGCTTAGAGTAGACGACAGAGTACAGCAACTTGGAATGGGCCTGGTCTACAAGATACACTACACAACCAAGGTACCCATGTACCTTGTCAAAATACTTCCCAAAGGTCAGTGAATACCACGATCACAACACCAGAGGGAGCTCCACAAATCATGTTAACCCCAGATTCGGCTCAAACAAGGGACTAAACACGTTTCGCAATTATGCCACCTCAATGTGGAACGCCCTACCCAAAGCTGTAAAGGAATGTGAATCACTACCCACTTTCAAAAACACTCTCAAAGAACACCTACGGGAGACTGCAATTAGAAACTGGCCCCTACAAATGTCCTAACCCAGTTGTACAGTAAATGACCAAGTATGGCTTTGTCAGTATTCCAATGTAGAGTGTACAGTGTCCCACCCCATACCCAACCCAACCCCCCCCCCCACCTCCAATGTACAGTCCCCCCCCCCACCCAACCCCACCTACCCAACCTCCTACAATGTACAGTTTCTACGTCAAATGTATATACACTCTTTTCTGGACACTTTTTGTATCACAAACAGTACTGTATTTGCAAATCTGGTATGTCATAAATGTATAGATGTAGCAGTACTGTCTATCTGTATGTTGTGTGTGTCATATATGTTATGATGAATTGAAAATGGGGGACCCTGATGTAAACAAGACGAAAGTCTTTCTCTGGTCTGCATCCCCTTAACAATTGTATGTATTGAACTGTACTGTACTGTACCCATTCTGCAATCTGTTAATAAACTTTTCAATCAATCAATCAATAAATCAGGTTTGAGCGTCCTACACCGAGTTCCCGTAGTTGATGATGTCACACCAGGATGTCATTGTCAACACACAGAGTTGGAACCAAGAGCAGCCCGATGGATAAAGCGATATAAAGAAACGAATAGCCAATAAATGTGAAGTTATCTTTGAACCTCTTTTGTCAAGCCTCATCAATATAACCCCCCCCCCTTTCCTCACTAATGAAACTGGTGCCGCAGAGTCACGTTAAAATGTTAGCTTAGCGGCTAACGTTAGCCTGTTGCTGCGCTAAAGCAAGCCTCCTCTCAGCCTCCTTAGCCAAATTGAAATGCCCAAACTATGGCAAGGTCCGTGAGCAAGTGGAGAAAAACTCAGTACAATTAAACACTATGCAACGACCACTGCAAACGTTGAGTGAATCGTCAAGTAACGTTAACGTCATTGCTACTGCTGTGACTAGCTGCTCTAGTCTACCGGTCACAAGGTATGATTGAAGGTATAGTCAAAATCCATACCGTAGCTAGGGATGGGTACCGAATTCGGTACTTTTGAGGTACCGAACCGAAACACGTCGGTCAACGTTCACACGCACAATATATGCTTACCTAGGATTTGACTTGATTCAACAACAAAGCAGTCGGAGCAATGACAAGTCGAAATTGTAGTTATTTGAAGTTTGGATTTTTTTTTACGACTGAGGTAGGTAAATTAAATTTCTTGAGACTAAAGTACAGAAAAAAGATACCGTTGGGTACCGGTATCGATTCACAGGTACCGGTACCGGTATCGGTTCAAATGTGAAAGGTACCCATCCCTAACCGTAGCGCAAATTCATACCGTTTATACAGTCCACCCCTAATTCACAGGGGTATATATTGTCATTTGAAACAAGTTACCAATGCATTGTCCCGTGGTATTATGCCCCCCGCGGCAAAATTAATTAATCCCTCTCTATCTCTCTCTCTCTCTCTCTCTCCCCCAAAGAAAGGTATCTGCCAGTGCAGGTGGGTGACTGTCATTGCGAGTATGGGCGGAGCCCAGCCAAAAACAGCTTGGAATCTTGAAGGGTAGAAAATGATGCTCTACAGTACTTGATTAGAAATACAAAACAATGCATTTTTTTGGGGAAAAAACTAACAGATGTGTTCCATAGACTCACAGGAATTGTGTAAAATTGCCCAAATAGTGAAAGAAATAGTAAGATAGTTCCCCTTTAACACTTTTGGGTAGAGTTGTTCCGATACCGATACCAGTATCGGAAATGCCTCCGATACAGCCTAAAATGCTGGTATCGGTATTGGCGAGTATGCTCCGATCCCATATGACGTAATTTATCAACAACACGTGCGGTATCCTCCTGCTGAGAGTCAGCATTATAAAACAAACGTGTTTTTAATCGACCGTGAATTAAAGTGTCAATGCTGTTTGTCATTTTAACTGCAGATACTTTCTTAAATGCCATCGTCCCGACAGAGCGGTGTGACAGGGAGCTCTGATGTGTTCGCTTGCTGGTGTTATTAGCATTAGCTGAAGAGCTAGCTGAAAAGCTCGTTTTAGCTTTAACGTTACCTTGGCTAAAGTTGGGGCTATTCTTAATCCAGCAATAATGGCTGCAGACCTGCAAGCAAAGTACAGCAAGTTGGCACAGGAGTATTCCAAGGTAAATCACTTTTTCACCTGGCTTAACTGGCTAACCTAAGTGTCGTCACTGATCGACCTCTCGCACACATGCACGCAATTAATGACATGTTGTGGACAGCCATACCGATACCGGTGACAATGTTTAGCTTTTAGTGCCAAAGGATAAGAGTCTGAGGCGGAGTCTCAAAAGATAATGTAGAATATTTATTAAATCAATCAAGATACACGTTACTAGCTAACTGAACCAGAGCCTTCTGGATAGCAAGTGCAACAACGTATAACGTCCGTGCGGAACCCATGTCCCAACACCAACAACAGTTCCGTGGGTGAACTCATTGAGCATAGTTGTCAATTAATGATACTAACCTATACAATCACCTGTTGTTGAATAAATACCATTACTTTCTAATTATCTAATTAGTAGGCAGTATCGAGAGTGCAGTAAATCCTGTTCCAGACCGGGTGCTACACTCAAATGTCTCCAGATGGACTTTTCTAGTAATGGGAAACCTAGGGCTTCACCCGATCGCATTGAATCGTTTTCGGGAAACCCCCATCCATATGTTGTGGTGGGTTATGTCGTAGACCAGATGGACATAGGATGGACCAGATGGCGATAAAATAATTGGAATATTCTTTTTGAAATACCACCAGGTAAGGACAATCTGACGTAAATTTCAGCTTGATCGTGCAAGGTTATCATACCTGTTACGTCCCCAGGCCCGGCCCTGTCTGGGCCGGGCATGAGAATGACAGTGGATAGTTCCCTCCTCCTGACATTGGTTCCCTACCTCCCTCTGGTGACCTAAGCTCGATGGTGCAGTCGGCCATCTTATGTTGGTTTCAAGTAATTTAATGGATTTCTAATTATTTGTTATCCTGGGCCATCCCTGTCTGTGTTTGATGTCGTCCCCCTGTCTGGTTGTTGTGTGTGTCATTGCCTTTGTGTCTAGTTGTGTTTATGGTGTCAATGCTTTTTGTGTCTAGGTTGTGTTTGTGATTCTGTGTGTTGGCCTGGCCCTGCCAGGTGTTGATCGTTGTTAATTAGTGTTGGTATTTAGGTGTCTGTTTGTCATCACTTCCTCGTGGCGTCATTGTCTCCCATACCCTCATTGTACCCTCACCTACTTCGTGCCTCCCCTTGCCTTGTTTCATGTTCGTCTGTGCTGTAAGTTGTTATATATCCCGTTTTCGTTCTTCTTTGTTTTTACGTCCTCTCAGTGTTGTTTTGTATGATTTAGTTAGTAAACTTATTTTGATTTCCACGTATTCTGCCGTCTCTGCCTCCTCTCTTCCCTCTGCAAATGCGTTCTCACCCTCTCAGCACCCCTAATCCTAACACATACCCATCCCCCTGATCGGCGTGTGTTGTGGTAATAACGGATGACGTTACTGGCAATCAAATAATCAGAAACAACCCCCCCCCCCTTTCATGCATTCATGATGAAACATAATACCTATGATATAGATTTGATTTGAAAATAGTAGCGTGTCGGTGGCTGGGTGGTGCAGCGGACATTGCGCTCGTCACCAACGCAAGAGACACCGGTATCGAATCCGGCTGTCAACGTTGCCTCCGGCTTGGGCCGGCCGTCATACTGACTCAATTGGCAGAGTCAGCGGGAGGGGAGTCTATGGATGGTAATCTGGTCGTTGTAAACAGCGACTCCTACAGGTCGGTCAGGGAACCTGCACAGCAAAGAGGAAATGGCGGGGGCAGCCTCCCACATGTTACACCTCGCCAATGAAAGTCCGCGCTGGCAGGTGAAAAGAAGTGACTGGCTGCCTCCACATGCATCGGAGGGGACATGTGATGGGCTTCTATCCTCCCTACGACCGGCCAGTGGGCGGCACATGTGAGCAACGATCAGGACAGGGGAGGGAGAATTGGCATGAGAGGAAATTGGGATGGGAGAAAATCACAGAAAAAGGGAGGAGAAAAAGTAGGTAAAAAAACTAAAAAAAAATTGTAGCGTGTCCAGGGACGAAAACGCCAATGGTTTTAGTAGAATTCACGTTGCGCCCTGTAGCTGGCCTCCGAGGAATTAGCCCGGATCATTCCGAAATTATACTCATATTCACCACGGGATACCGTGTGAACGTATTCATGAAAACATTTATTCTTTTTTGCATCTTGAACGGAAGATAGTTACTGTCAAATGACCATGGTATTGTATCCATAGCTATAATATAAAATATAGATTTAGCTCTACAAACAACGTGACGCACAGTGAAACTATGTAATGGAAAGCTGGACCAGCTATAGCTAGATGGGGAAATCGAATGGCCCCAAATGTGTTAATACGGACTGTATTGATCTATTTATGTTCAACAAACAACTTTGTTTGAGGTCTGTACCAGATCAGTCGCCATAGTAACAGTCAGTAACCGGACAGGAGCTCTTTGGGAAGAGCAATGATCCACGATCTTCAGTAGTAGCCCCAATTCATAGTATTCGATTATATGGTAGGGAAACAACATATTTTATATAGATGCATATTCATCTTTGGTGTCTTTGTGTAATGTGTGTGCGCATGAGTTGTGCTATGCTATTTGTATGCTGAACTCACAAAAATTATTTCCTTGGAAATGGAAAATAAAATGTATCGTACCGTAATCAAATAACGCCATTAAATGACAACCGGGGCCAATGAGCTGTGTGTTCATGACACTGCAAGATAGCTGGGGTGCAACAGACTGAACAGTGACACAGTAAGATGAGGAAGACAGATTCTAACCCACAACATCAAGGGTACACGGCACGCGCCTCAGCTCACTAAGTCGGTTCATTCATTCTTTCACTCCCCAAGCAGCCACTTCATTCAGCTCTGAGTACAAGGCTTCTCAACTTACACTTTCCTGTGCCACCTGATATGCCACACTCACAATCATCTCAGAAGTAGGAAAATAAAACAAAGATGAAACCCTTTTATCTCCCCCAACAAAGTTTACCAACCTCCTGGGGCTCCTGGGGTGATTCCTTTTGACTAGGCGGGGTGGCGGTCTTAAAGCGAATCGGGTAAGGGCTTAGATAGAGACAGCATCTTTTGATCCATTAGGTTGATCCACCTTGTGAAATGTAACTATTCTCTTGAGAGGAAAAAAGGCAATCTCCTTTGTCCAATTATGAACCTTGGCAGAGGTTTAAATAAGATTGTTGAGGAAGCTCTAGTGTGCTGAGAAGCCAATAGACCTAGAATAGCCTCCAGCCTCAGTAACCAACCAAATGACTTGATCCCAATCTTTAGACACTCTCTGATCTGAATTCTCAGTTCCCTTATGAAAACCCCTGTAGAAAGCCCCTTTCTCTCAGAGGGGAAGTTGAAGCTTACGCACAATGCATGAGGCAATACTGTATACTCCACCTTGTGTACTCTGTTTAATCTTACTCATAGCATATATAAAAATTTTGTATTGCCTATATTTATTGTAACGTATATAACCGATAGGGCACACAGACCCTCATCTTCACCTTTGTTTATTTTTATCATGTTTATATTCAGAGTTAATTATATATTGTTTACACTGTCTATTTGTATCATATATATATATTCAGAATTAATTATATTGTTTACACTGTCTATTTTATTAATATTGTTATATTCAGATCTAATTGTATTTCCTATATCCAATATTTATGTATTTCTTCTATTACCCTGTACCTCACCCCCCCCCCCCCCCCCCTCCCCAACTGCTACTGTATGATGCCCGAATTTCCCCAAGGGGATCAATAAAGGAACAAAAGAGTGAAAACGGAATATAGGTTCATGTCTAGGGTTGGGTTCCAAGTTAGTAAAAATAACTGGATTTGTCAAGGTATTCGTCAAGCATGTCTAACAAATGCTCTTACCAAATATCTTCTGCACAACTACCCTGTTTCAAAGTTATTTATGATTTTGTTGGGTTACATCATTTAGCTCAGAGTGCAATGAAAACAATACACAACCTTTACCTAAGAAATTAAATTTTCCCCAAAATAATCACTTAAAAAAAGATTTATAAGGATTGGATCAGATACCTGATTCTGATTCGATAAAATGCTTTCAAACCCCAAACCTATTGGGGTCAAATCATGTTTACCTTAAAGAATTACAAATAGAGTATTCATTATGAATTACAGGTTTTAACAGGTTAAGATTGAACAATATCCGTATGCCAAATGTTGTTCAACACTGGAAGTTTGAAATAAATACAATTCTTGAATTGATTAAATTGAAAGTGAATCAAATCTAACTGAAGTATAAATTGTACATCTATTAACCTACACTTCAGTAAATCACAGACTGCATTTACAATATAATATACGTATATATACTGTATATATATATTTATATATATTTTAGTACCAGGCCGAGATTTATTTCACGTCACAAATAGATCAATACAGCCTGTATTAAGTGATGTTGCATTTCTTTTTCAAATGTAGCCAAGAGTAAATACCCTAACCTTATCAAAACAGCAGTCAAAGTGTATATTTTCAGCACTACGTTTGTTTAGCAATGATTTTAAGTGTTATTAGGGAAATATGAGCTTTTAAATATGTCCATGCATTGCATCGGAAACCGGATGATTTAGACGCAAGGACAGGTTGGATGGTTCAGTTTGTCTTATGATATTTGAGAACTTCTCTTCTGCAATGTCATCTAGTACTATTTGCTTTACAACGGTTACTGTTAGAGACATTTCCTCCATCCCTGGCTAACTTATATGTAGTGCTCAGAGAGGGCTGTGAACAAAGTGCTTAAACAGTTGTGATTTAATACTAAAAGTGATGAAACTAGGAAGGTATGGTCACAAATGTGTTGACTCAAGTGTGAATAATGCTTGGAAATACCGGGTCGGGCAGTAGGAGTTTTAAAGAGGTAAAGCTTCATGATTTATTTTGGTCGTACGGTGCTTGAATGAGTTTTTAACAAGGTAATTCAAGGAACACTGAGCACAGATACTTTTCAAAGCCATGGAGGCTTAGGTTTTCAGTAACATAAAATGTTTTTTGTTATAAATGTGATGACACCGAGCACATATCACAGCTATACTAGGTTGCAATGTTTTAGGATAATGTACAAGCCAATACAAGCCTCTTATAAAAGACCTCTTCATAAAGCCATTTAAAACTGAACCCTGTCATTTTACTGACAATTTCTTGATATTGATATAGCGTATTATGAGCCAGCAATGCATATCAATAATCACACTATGATTATATTACAGGCAATTATAAATATATCGATAACACGTTGTAGAACCTGAATATATGCCTTTTAACTGTTACCATCATTTGCATTATGTTAATATGCTAACTGCCCACCACAGTTAAGACAGCTGAAACCCGTCCAATCTTTCGCCGTCGACTAAAGACGCACTTCTTCAACCATTATCAGACATTTATATAATCTTTTTTTTTTAACCCTAACTAACCTTACTGTCATGCACTTGTCCTAATATACTAACCTACACTGACTGTAGCACTCAACACTTTGATTAACATTGTTACTCAGCTGATAAGAGTTGTGCCCTTCCTGATGACTTGTCATACAGAACTTGTAAGTCGCTTTGGATAAAAGCGTCTGCTAAATGACTAAATGTAAATGTAAATGCTTTATTGATAAGGACGTACAGGATGATATTTTTCCCCCTCCTGCAGTTGCATAATGGGGGTAGGTGAAGCAGAGACAAAGAATAATGTGTCCAGGGTGTTACAATGTGGTGGTGTAACAGGACCCATGAGCAGAAAAGTTGAGACGGGCAGCAAGTCCAAGGGTTTTTAATAAAAAAAAAAGTGTTTTAATAAATCTCAAAACAGAAACAAAGGTTATCCTATAACCCTAGGTATGTGAATACTGGCTGAGCGTTCCGCTCTGCCTTTGGGAATACATTCATTGCTCATAGCACCTAATGTGCCCGCTGAAAAAACGTTCACCTGCACCTTTACAACTACCACCGCCACGCCTACCCCGGGTCCCATAAATCCCGGGGCGGGGCCCACACTTCCTCCTTCCGAGTCTGAATTTCATGTGAGAAAAAACAGCCAAGGGTCCTCAGGGCTTAAAAGCGGAACGCTCAGCCAGTATTCACATAACTAGCGTTCCACTCTGCCTTTGGGAACTAAAGGCGGAGCAGGACGCTTAGCCACTGATAGATGTCCCCCCTGAGGTCCCTTACGACCATCAAGGCGGAGAGGAGGGTCATATCCCCACGCCCGTCCTAACGAGGGGCGGGAAGATAGGACTCCGATCCGCTATGCGTAATAGGGCACAGCCACCCTAGGACGCACAACATGAGTGGAACCGTGTGTAATTACCCACGGTCCACATCACTGCACACTCCTGCTAGCCCACCTGGTGGCAGGATGCAGGAGAAGTCCCGGTACTCAGGACTGCATGAGAGACAGAGCTCTCAGTCATGTCCATGAGATAAAACCTGACAAAGGGGCCCAGGGAGGACCAAGAGGCCGCAGCGCAGATGTCCTCCACCGAGGCCCCCCCAAGCAGGGCAGCATAGGCCTTGACGCCCGTGGGGGGGAACCTGTCCGGCCAAGGTGTAGCACAGGGCAATGCCCTCGAACAACCAATGTGACAGGCGTTGTTTGGACAGCACCTTACCCGTGTTAGGGCCACCGTGACAAACACATAGTTGACTGGTAGCCCTGAGGTCCTGTGTTCGACTGAGGTATACCGCAAGCGCACGAACAGGACACAACAGGTGAAGGCTCCTCTCCACCTCACCTGCGTGAGGGGGAGGGTGAAAAGCCCTTAGCACAATATCCCTGGAGTGATAAGAGCTCCGGATATTTTTTGGCACGAAGAATGGATTGGGCCTCAGAGTAACGCTGCTATTATCTCCCTGTATAGACAGACACTCTGGCCGAACCGAAAGAGCACATAACTCACCAACACGTTTAGCGGAGGTGATGGCCAAAAGAAACGCTGTCTTGAAAGACAGCTGATCCAACGGTGCCTGCTCCAGAGGTTCAAACGGGGCCCCCAACAGTCCTACCAGGACTAGTTGGAGGTCCCAGCTTGGGGACAGAGTACGTTTAACAGGCTTGAGACGCCGAGCGCCCAGCAGGAAACGTCTCATGAGAGGGTGGCTGAATAATGTTTTGCCCTCAAAGCCTACATGACATGAAGACCTTCACTGTTGAGGCAGATAGCCTATCTAGGATAGACTGGAGGGACAGAACCAAGTTCAGGGGACATGATACTGGGTCCAGACCCTCAGCCTCACACCACTCTTGAAACATACAGTACGCCACTTCCCTGCGTAAACCGCTGTAGTGGACGGAGCACGCGCGTTCTGGAGGGTGTTAATCACATTAGTGCTAAGACGCATCCTCTCCAAATTCAATCTCTCAGCAGCCAAGCCATTAGAGGCTGCCCCAGGACAGGCGGTTGAAACACAGAGCCGTGTGCCTGAGAGAGGGCCCGCGGCGACCATGGGATAGGCCACGGCAGGGCCACCAGGAGTTGAATTAGGGCTGGGAACCACAAGGCTGTGCCCCAATCCAGCGCAACCAGGATCAAGGACCTGTGCTCCTGACGTAACCGCTCCAACAGCTGGTTTATCAGATGTATGGGGGGAAACGCATATAGAATCCCGGGCAGCCACGGGTATGTCGAGAAGGCATCCACTCCCAGAGGAGGGTTGTCCTTCCGACTGACTGAGAACCACAGGGGGCACTGGTGGGACTGACTGCATGCAAACAGGTCCACGGTGGCCTCCCCGAATCGGTCTCAGATCTGTCTGACTACGTCTGGGTCCAGTCCCCACTCATCTGGGTGGGGACCTCCTCGTGACATCAAATCTGCACCCACATTCTCCTTGCGGGGAATGTAGTGAGCCCTCAGGCTGAGGAGATTGCGGGACGCCCATAGCCAGAGTCTGACAGCCGCCTGGTGGAGACAGAGCGCACTCCTCCGTCTGTTGATATATGACGCCGACGTTGTGCTGTCTGTCCTGACCAGAATGTGCCTGCCCATCACATGAGGGCAGAGCCGTGTGAGGACTAGAAGCACCGCCTCCAATTCCAACACATTGATATGTAGGGTAGGCAGAGCAGGCCAACTGCCTCCTACCGCGTTGGCCCGACATGTCCCCCCCCAACCTGTGAGGGAGGCATCGGAGAAGACTGTCACGTGCAACGTGCTGCTGCCCATGGGGACCCCACCGGTAAGGGTCCCCGGCTTCCTCCAGTGGTTGAGGTCCCCTACCACTGATGTGGGGACTCTCAGGCGCCTCCACTTGCCTCTCACAGGGTCTATTCCACCTCTGTATTTTCCTCATAAAGAGACTGAATCTCGTCGGCCAGGGCTGTCACTGCCGCGGCCTCTGATAACAGAGTATGGTTCAAACCCGAAAACGGAGGATGATGGTGTTGAAATTGCAACACGAGCCCCAATCTCAACATTCTCTCCATCCATACCGACACGTGACACTTCCGTAACCACACGTGGTAAAAATCGGTCGAACAAATCGGTCGAACGGCCAACTGGCGCTGACCTGCTAAGAATTGTAGATAGGAGTCCCGGTCCCTCCCGCTGTGCATTGCAATTGCACCCATGGGGGGACCCCGACAGAAAGGGGGGGTTTGAAACCAGGGGAACCCCAAATGTCATCTCGCTTATGCTTGTGCCAGAGGGCGGATGACGCCGTTCCCCCGCTGAGCTGTGTCCCGTCTTAGTTATACACTGGGGATCATCTGCTCTGTGGCTTGACATATACACAGTGTGATCTTTCTGTGAATAAAAATAATTACTTTCACACTGCGACCCTGTAATGATATTACTATCATCCAAATTACGAGTGCTCGACACGCCGCTGCCTTTGTTAGGACCTGTGGTCTGGACGGGGGGAGCACACGCGTAATACCCAGCCTGGCGAGGGCGGGGCAGGGGGAACCCATGCTGTGACATTCCATCGCTGTGACGCGGCCGGGGGTTCCCTCTCTGACGGGTGGAGACAGGGAGACCCGCTCCGTCATCATGTGAAGCGTCAAGCTCGTCAAGAGCACACGCCGAGCGTGTGGTAGAGGAGCCTTCAGAAAATACAACATTCCAATAGACAGACCTGGTACAAGCCTCTGCCATGAGAAGTGGTTTGTCGGGCTGCTTACATTTCCTGGCAGGGGTAGTAACGCAGCCCAACGCCAGAGGGGGAACAGAGCCCCTATTTTTGTATCGCATACAAGGGGATGAACAAAGAGCTTTGCTAGACACAGCGGAATGAAGACGAAGGAGCCACGCACTTCATATTCGCATGGACCTACAAACGCCCGAGTCTGTCGGTACCGCGGGCCCCTTGTCACTGTTTCATTCTGCTCGTTGCGCGCCAGGGTGCCCCGGGCAGGGGTCGCAAAGCCACTGGTCAGCGGTCTTGCAGCAGCTGGTGACGAGACAATACTCTCCCCTCTGGCTGCGGGGCGGCGTGGGGGGCCTGGATATGGGCTGCTGACGACTCCGCTGATAAACTAAAAAGTCCATCCTCGGAGAGGGGGGCCACGAGGAGAGGGAACCTCCTCTCCTCCTCCAGGGGTGGCTGCTCCAACCAAAGATGTCTATGCATCACGCCATAATACTGGGGAAAACACATAATAACATTGCTTTTTGTCTGCGTTCCCCCATGTACAAAACCCCCTGCACTGTGCCCATGCCTACCGGTTGAACGGAGCAATGGGCAGCAGTGGCAGCTTCGACGGTTCGGCTACCGCGCACTGTCACTCTCCAGCCATCTGTCGGAACAGCGACGGTGATCTGAAGAAGGTCCAGCGTCGGGCACCCAGCGATTCCCCATCTGGACACGCTGGGGGAGTCCCGGCAGTAGCTCAATGTTCATTTCCTTTCGCTTTCTCTTCATAACTCCTAGTATCCAAGTTTCTTCACTGTTAGCAGATGTGTGAGCAAAACGAAGGAAGGAGGAAGTGTGGGCCCCGCCCCGGGATTTATGGGACCTGGGGTAGGCGTGGTGGTGGTAGTTGTAAAGATGCAGGTAAACGTTTTTTCAGCGGGCACATTAGGTGATATGAGCAACGAATGTATTCCCAAAGTCAGAGCGGAACGCTCAGACAGTGATGAAACATAACAAGGGTACATAAAACTAACAACAAAAGAAAACCTCTCAGTAAACACTGGAAGAGGGGAAAAATTTTTACTTAATAATTATCACTAAACGCTAACATCTAACACAGGGAACACTTACTGTTGATTACAACTGGAGACACCTGGGAGGGGAAACAGACTGACAAAGAACTACAAGAAACAACACAAGGAACTACAACTATGGATGACAAGACAAACACCAGACACTGGGACAAAACAAGCCATTGGAGGTGGGCTTCCCACTCTCCAATACATTTACAACAAGCGGTGCATGGGTAAGGCTAAGAGAATAATCAAAGACTCCAGCCACCCAAACAACTGCCTCTTTGAACTGCTGTGGTCAGGCAAGCGATACCGGAGTCTCATGGCAAGCACAGAGAGACTCAGAAAAAGCTTCTATCCTCAGGCCATCAGAATGCTAAATGACAATAACAAGTTTCAAGTTCAAGTTTCTTTATTAGTTGTCATACAGAAGTACAGAATACTTTTATATAAAATGCTTCTTTCTGTTTTGCTCCAGAGATTGTGCTAGATAAAAATAGATAAGTAGAAAAAGTATAGTAAGTATAAAATAGAAGTCAAGTACGTAGACAAAAGTGTTCAATATATACATATATACAATGTACAATGCAGAGTAGAAAAGTAACTGAGTTACAATACAATATACTATATACAATGCAGTACAATGCAGAAATGGGATGAGGTGCAATTTAGGCACAATTTACAGTAAGGTGTAATGAGGTATGGGTTGTAGTGCAAATTCTTTGCCAATAAATATAAAGTGTGTTTAGGTGTTCTAAAGTGGGTAAAGTGGGTGCTGCATTGAGTTGTTTGTTTAAAGTGAGTGTGTGCGTGTGGATGTGTGTGCTGAGTGCATTTGATGGTTGTTACATAGTGTTATTTAGCATTCTGATGGCCTGAGGATAGAAGCTTCTTCTTAGTCTCTCTGTGCTTGCCATGAGACTCCGGTATCGCTTGCCTGACCGCAGCAGTTCAAAGAGGCAGTTGTTTGGGTGGCTGGAGTCTTTGATTATTCTCTTAGCCTTACCCATGCACCGCTTGTTGTAAATGTCTTGGAGAGTGGGAAGCCCCCCTCCAATTGTGCGTTCGGCTGAACGGGCCACTCTCTGTAGTCTGCTACGGTCTTGTGCGGTGCTGTTCCCAAACCAGGAGGTGATATTGCCAGTCAGGATGCTCTCTATTGTGCATGAGTAGAAGTTCTTAAGGATCTTCTGACTGACTTGGAACTTCCTTAGGCGCCTGAGGAAGTAGAGGCGTTGCTGTGCCTTCTTCACAACACTGTCAATGTGTGTGGTCCATGTCAAGTCCTCGGATATGTGGACTCCGAGGTACTTGAAACTGTTCACTCTCTCAACCGGTGCCCCGTCGATGCTGATGGGGCTGTAGTCCCTGACCCCCGACCTCCTGAAGTCCACAATCATCTCTTTTGTTTTAACACTATGTAACAACTATCAAATGCACTCACAGCACACACATCCACACGCACACACTCACTTTAAACAAACAACTCACTGCAGCACCCACTTTGATTTTGATTTTGATTTGATTTGAAATCTTTATTTCGAACATGTAAATGAATACAAACAAAATAAATAACTAAACAAAATCAAAACATAACTCAAACTAAATAATAACTAAACAAAAGCAAAACATAACTCTATTTACATGTTCGAAAAGGAGTAGGAAGAAGTATACACCCGTGAATATCAAGTCCCTTCCTCATCCCTGTACCTCGTGAACATCATTTCCTTAACACTTTAAGTGCCGGAAACGTGTTTAGGCGTCTTTCCTAGCCATGCTCAAGTTGCCTAGGACGCCGTAACTCGTCTTTGATATCAATATTTCAAAAATCTGTGATCGGAATCATATTTCCCCTCTGCAGCCTTCACACACAGTTCTGATCTCCTCTCAATCCTCTAGCGGTTCAAGAGTGCCATCTGGTGGCCGATCGGCAGATCGCCCAACAGGAAGTCATGTGGATGAAGTGGTGATCACCCATATTACTTCCGGGCACTCGCTATAGGTCCCGGGACTCGAGCTCGACACAATACATAGCGATCCGTTGCCAATAACTCGATAAACAACATGATTTGGACGTATATACTATTAAACAACCTGGAAATGGACCGGGTATTTCGACATCCCATAATGGAAAACTGTCTACCCCACGCTGATCGCCCAACGGCCCGAGGAGACTGGGGTGAGTTTTAGCGTGTAATATTACCGTGTTCGATACTAACTGATCTGATGAACATATGACCCACATTAGATGAATGGTATAACGCTGCCCACGGAATTATAAACGCCCCCTCGCCCATCCGGTCAACATCAGATGACGTGTAGTAACTTCCAGAAGTACGTCCAGTTGGAATTTTTTATATCGCGCCGATTGCTATCAAACTGTATTTCATCATCAATATAATGCATTTGGGGCTATAAATCACGTTCTGGAGAAAGCTGCAGAAAGAGATGAAAACATACTTATACTTTAGACCATATTTTAGTATGAATATGTGAATGAAAAAGTTTAACGTTGCTACACCATGAACAATACATATAGGACCTTGAATGGGCCCTAATAATGGCAATCTAGCAATAGAATTTAAAAAGTTATAGCCCTGCAAAGAAGGGGAACTTCTCCATGTTAAATAGAGCTGGCAACGGATGGTATATCATGAATTTAGCCTTAGGCAATCAAAGTGTTAAACATCAGTTTGAATTGTCTCATGTTTGGACATTGCTTTAGCACCACATTTAGACTGTTCCACAGTTTCACTCCACATAATGAGATGCAGTGTCTTCTCATGGTAGTGCGTACATTTAGAACTTTTAAATTGAGTTCTCCGCTCAGATTATAACCCCCCTCCCTATCAAAGAACAGTTCTTGAATGTTTCCTGGAAGTACATGACCTTTTGCTTTATACATTAATTGTGCCGTTTTAAATTCCACAAGATCATTTAACTTTTATGTTTTTGACTTTAAAAATAATATGTTTGTGTGATCACGATAACCTGTAATGTGAACTATCCTTATGGCCCTTTTTTGGAGTATAAAAAGTGGTTGTAGTGTAGAATTATAAGTGTTTCCCCAGACTTCAGCACAGTAATTTAAATATGGTAAAACTAGTGAACAGTAGAGAATGTAGAGTGATTTTCTATCCAGAATGTGCTTTACTTTACTCATGACTGAAATGCTTCTTGACAGTTTAGATTGTACATGTTTTATGTGAGGTTTCCAACAGATTTTATGGTCTATTATTACACCTTGTAAATATTGTATTGTAATATGTATTAATTTGTTGTTTCATACATAGCCATCATACGCATTTATGTGATACTGTGATGATATCTACCTGTCAATCTAGCCCTGCTACTGATCATGACGGCAACCTAGCCTGTTGACTGATTGCCAATTGTTCCCACCTGGATGTTGTCAAGTACAGCCTAGTTAAGGTTTGTTTGTCACAATTGTCATTGCACACTGAAGAAGGCCGGATGGCTGAAAGCGTTTTGTGCGTTATACAACTTGTGCATATAAAAATAAAAACGATTTTCCCAGAGTGCGGTCCCTATTCCATTTTTTGCAACTTAATTAATGTTGGACTACGCACCTGTCTGAGCGCAGTGGTTACCCCTTTTTCTACTATTATTACACCTAGGAATTTATTTTCATAAACTCTATCAAGAATAACATCATTTATTTTAACTTGTACTTGAGTATTTAATTTCCAAATAACATAATTTTTGTTTTGCTCAAGTTCAATGATAATTAGTTTCTATCAAACAATTTTTTTTATTTCTTCATTTCAGATGTGATGACCTCTAAAAGCTGCTGGATATTCTCACCAGAAAAAAAAAGATTAGTGTCATCCCCAAATAAAATACATTTAAATATATTGGATACTTTACATATATCGTTAATGTACAAGATGAACAGTTTTGGACCCAACACTGACCCCTGGGGGACACCACAAGCAATGTCCAAACATTCAGATTTATAATCTCTCATTGTCACAAATTGTTGTCTTTTATTTAGATAGCTTCTCAACCAGTCCAATACTACCCCCCTGATCCCATATCTTTCCAATTTCCTGATTAATATATCATGATTAATAGTATCAAATGCTTTTTTTTAGATCAATGAATACTCCAGCTACATGTTTTTTTTTATCTATTAATGCTAGTGATGTTGACCGGTGTGTTCTGAATCCATACTGTCTATCGGTGAGTAAATTATGTTTATCAATGAATTTATCTAATCTGTTGTTGAATATATTCCAAACACCTTTAATATTATATTAGTTGTTTTCTAATATTCTACTATAATGATCCTTCTTACATCTTCTCATAATATTAGTTAACTTATTTTTATATTTCTTATATTTATTTTCTGCCTCTTTAGTTCTATGTTTTATAAATTCACTATATTTTTCTTTTTACATGCATTCTGTAATCCCCTTGTGATCCATGGGCTGTCTGAGTGTTTATGTTTACTGCTATATTCTTTTATTGGACAATGTTTATGATATAATAAGTTAAATATAGATAAGAATGTTTCATATGCTTTATCAGTGTCATCTTCCTCTTTATATACTATCTCCCAATTTTGTAGTAGAAAATCATTTTTGAAAGCGTTCATTGATTCTTCTGTCCTTACTCGTTTAAATTGTAGTTTATTGTCCTGCTTGTTTTCTGTGTAGTTGTTGTCATAAACTGTAAAAACTGGTAAATGGTCGCTGATGTCATTTATTAGTAATCCACTCACTGTATTGTTTTCTATAATATTCGTAAATATATTGTCTATCAGAGTGGCACAATGGGATGTGATTCGGCTGGGTCTTGTGATTTTTGGATAAAGGCTCAAACTATACAATGTGTTGATGAATTCCTCAGTAATTTTTTGTTTGTTTGGATTTAAAAGATCAATGTTAAAATCCCCACAGATGAAAATAGCCTTTTGATTATTGTTTATATACTGTACATTTCTTCCATCCAGTCCTTGAAAACTTCAATATTTGAACCTGGTGCTCTATATATACAGCTCACAATTATATTTTTCTTTTTTTCTACACATATTTCTATTGTTATACATTCTAATAAATTATCAATCACATTTGTCATTCTTTCTACAATCTTATAATTCAAGTTATTATCCACATACACAGCCACTCCTCCTCCACTCTTATTTTTTCTGTTCATATAGTTGATTTCATATCCGACCATTTCAAAATCCATTCCCTTTTCCTCGTTCATCCAAGTTTCTGAAATGGCAATTATGTTAAATGGTTGTGTAAACTGGTTTAAATATTCCTTAATGCTGTTAAAGTTTGCGTACAGACTTCTTGAATTGAAGTGAATTATTGATAGTTTGTTAACTGTCTTAATTGTCCGGTTGTACTGATCTTCTGTATAGTAGCAGCAGTTGTCGTTGATGTTGAAGAATAGATTATTGTCTGGGTCAATATCATTTTCTATATCCTGTAGATTGTGCTCAGTGTATTCAAATGTTTTAAGTAACATTTTTTCGTGTTCAAGAATCCACTGTGTCAAATCCACATTGTCTCCAGATGTAGGTGAATTGATTATTTCCGTAGGCCTATGCTTCATGGTTGTAAGTTGTGTAATTTTGTCCAGTGTGTCTCTATTACCTTACAGTCCCGTCATGATGTTTATTGGTATTTGTCCAGCTCCTCCATGTTTCTGATGAGTAGCACTTTGGCCTCATCCGGTGGTCCATTCAGCTTGATGAATACTTTGCAGCTAGAGGTCCATGTAGATTGAATTGATTGCTGTTTCCTTATGTAGCGGGCCTTTCTGGTGATGTCGGCGTTGCGCTTTGTAAGATGCTCATTGATAAAGACGTTTGATCCCATCAGTTTTCTTCCTTGTCTCAGTAGTGCAATTTTGTTTTTTCTGTTTACAAACCTCATTATGATGGCCTGTTTGTCATTGCTGTTTCTTCGGGGCAGTGGGTGGCAAGCCTCGATGTTATTGCAGTCCAGCTCAATCCCCTTGGACTGAAGGAAGGCAGCCACTTGTTGCTCCACAGAGTTTGTATCCAGCGCACTCGGCTCTTCCCCGTTGACAGCGGTCACCGCCCGAGCGTATGACCGGGGTTTGATTTGGAGCCCAGTGACAATAATGTCATTCATCCTGGTGTATTGCTCCAGGTCCTCCACTCTTCTCTCCAGAAAATTCATTCTCTGGTCTTTCTCATCGTTCTGCAGCCTCAGAGCCTTTACCTCCTCCACCAATTCAACGGATGGCTTTCTGTTGCCGTTTGACATCAGAGACCTCCTCCGCCAGAAAATCAAGAGATCTTTTAATCTCGTCAACTTCCTAATTTTTCTTTGGTCCCATTTTCGCTTGGCTTTGACTGTGCTGTCAGTTTTAGATAAGAATACACACCAAGAATACACACCAAAACAACAAACAAACTCCGTTGCGAGCGGCAACCAAACTCTCGCGACTTTCTCTCTCTCAGTCGGAAGTCTTTACTTTACCCACTTTAGACACACTTTATATTTATTGGTAAAGAATTTGCACTACAACCTATACCTCATTACACCTTACTGTAATTTTTACCTAAATTGTACCTCATCCCATTTCTGCATTGTACTGTATAGTATATAGCAGGGGTCAGCAACCTTTTTGACATGTAGTGCCTGTTTGAAATATAGTTGTAACTAGTGTGCCTCAACAATATTCCATGCACCGTACATTTTCTTCTCATAATCAGGTATTTTTAATGATAATTTTTACATTATTACATCATTATTGTTATTGTTATTATTAACAATATTATTATGATGGTTGTATCAACCCTAAATCTGAGTTGGGGGGGGGGATGCAATGCAGACAAACAGCTGCATACAGTGCGACCATTTCACTCACATTTGCCCATTCATTTTTGGACACATCATCGGTGTGTGTACTGTACGTGTGCTGTCATAGCTCCACCTACAGGCCTAATGGAGAACACCAGGAGAACACCAGGATGTGAATGGAGGGTGAATGAGAGGTATATCGTGTAAATAAGTTTTGATTGATCGCAAGACTACACTGTAAAAAATGTTTATTGTCATTGTTTTACGAACACAAGTTGACTTGGTAATACTCACATTTTGAGTAAAAAAAATTGCTTTTAACATGTGCAATGTTCAATGAAATAGAAAAATGTATAATACAATTTGTTGATTAATCCCACTGGTCACAATGGTGACCGTAATAATGTTTTTGTTATAAGGCTCTGCAAATGTTACTGAATGATGTAGCAATGTATTTCCAGCTAAATTGAAATAATAAACAAATAAATGGTCTCAATTAAATATGTGGTAGTAAAAAGAACCTGTGGGAGGTTTTCAACAAGATAAATGCGACAACAGTGCAAAATATTTCACTATAATATTTCAAAGAAAAAGAAAAAAAAATTATAATAATTTCTTTTAAATTTTTTTTATGCTGCCCCCTGTGCCTATGAAAATGCCCCCGCGTGCCTAGGCTTGCCTACCCCTGGTATATAGTATATTGTATTGTAACTCAGTTACTTTTCTACTCTGCATTGTATATTGTATATATGTATATATTGAACACTTTTGTCTACGTACTTGACTTCTATTTTATACTTACTATACTTATTTTATACTTATCTATTTTTATCTAGCACAATCTCTGGAGCATAACAGAAAGAAGCATTTTATATAAAAGTATTCTGTACTTCTGTATGACAACTAATAAAGAAACTTGAAACTTGATTACAAAACACTAAACCTAGTACCAGACAGTAACTACAAACACTAAGACTAAAAAAGTTAACCTAATACAAGACAAGAAGAGTAACACTATAGACTAACAGGGGAACGTGAAGAAGAGCAAGAGAGAGAAGGGGAGAGAGAGCGAGAGAGAGAAGGGAAAGAACACGAAGGGACAGAAATACAAGGAACACACATACAGGGACGGGGAGAGGTAGAGCAGGGGAGAACAGTCCATGGACCGGTGGGACATTACACAGGGGGTGAATCCTATACAGCACCAGCTTGTCCTTGAGAAATGGTTGCGAACAGGAAAGATTTACTGTAGGAGTAAAGATTATTATCCTACAAGCTGACAGATCAATGCCCCCCCCCCCCCCCACCACCGCATAGGTCTAATGTTTACATACATAGGCTCTACATGGGCACCCTTCCCAGTAGATTAAGATATGCCCAAATCGAATCGAATCGGATCAGGTAATCACTGCTGATACCCAGCCCTAGTATACAGTACATCAGGGGTCGGCAATAGGCGGCCCGCGGGCCGAAATTGGCCCGCCAGCAATCATTTCTGGCCCGTCAGTTTATTTTGAGAATATGATATTTATTTTACGCGCTGGAAATATTCACTCGTGACGCCAGAGTGTCTTTGAGAAGCTGTATCTATCTATTCACCATCTATGTCTGTCACTATAGCCAATTGAAATGCTAGAAATGGTCACATGGACTGGGAGAACCAATGGAAAATTCGTATAGTTGCGTGTATATTTTCCCTAACGCACGCTCACTTCCGCGTTCGGGTACCGGGCCGCATGTAGTCTTTTACCAGCAAAAATGTGTTAAAAAAAAAGAAAAAAACGTCTTTGGATAGCTTCTTTGCAAAGGGGAAATACCAACTGAGGAGCCAGAAGAGGAGCCTACGACCTCCAAGACACATAAAGCTTCTTTTAATAAACTTTAGAGTCATACTTAAAATACGGGTTTATCGCAACAGGTGACTCTTGCAACGTCCTCTCTGCATAATATGTGGCGACAAGATAGCAAACGAGGCAATGATGACAACTGTGTTCAAGTTGGCAGATAAAGTAGCTGCATTCAACGCCAATCTGGAATTGGAGGGCGGCGAGTGAACATTTGACATGTTTCAAACATTAGCAGGGATTTTGGAGGACTGAAACAAGCCCAGGGCAGTTATGGTGAGTCGTGTTTTCATGCATTCTGTTCTGCTGTTCATGTGTTGCTTATGCACTCGCCGCGGTGCTGCATGAAAATCAAATGCCCATCCTACTGATCTGCTGTTCATGTGTTGCTTATGCACTCGCCGCGGTGCTGCATGAAAATCAAATGCCCATCCTACTGATCTGCTGTTCATGTGTTACTTATGCACTCGCCGCGGTGCTGCATTTTTACTATCATTATATTAAATTAGCCATTGGCTTGGGGGAAAATTGGCCCGCAGCCAAACCTAATTGCAGACCCCTGCAGTACATGTACCTGCCTACTCTGAGAATGGGTTGAAAACTAGCGAACATCACCTAGATACTGTGATAAAACACAGTTGGATATTGTATTGTGTTGCATCTGCCCTTGAAAAAATTTAATCATGCATGCATGTGCACACAATGTGTCCCTATTGTTAAGTACACAAGAAAGTGCTTTTCTAAACCAGTTGCCAAAGTGTTGACAGCAGCCTTTAAAAAGTGCCTTTGGGAGCACAGTGGCCAGGCGTGGACGTCATGATGGTTATATATGGAACAGGACAGAAAGAACCGCACTATACTGCTGAGAGGAGAACATTTTCAGAAAATTTTCACATGCACAATATACTGTACTTCTTCAGAAAAGGACAGCAGACTTGGGCATAAAAAAAATATTGTTTGTTTCCTGTTGGTTGTTAGTTAAGGCATGGGTAGGTAGGGAATTTATTTTATTTTATTTTTTTATTTTATTCTTTCCCACGGCGACTATGGATAGGGAATTTCTTTATTTAATTAAAATGTTCACAACAACATGGATGCATGTACTCTGCCAGCATGTTTAATATCCATAATACTAAAGGTTTGACTAAGATTTATATGAAACTTTATTAAAAAAAAAAAAGAAAAAGAAAAAAATCCTTTTTTTTTTTTTTTTAAACTCATAAAATATATTGGGTCGCACCTAAATCGGCAGGGTCGGTCGGCAACCGGAAACAAACAATATTTTTTGTTATGCCCTGGGACTATGTTTAATAGACCCCTTTTTCAAAGTGTTTTGACCTTTTGTATTGACCACTGGTTAAATGATACCGTCCGAGGACACAGAATAGCAGGCTGAAATTGACCACCACCAGTTAAAGGGAAGGTTCTTCCTTACCAGTGATGTTTCTCAGATTAGCTCCGTAAATTTTGCCACAAGCTGACTGAGGCTCACTGAAATCTACTTTGTGTGCACTATAGAGTAAATGTCTTGAGAAATGTCAATCACTCAATAACCTTTGTCTGGTGGGTGAACCCAATGTAATGGTCCAAGTCAGTAAAAGTAATGGATCGGAACTCTGTATCAGATGATATTAAAATATCCAGTACAATGATGTTTTAATTCAGTCATAAAAAGATTATTGTGGAATGTTAATGTAAAATCCGTCCTTCTCTACGGTTCAGAGACTTGGAGAATGACGAAAAGAACATTGCAGAAGATACAGACCTTTATAAACAGCTGTCTGAAACGCATCTTTGGGATCAGGTGGCCAAACAAGAATGAGGAACTATGGCTGAGAGGAAGACAGGGACCAGTAGAGAAGCAGATCCTGAGACGAAAGTGGGGATGGATAGGCCACACTTGGAGGAAACCGGCAACCAGTACTACATGCCAGGCCCTGACTTGGAATCCCCAGGGGAAGCGGAAGAGAGGGCGGCCTAAGAACACCTGTAGGCGGGACACTGAGGCAGAGCTCAAGAGACAAGGAACTAACTGGGGGGAGGCAGAAAGGACAGCCCAAAGCCGTGTTGGATGGAGAATAGTCATAGTCCATCACAGTCGAGAATGCAGCTGTGACCGCGTCCCCGACCGCCAAGAACCTTGGTGTTGTCCTCGACGACCAGTTGAACTTCTCTGCTCACATCGCAGCGACAACTAGAACCTGCAGATTCCTCCTGAGCAACGTTAGAAGGATACGCCCCTTCCTGACAAAAGAAGCCACCCAACTCCTCGTCCAATCAACAGTCATCTCCCGCCTCGACTACTGCAACGCACTGCTAGCTGGCCTCCCGGCCACTGCCACCAAGCCTCTTCAACTCATTCAAAACGCAGCGGCCCGCCTGATATCAAACCTACCGAAGTCGGCCCATGTCACCCCACTTCTTAGGGACCTGCACTGGCTCCCCATTGCTGCACGTATCCGCTTCAAGGCCCTCGACCTAGCATACCGTGCAGCAAAGGGAACCGCTCCCGCCTACCTCCGGTCAATGGTCTCTAACTACACACCCTCAAGACCCCTACGCTCTGCATCTTCTGGCCGCCTCAGACCTACTCCTATCCAAGCTCCCGGAGGGTCATCAAAGAGAAGCCGCCTATTCTCAGTCCTTGCCCCACAATGGTGGAATGAACTACCCATCCCAGTTAGGACAGCCGAATCCCGTCCAATCTTTCGCCGTCGACTAAAGACTCACTTATTCAACCACTATCTGAAATGATAAAAAAAAAAAAAAAAATCTAACCCTGACTAACCTTACTGTCATGCACTTGTCCTAATAAACTAACCTACACTGTAACACGCAACACTTGATGAACATTGTTACTCAGCTGATAGAGTTGTACCCTTCTTGCTGTCTTGTCGTACAGAACTTGTAAGTCGCTTTGGATAAAAGCGTCAGCTAAATGACTAAATGTAAATGTAGATGGCCTATGCTCCATTGGGAGCGATGGGCCTAAGTAAGTAAGTAAGTAAGTAAGTAAGTAAGTAAGTAAGTAAGTAAGTAAGTAAGTAAGTAAGTAAGTAAGTAAGTAAGTAAGTAAGTAAGTAAGTAAGTAAGTAAGTAAGTAAGTAAGTAAGTAAGTAAGTAAGTAAGTAAGTAATGTAATACATATACGTTTTGCAGCTGTATGATTTGATTTGTTATAAGTGTTTTGGTGCAGCCTCTCTGAGCACAACAAACTCTCAGTAGGCTGAGGGGGCGTGGCCTTCTGTTCACTAGACATGCTTTATTGTATTACGACTTGTTCTTACACCATTCAGCTAGATGTGACTGGTGGGACAACCAGAGCAGCTAAATGTGGCTGATTGGACAATCAGAGATGCTAGATGTGACTGATGGGCCCATCAGAGTAACCTGTGTTTATTAATTATTATGTAATATTTCAGAGGAAGCAGATTGGATATCTGAAGGTTTGATTCTGTTGATATCCAGGGGGTAGTTATCATTTTCACAACAACAACTAATTCTAGTTGTTCTAATATCTTTGGTAATTGTATGTCGACATACCATCTGTTAAAAAATGCAACAACATTGAACTGTGGGGGAATGTATACGGTGGCTCTGTGTTGAAATGGTATCATTGTGAAGCTCCAATGTGGCTGCAAACCAAGCATCCCCCAATACTGTCCCTAAAACTAAACCAGAGCCAACAGAACCAGAAGTCTAGGCTGAGTGGTGGGCATGTCGGGAGAGGAGCAGATAATACGGTACAATAATCACACAGAGAAACTGATTTTTATCATATTTACATGAAGGGTGTACAAACTACAAAGACAGTCGTGCAGAACAAAAGAGGACTGGATTTTCATGCCATTCCCCTTTAGTGGTTTGGTTATTAAACAGAGCTGCTACACAATGGAACAGAAGCTGGTAGAATAAAGTCATAACGTCTCAATAATGTCATCTCATGTACAGTAGGATGCTCAGTGAATAGAGGAGACATGGCATGTGTGTGAGTTATTCAGACTTAATGAAGGAATATAAAAAAGGTGGCAAAGATGAAGCCATTTATTTTCCTGGAGCGTAAGATGTATATGTGACAGACAGACACAATATCACAAAGAGGTCATCTCGTAACAAGAACGTCACATGTTTGAACTTTAGTCAAAGTGATGTCAAACTTTAGTCTGCTTGCACTGTGTGTAATATAATGGTAGTCTGTTTTGGTAAATAGTCTATTTTGATAGATAGTCTATTTCAGTTAGACTATTTAAGTCCAATATTATAGTACCAATGTACCAACACAAGATCCTCACTCGCTGGGCAAACCACTTTGAGTCTCTACTCAATCACACCAACCACACTGACCGGCATATCCTGGATAATCTCCCAGACATGCCACCAGTCACGCACTTGGACACCCCACCACTTTTCTGAGACCCATCAAGCCATTGCGGGTCTAAAGAACAGTAAAAGCCCTGGACCCGATGGCATCCCAGCAGAGGTTTTCAAACACGGAGGGTACCTCCTCACGTGCCCGTCTGCACCTCCTGGTCTGCAACATCTGGGAACATGAGACCCTCCCGCAGGAATGGAAGAATGCAACCATTGTGGTCATCTACAAGCAGAAAGGGGACAGAGCAGTCTGCGGAAATAGCAGTGGAATCTCTCTCCTCTCCATCGCAGGGAAAGTGATGGAGAAGATCATGCTGAACAGGCTGGTGGAAAACATCTCGAAAGCTGTTCTTCCAAAAACCCAATGTGGTTGTCGGAAGACCAGATCCACCACCGACATGGTCTTTGTCCTGAGACAGCTTCTAGAGAAGAGCAGAGAGCATCGCCAGGATCTTTACATAGCCTTCATAGACCTTAGCAAAGCCTTCGACACCATCAGCCATGAGCTGCTCTGGAAACACCTCAACAAACTAGGGGTACAACCCAAGTTTCTCTCCATCCTTCAGCAGCTGCATGACGGGATGCAAGCCAGAGTCCAGTGGGTGAACTCCAGTCAGAATTATTTAAGGTTAATGTTGGGGTGAAGCAGGGCTGTGTCTTGGCTCCGGTGCTCTTTAATCTCCTCCTCTCTGCCATCACCTGCCTCTTCCACCGAGCCTTGGGACATGAAGAATTCCCCCACACAGACATCCTCAACAACACCAACTCAATCTGTATGTTGTAGCTGTGGACAAAAAACCTCTTCGCTGGATAGGGCACACCATTCGTATGCCTGACCCTCGCGTGCCCCGCCAAGTCCTCTATGACCAACTGAGAGGAGCAAAGGGGCTGCTGGAGGCCAAAAAAGATGCTTTAACACTAGCACAACCATGGAGAAAATGCTACTAATTCCCGCCAGGAACGGGTCAGATGACCCGACAGCTTATATGAGAAATATGAGAAAAATAAACAGTGTAAACTATATAATTACCTCTGAATATAAATATATGAGGTTGTGGTATAATATAATGTCCTCATGTAAAGATATTCCCCTCCCCTGTGTCCCCTTACCTGTGCCCCCCCCCCCTCTCTGTGGAATAAGACATTCCCCTCCCCTTTCTCCCCAATCCTATGCCCCCCCCCCTTTTCTCCCCAATCCTGTGCCCCTCTCCCCAAACCTGTATCCCCCCCCCATTTGACCTATCAAATGGGACCACATCCCCCCCTTGTTAACTACATAAGTCTCCTCCCGAGATCAATCCAGGGCCCTCATTCATCAACGTGTTCTACGCACAGATCTGTGCTTACCCTGTGCGTACGATCATTTCTAAGCAAAGAGTGGGATTCATCAATTTCGATTTGAACTTGACTCCGTGCTTACATCTACGCACAGTTCAGACCTGGCGTACCTAGCGCCCAGTGGTAGAATATATTATTACAACAAGGAAATGAGCTTCTGTGCATAATAACACTGGCATGTTCTGTACGAACCGTAGTTCATTATAGTTCATTGTAAAATAGCAACAGTAGTGTAATTATGGTCAAAACCCTATAAATAGCATTTGGAATAATAGATCTTTCTCTCAGAATGAATGCAGCATGGTTTATATAGCGTTATCGGAATATACGGGGTGTAGGCTACTGACTGACTGCGCTCCGTGTAGCTTGATTGATTGATTGATTGAAAAGTTTATTAACAGATTGCAGAATGGGTACAGTACAGTACAGCTCAGTACATACAATTGTTAATTGGGGATGCAGACCAACTTTCGTCCTGTTTACATCAGGGTCCCCCATTTTCAATTGATCATAAATCATAAAGCTCAACTCGTTATTATTTTGCGCACAGACCGCCGAAACACGGGAACGTTTTGATTATATTTAAAAGGCTTTACGTTAAACGAAACAAGTGGAATTTCGAAGCTGTAAGCAGAATAAGTCATATGAATATAGTGTTCTTCCCCCTTTTTACTGTATAAGAAAGAATAGAAAACGCATTGCAATGACACCATGCAGATAGTGGACAGACTATGTATATGATGGGATTCAAGTTCGCGTTTTTGTTGCTCATAGGCATGCTGTCAGAGTATGATATCTTAATCAAACATTCTAGAACATTTGTCGTCACAGATCATGTCCTAATAGAACATAGGCTATGGCATGGATCGTGATATTGTGTGGACTGTTATTATTACTGTACACCGGTACCACCCATTGTGACAACAGCCTTGTGAGTCCCGCACACAAACATGATGGAATTCAAGTTCATGTATTGAAAGGCATGCCTACATCATACATGCAGTGAGATTCATTGTTCTTGTATATGCTCTCTATTATTGTTTATATAGGCTACCCAATACTGACATCAAAATAGATTGTAGTATGCCTCTAGAAATCATATGCAGCAGGTATAAAATTGACGGGAGATCCATCGCGATTTGGAATAGAATTGAGGAGAACTTTAATCCCTGGGTATCAATCAAACAACACGGGAAAAGGCAGTCATATTCCAGCGCGGTCTTTATTAGCCGACAACAAAATAGATGCCTCTAAAAATCATATAGCCAATCGAACACAACTAATAAAGGCATTCATATTACAGCACGGTTATAATGACACACAACCAACGCCAAACAGTGGTCAACGAACGGTCTTTATTAGTATTCTGAGCTGTCCAGGCAGAATTGCAGCAATGGTCTTAGGGAGCCGTTGATATCTGACATCACCGTTTACAAGTCCGCCTTTTATTATTTATCCCATAATACGCGATAGTGTCTTCTTGGTTCGACAGCAGTGAACAATCTTCGTGGAGTTTCTCAGGGTTCCGCTCGGGTCAGTCCATTATTTCACATCCCATGGGGGGTGTTTCCTCATTTTCATGACCATATATGGATAATCATGCACGAGCATTGACGGTAGAACAAAGTGGTATTCATCAACACGGAGGGGCATAGAGCCTGCGTACGCACCGTGTGATGAATCCCGACTTCCCTGTGCTTACACTAGTTCTACATTCCGTGCTTACGTGTGGAAATAGAAATGTTCTACGCACACTATTGATGAATGAGGGCCCTGGTCTTCTCACCTGGGTCATTTCAGCTGATCACCTGGGGCGAAGCCCTCAGCCATTCTCTCTCTTGTACTATGTATATTTCTATCTGTCTGGATAATAAACCATATTATCTTGACCTCGGTTGACTGAGAACATTCTTCTTCAGGATATCCACGAATATCCCACAATTGGCGTCTACGAACTTGTGACGGACTCTTTGCGTCCCACAGGCGTGCTGTATTGTTTCATCGATACAGAGAAAAGTGAGTATAATAGATGGTCGACCAAAAATGTATGGCAAGGAATTAAAACCTTCAGGCTTTTCTCTGTGCCAGGTGAATGTTACAGAATGTTGTCAAATATTGAGATCATGGCTGAGTAATAATAATGTGCATTAATATATCTGATCTGTATTGAAAATCGTTACCAGGGCAACGCGTGCACCTGGGTCCTTATCAGGCGGTTCTGAGAGGATGGGTTATATGTGCTATTCCCGAAAGCTTTGGCACAAAATAAGGTTGTTGGATTGCTAACCCTAGCCTAGCTGATGCAGGCAAAAATATAGGCAACAAAAGAAGAAACGTGGGCTTATTAGATGTGATATCCTTGGAAAACGCTACTCTGTTAGAACCTATTCTGTGATTCTTTTGGCAAAGAGGCGGGAAGATAGGACCGAGAAGCTGATAAAGAATCATAATTAGATTTACCAGAGTAACGTCATAATATTCATTGTTTCAACCTCAAACTAAGCCCACAATCTCTTCCATTCCTGAAAACGATGTATTCGGATTAAATTAACCAATTGATCATACAGATAGCGGGAAGATGATTACGCAATGTCCTAGTAGTACATGATTACGCGATGTCCCGGGAGTACGTGAATGTACATTAAACGGGACATTAGTCGCGGAAAGTACATTAAACGGGACATTAGTCGCGGGTTGAAGAGACCGAGAGTGTGATTAAAAGGTATATATAATCTAATATAGCGCTGTTAAATTTCGAAGTTCAGGGTTCGGTCGTTATGTTTTAAAAACGATGTATAGTTAAACCGAGGGTAAACAAGCCTTGTCGCAGCAGGGTGCTGGCCGACTAAACGAACAGCGATCCAATACAATCAGGTATACAAACACGTTAACTTACCGTACTTTTCGGACTATAAGCCGCGGCTTTTTTCCCCATTTTTCGACCCTGCGGCTTATATAACGGTGCGGCTTATATGTGGACCAAACCTGAAAATATTGCTTTTTTTACTGCATTGAAATGTTATTTATCTGTTCCCTTATTTGCTAAACTTAATACAACTTGTAAATTAGTTAATTCTTGTTATTTGTCCGACAGTATTGTGACAATCCCCTCTGTGCACGAACCCTTACATATGGTAATTAAACATTAAAACACCTGCGGCTTATAGTCCAGTGCGGCTTATATATGTACACATCATTCAATTTAGCTGCTGCGGCTTATAGTCGGGTGCGGCTTATAGTGCGAAAAGTACGGTATATATATTATTGTTTGTTTGTCTGTTTAAGTCTCGTTTGTATGTGCACAAGTATTATAGGACCCGTCGTGTTGCTTTATTGAGTCAAGAACCGGCTGCTGATAGCGCGCCGAGCATTGGGACCGTTATACAGAGAATAACATTGGGGTGCAACTCACGCGACAAACTAGGATACTAATTTCCGGAACCAACAAAACCGGCCCACGGGAACGACCATTTGGGAAGTATAGTTTTATCGTTTCAGTTTGTTTACGTTTCACATATGCACAGGCGCGTTCATTCGGTAACAAAACGCTGGTTTAGGTGAATTCCAGGCTATTGAGAGCTCGTGGAAAAAATACTGCATGGATTGCAAAGCGTTATTTCCGAGATGAATGGGAACGCGTGAACGTCGCTTGGACTGATGACGTCATACAAAAGTGCGATATGAAACTATCCATGGGCGAACGTAAGGTTTAATATGCCCGAGGCCGAGGGTATATGAAATCCACGTATAGTATATGTTTTAATTGTATGTGTAAATACACGCTGCAAGGGGGTAATATAATATGGTTATTCAATAACTGAACTGAACTGTGAGGATCCAACGTGAACACGGCAGCTTTTCCCGGTGAGTATGAAAATCATAAATATAGATGCATGACACAACTATCATCTCAGTTACAGTAAATTACAACTATCTCAGATCACTTGAGTGTTTATGTTGCTTTTACACGTTATAAGTCACATAAAGCTAGTTTTAAATAGGATTCTAATCAATTGGATAGATTTGATCTAAAAGCTAAAGAAAGAATAACAACCTTTCTTTAGAGATAATGAATAAATGCAGATAAGGTTTAGATGAGGCCAAATCATGCCTCTTTTCCACAGTAACATTGATGAGATATGTATATTGTGTGAGATAAAAAAAAAGAGAAGGACTAGCTAATGTTTATTGAGCACACATGCAGTCAAAGAGACTTCACCCAAACGAAAAGAAAAGAGTGGGAAATTAACATGTTTTTGTGTTTACAGGAAGCAAGCAGACAATCAAGAGGCAGACTGAGTTAACTCTAAATTGAATTCACAGAGCAGTGTTTAAACACTCACTCGTATCACAAAAGACATGATGATGCATGACACATGATATCAGTTACTGGGAATTACAACTATCCAACAAATCATTTCTATTTTTAAAACAGTGTATGTTGTAACTCCCACATTTTGATACGGGGTACCATAGAAAATCATGCATCATAACTGAACACAACACAATTTATGAGTAACACACACTTCCAGTATAAGCGCCAAGACCTTATATAGATGAAGACTAGATGACGTGTGTTTGAACTCAAAAATCAAAGAGAACACACTCAAAAATGGTCTTAGGAGTGGAAAATTAACATGTGTTTGTAGTTTCAGTCTGGCTCTGAGGCGAGATGCAGAACAGTGCAGGTCTACACCCAAATTGTATCACAAAAGACAGAAACTCCAACAATTTGCATGTCAACATGTGTGGAGCTGAAAGACAATCGATTGACCAGTTAAAACAAATCTGCATCCAAACACCCACATGTAAATTTTGTTTACAGAAACAAAGCTATTCAGAGTGGACACTTAAAACCCAAGGGGTATGGCATGGGTGAGACAAAGCAATGCAAATGCCTGCACTCTGACCACAGGCTTGGTGGACTCACCTGACAATGCAAATAGCCAGAGAGGACTCTGACCACACCTAGAGACTCAACGTATTATAGTATAAACACAGGTGATGATGTTGCAGTCATGAAAGTCTACCTAATTCCCATACTAACAATAACTAACCAGTTGTTTTCATCATCTCTTTTCAAGAGGCACACGAATTAGAGATATGAATTCTGAATAAAACCAGACAAAGTAGAAGTGCCCGAGTTGAAAGATTAATGATGAAAACAACTTCACTTGCAATCTCCTCCTTCTATCTGCTTACAACCACTAACTCCTTGCAATTTCAAGTCTTTCCATGACTGCAAATATCAACCACCAAAATTGGAGCACAATTATCTAAATCAGGGAGGGGCAACTGGCGGCCCGCGGGCCGCATGCGGCCCTCACCGACGTTTCATGCGGCCCCAGGCCAATATATATATAAAAAAATATATATATATAATATTTTTTTATTTTTTTATTTAAATTTTTTTTTTAATTTAAATTTTTTTGTATTGTATTCGACTAAGAAGAGTTGGCAGTCGACTATGGCTCCTTTCGATCGATTAGTCGACTATTTGATTAATAGGGGTCAGCCCTAGTGTGGACACATGAAACGCTGTTGAAAGTGCCGTGCAGCAATATGGGGGTTTTGATAAACTGTCGGCTGTTGTTACCGATGGAGCACCGGCAATGAAAGGAAAACGCACAGGATTCGCTGGGCTTCTAAGGCAGAGTGGCGTTGAGTGTCCAATGCTGCACTGCATTATACATCAGGTAAGTTCGCTAACATAATTTCCATCTATTGTGGGTCACTAATAATGACCAATGCGAATCGAGTGTAGTCAAATTATATGCGAGAGTCGTTAAATCGTTTTTCTTTTTTTTTATCTGATATAGGAGGCTCTCTGTGCCAAGAAGCTTGACTATACAGCCATGTTATGGATTTGGTTACCAAGGTTACCAATCTAATTCGTGGAGGCAACAGGTCACTAAACCATAGAAAGTTTGTCTCCTGTTTGGAAGAGATGGACACTGATTATGGCGACTTGCAGCTACACACAGAAATCCGATGGCTGAGCCGTCGGAAAGTACAGGAGCAACATTGAAACACTGGAAATGCAATTCAATGATCGGTTTGAAGATTTCAACGGCATGCAGTCACGGATAGCGCTGTTTGCCGGCCCCCTCACCGCTACGGTGTCAGAGCAGCCCCCACCGTTGCAGCTTGAACTGTGCGAGCTACAGTCAGATCCTTTTTTTCAAGCAAAGAGAAATGAGAGGGGAATTTCATTTTGGAAACTGCTACCTGAGCCCCGCTTCCCACTCCTCAGGGACTTTGCCCTCTCTATGGCCAGTATGTTTGGGAGCACATACATATGCAAGAGCAATTTCTCAAACATGAAGCACATCAAGTCAAAGGAGAGAAACAGGCTGTCGGATGAAACATTATTTCATCTGATGCAGATTGCATGCACAAACATTGAAGTTGACATTCCTGCTATTGTGCGCCAACAAGAGAGACCACAAGTGTCTCATTAAAGACAGGGGGGGAGGAGATGATGAAGAGGTGTAGAGGGGGGGGGGGAAGGAGATGATGAAGAGGTGTAGAGAGGGGGGAAGAGATGATGAAGAGGTGTAGAGAGGGGGGGGGGGAGATGATGGAGAGGTGTAGAGAGGGGACCATTATTATTATTATTATTATTATTATTATTATTATTATTATTATTATTATTATTATTATTATTATTATTATTATAACCATTATTGACCCACTGTGGGGCGAGGGTGAATGTCATGCCAGTTTGATAAAGGGTCAATGGGAGGCATGTAGTATTGCACTTTACTTTACTTGCACTTTACTTGTTTACTTTTGTAGTGTTCAGATAACACTAATAACACAAAGACAAAGCAGCATTCCTGCTGCATTTCACTACAACAGTAAATCAAAAGTGCAATAATAAATGATTTTGTTAAATGTATACACTTTTATCCTGCTACTAAACAAAACATTCCTGAGTGCTTCATATCCATAACATGCATTTCAGTGTTATAATGTTTTGTTTAGTAGCAGGATAAAAGTTTATACATTTAACAAAATCATTTATTATTGCACTTTTGATTTACTGTGAAATGCAGCAGGAATGCTGCTTTGTGTTTGTTGAGCAGTGGGCTTTAAGTTCATAAATTTATTTTATTAGAAGCCTTAATTATAATTGATAATTTTTGTATATATTTGGGGTTACACAGCAATACTTTTAAATTCAGCTGTTTATAAATTCATAAAGTTGAAATTGCATTACTAAATGCATTTGAAATGGAATAAAAACAAAGTTACAACAAATTATAATTGTTTATATACCTTGTGACTATTAGGGCTATTTGAGTGATGGGGTACTACTGGCGGGACTGCCGATAAACAATGCGGCCCCCCAGATTGATTGTGGACATTTTGTGGCCCTCACCATATACAAAGTTGCCCACCCCTGATCTAAATGTACAAGGTATACACGTACATTGATCATTTAGCTGACACTTTTATCCAAAGCGACTCACAGATTCTGTGCGACAGGACATCAGGAAGAGCACAACTCTATCAGCTGAGTAACAATGTTCATCAAAGTGTTGAGTGCCACAGTGTAGGTTAATTTTATTAGGACGAGTGCATGACAGTAAGATTAGTTAGGGTTAGATGACAAAACGAATGATTGTTTTTCATGCAAAATTAACCGGCTGCCTAGATTTTATGTTTTTCCCCATGCTAAATTATGACGAGCCACACTGAGACGTGAAGAACAACCGAGAAGTCATGGCGAGGTAAGTATCTTGAAGAAGCACACCATCGTACGCGGCCTGAGGTAAGGTCAACTTCAATTTGACATCACAGATTATAAAGATAAAAAGAAATGTTTCTGATTCCATGCAAAGATCGGATCCAAACGATATCAAATGCACGATGGTATTACACAATGAATTGAATTAACCCTAAATGATTTTCTTCTTTAGCAGAAAGGCGGTGAATCATTTATGTGAAGAATTTTCTAAGGCAATTTTATCATCCTCAGATCACAAATTGGTGAGAGGACAGGATGAGTGAGACGATGCGTGACCTGAACCACGAACGACATGCGGCCCATGGCAGACCAAACGAAGGGGAGCACAACCAGGGCGACGACACAACCTGAGAGAGCCACCATCCAACCCAGCCCACCCAGGGACGCCATCCCCAAGGAAGTGGAGCAGAGGACCACGAAGGAGACTGACCAAGGAGACACTGATGAAGAGATCAACCCTTGACGGCCTGAGAAAAGACACCTACGAGTTCAGAGTCATCACCATCAACGAGATTGCGCCTGCTGCACCACCCCGGCACTGCAGAACACGGCAGACCAAACCCATCACCTACAGAAAGGAGATGGAGCCCCGACCATCAAGGTGGACTTCCATGACCAGATTGCCATCCGTGTGAGAGAGAGCATCCTACAGACAAGCCGCTACACCAGCAAACCCTCGCCCCTCTAGTACCGCGATGATGAGGAACGGGGGGACCAACCACCACACAGCACGTTCAAGACCACCCTACAGCCATGTCTCTAGGCCTGATAACGGTCAAGCGTGAGCACAGTGGCAGACATGTGATGGTGGTGAAGAACAACATAGACTCCAGGGAAAGAGTCTGCAAGGCCACTATAGTTGACCGCCCCACTGCTACAGGTGACCCTTGACAGGGAATGGACGGCGACCAGTGAATGTTCCCGACTGCATCGTCAAGAAGAGACACATCGTCAGAGACCTGTGGACCAAGAGACTTCTGAACACACATTGTCCACATTGTTATGTATGTATTTAAATTTTACTGTGTTACTGTTTGGCCCTGCCACACGACAGACCGAGAACAGATGATCAACACGACACAGCAACTGTCAGATTCACAAACAAGAACTGTTTCACAGAGTTCATATGTATCTGGAAAATTATTGACTAGGAATATGATGAAATACAATCAGTAAGATTGCATTAACCAATTTTATAATGGCAATGAGGAATAATCACAGAGCCACATTGCACATTGGCCAAAAATTGTATTGTTAACAAGGCAGAACCAGTTGGGTTGTTCCAAGACACCAAGTTTGTTTTGACCATTGATAGTATGCACCACAGAACAATGCATAACGATTATCATAATCACCTTTTATATCAGTTTTATTAACCACTAGGTTAACGGTTGTTAAAATGTTTTTGTACACATTAGCCACTAGGTTAATGCTTATGTGTAAATCCTATTCCAATTAATTATGCACACGATTTTGTTTTTTCACCCTGTGCACTCTGACCACACAGAGACAGTGTTCACATGTATTTAATTGGTTTATTACTATGCCTGTATGCACAACCATGACATTAGCTCCCCTGAGTCACGACATGAACGACTGAAGGTATGCCAAGATATGTGCACAGCTATAGCCTCTAATGATTATGTTATTTGTTGTTTGATATCAGAGTTGAGGACCAATCATTGATATAGGTATTTTGAGATTAATAAAAGAAAAGGGTGATATCTATTCCCACATCTCTGATATCAAAATAACACAGGCCGCAGTCCAGTCGATCATGTCATGAATCATGTATATAAATAATACTATTTTAAACTGTTATGCCAACCAACAGATCACATTGGCCAACATTTTCATTATTTTAATTGCTTTCTATTTTATTCATTCTGATAACCGATGGATTACATCGGTCCCATTCTTTTACCATACCTATTCACTTTTACCTGTTCCAAACAATCCTGGTATATTATACATTAATCTCACCCACATTATAATAGAGAAAAGTGAGTATTGTGGTATAATATAATGTCCTCATGTAAAGATATCCCCCCCCTGTGCCCCCTTACCTGTGTCCCCCCCCCTCTCTGTGGAATAAGACATTCCCCTCCCCTTTCTCCCCAATCCTATGCCCCCCCCCCCTTTTCTCCCCAATCCTGTGCCCCTCTCCCCAAACCTGTATCCCCCCCCCCATTTGACCTATCAAATGGGACCACATCCCCCCCTTGTTAACTACATAAGTCTCCTCCCGAGATCAATCCAGGTCTTCTCACCTGGGTCATTTCAGCTGATCACCTGGGGCGAAGCCCTCAGCCATTCTCTCTCTTGTACTATGTATATTTCTATCTGTCTGGATAATAAACCATATTATCTTGACCTCGGTTGACTGAGAACATTCTTCTTCAGGATATCCACGAATATTGTGATTGTGGGATTGTAGCTGTGGCCAAAAAACCTCTTCGCTGGATAGGGCACACCATTCGTATGCCTGACCCTCGCATGCCCCGCCAAGTCCTCTATGACCAACTGAGAGGAGCAAAGGGGCTGCTGGAGGCCAAAAAAGATGCTTTAACACTAGCACAACCATGGAGAAAATGCGACTAATTCCCGCCAGGAACGGGTCAGATGACCCGACAGCTTATATGAGAAATATGAGAAAAATAAACAGTGTAAACTATATAATTACCTCTGAATATAAATATATGAGGTTTACCACAATGAAATGTAGGTTTGAAAAAAAAAAAATTTAAGTTTTTTTTCTTTTCTTTTTTGGATGGAAGAGCCACACATTGACGGGCAAAGAGCCACATGCGGCTCGCAAGCCACGGGTTGGCCACCCCTGGGCTAGATGCTCGCAAAGTGCTGTGACTTTCGTCTGTTCCAACGGCCCATAATGTGGAATAACGTTCTAATTACATTTTCCTGAAGTCATTTAGAAATTTCAGAAACCGTGCCAGATAAAACAGGTACTTTTAGGAAAAGTCATTGAGTGACAGAGCTGGAGCTCGACCGAGTGACGAGGATACATTTATAGAAAATGCCTAGGGGTCATTTGACCCCTTTTCGGCTGTGCTAGTGTTAACACTTTAAGGACCAGCCACGTATATATACGTGTTTCGGTGCCATGCGTTGTGGACCAGAGGCACGTATATAGCCGTGGCAAGTTGTTATTGTTTTATTCCATATTAATAACCGGATCAAGATCCCCGATCGACTCTGCAGATCTACCCGCCTCTGTGGAATCGGCAACATGCAATACGGGCCAGATCCTCTTAGGGGCGCCATCGCTCCACTGCAGTATCATTGTGGGCGAATGGAAATTTCTTTTTTACCCTCCAACGGAGTATCATATTACTCTGATCACAATCCAACAGCATGCACCGTGTATCACGTTTCGAAGCGGAGATTTCACCACAATAAGGGGATTTATCATCAACCAATGGACATATCGATCTACCAGATGCCGATCGATAACGGGGAAATGCTGCCGGGTATCACACAGGCTGACGGTAAGACATTTATCACCTAATTTATAGCCGGATTGGAGCTTGCTGTGCAACGCAAGCAATCGATCTGTGAATGTGGCTACTTACACGGACACTGTATTGGGAATCAATAATACTAATCGACGTCCCCCGCCGCCCCCCTTTCATCCATAGATGCTCTGGGATAGTCCGGATCATAAGCAGTTTATGTTATTTCATTAGCATATATACAACGGAAATGCTGTTGAATATAACGTTAGTAGCCTTTAGCTCTATAACTAGCTTTCCAGAAAATAGATGATACGAAATCTGCGATAAAGCTTATATTCACTGCGCTATAAAATGACAACCTACCGATGGATTTTTTTTTCTTTAAGCCATTCTGAAGGGACGGTTTATGCACTCAATTGACAATGAGAATGGACAGATAGCAACACTATAAAGTATAGATATAGCTGTTAGAAAACCCACATGTTTGTTTACATTCCCCGGTCCTCTAGCCACTAATTAGACTAAGCCCATCGGTCGTCAAAGTGTTAAGGACTATACCAGGGACCACCTAAAGTGTGCAAACATCAACACCACGCAGCTTGAAACTCTGGCACTCAACAGATCAGCCTGGCAAGTCACTTGTGCCACTGCAGTTTCCCAAATACACCAAACCAACCAAGACCGAAGATCTGAGAGGCCAGGGCCCTCATTCATCAACCCGACTTACGCACAGATTTGTGCTTAACCTGTGCGTACGACCATTTCTAAGCAAAGAGTGGGATTCATCAATTTCAACTTGAACTTGACTCCGTGCTTATGTGTACGCACAGCTCGGAGCACACTTAGCTGACGCCCAGTGGTAGAACATCGTTACTACGGCATAAGCGCTCCTCAGTTCTGCATTAGTTTCAAGGCGGAAATAAGCTTCCGTGCATTAGTGTTCAACTTCTGTATGACCCGTAATTCATTATAGTTCATTATAAAATAGCGACAGTAGTGTAATTATAACGGGCTCACACGCGAACAAGAGGTTGGCCTGCTTGTTTGGCACGGGGGGGCAGACGCAAAACACCAACCTCCAAACGCGATTAAATATTGTTTCAAATAAAAAGCAAATTATTTTGTGTTTCATGTTTCCAAATAAGATTGGTCACGAAATGCTTTCTACTTCAATTTGTTGGTTAGAATAGATGACCTCCGTTGAAACTTCACTGAGACTAACAGTCTATTTGTGAGCTCCCGCTCAGATGTGATAATAATAACAATAATAATAATAGCTTCATTTTATATAGCGCCTTTCAAGAGACCCAAGGTCGCTTTACATAGATAGGGGGGGGGGGAATAACAAAGTAACAGACATAGTGGACAGACACACAACATATAAATATGATGATGGAATTCATTCAAGATCCTCTCCACCCTCGGGTCTTTGCCACCGGCACGGTCCATCGTGATATTGGAGATGGATCGAGCAATAGACTGTTACTGTAGCTGTCAAAGCTCCATCACAAATGCAGTTATGTGAATAGAAAGGGATTCCACTAAGTCAATGTTGCGATGCGCATTTGCCTGATACATGTTGTTGCTGCATGCCGGGAGGAAGGCGATGCTGAATGTTTTCAATTCATTAAATAAAACGGATACTTTTTGCAAGGGTTTACTGACTGTCATACAAATAATCAACCAACTACATACTGTAACTTTTCAGTGCACGTTCTTATTTACATTGTGACAACAGCCTTGTGAGTTCCCGCAGTGACCCGCACACAGACATGATGGAATTCAAGTTCAAGTTTGTATTGATCACATATAGGCAGGCTACACATGGCGTATCGCTACATCATTGGCAGTGAGATTCATTGTTCTTGTATATGCTCTCGTATTATTGTTTATATAGGCTACCCAATACTGACATCAAAATAGATTGTATGACTCTAGAAATCATATGCAGCAGGTAGAAAATTTACGGAAAATCCGTCGCGATTTGGAATAAAATTGAGGAGAACTTTAATCCCTGGGTATTAATCAAACAAAACGGGAAAAGGCAGTCATATTCCAGCACGGTCTTTATTAGTGTTTGCGCTGCCCAGGCAGCAATGGTTAATAGATATCATATCCGACATCTACGTGTACACGTCTGTCAGCCTGTCACATAACACGCTTCCCTCGGCTTAGTCCATTTTTCCACATTTCATGGGGGTATTCCATTACCGTATATGGTTAATCGGGGCGGTTCTGGTATGCAAATACTTAAAACAGTGCACGAGCTCAAACGTAGGATCAAAGTCATATTTATCAAGACAGGTGTGCGTAGAACCTGTGTACGCACGTGTGATGAATCCCGTTTTTTCTGTGCGTGCACTGATTCTAAATTCTGTGCTTACGTGTGGAAATAGAACATTTTCTACGCCACGTTTATGAATGAGGGCCCTAGGGCTCTACAGTGCGACCATTTCACTTGCATTTTCCCCAAAAAATTGATTTGTGCAAACCGGAAAAATCATTTAGGAGCACAGTGTGTGAGTAATGGTTTTGCGTAGTTGGCGTGTCAACGCGCAATTGTCATTTCATAATATACACAGAGCAGCGTGGACCTTCAATTTTAGAAGCCATGACATCTAGCTATTCAGCCCTGCGTTTGACAGCTCTGTGACAACTTATCTCACGAGTCACGCTGTTTCTATGTGTAAGGAAAACTCTGCAAGCTTTGCATCCTATCTCTCCTGATTCCTGAACCTATTTCATTCAAAAGGAAGATATTGATGGACATTAACTATAGTATAGTATATAGCTCATGGCAGCTATAAATAAATATGTTTGATTATTTACCTTTCAACAGATGTTTGTCCCTTAGTATGCACACGCACAGTATAATATGCATGTAATAAATAGTTTGTTAATAAACTCTGTGTTACTTGAAAAATGTTCACTGTGCTCCTACATTTTTTCATTTAGGAGCTCCTTGGGAAAAAGGTTAGCGTAGAGCCCTGGAGGCGCACACAACGACACCAGCAGACGGATGTGCCATATGTGGACAGGTGTGCGGCTCAAGGATCGGACTCAACGCCCACAAGAAGTGGAACCAGTGGCAGCGTCGCTGAACCCCCCACATCCATGGAGCAAGCGCCATCATCGAACACGATGGACAGCTAAGAAGTGTGTGTGTGTTGTGGGAGATAAAACGTTGTCCCCTTGCTAATCTCTCACCTATCTCCCTTCACCCCTCCATTTCTTCAACTCACCCAACCCCCAGTCCCTTATTATCCCCCCCCTCTCCTGTGTCTATAGGGAGGTGTAGTGGTTATGTCATTGCTGTTTCTCCACGGTCCACCCTCTTGAAAACGCAATGTATTTCCCCATTGCCCATTTATAAATCATCTTGTTTAAAACAAATAAAGCATGAACATTTGCATGGTGTACATTTCTGTGCATATTCATCCACAATCTATAGCTCAACATGAAAATATTCGCAATTAATCGTAAAGGTAGCAAAATAACAACGTTTATGTTTTCGTTCACTGAGAAACTACACTGCGATTTGGTGCTGCTGACTGACGTCACCACAGCGTAGACTACTGGCTTTAGTCACAGACCTAGAATCAGATTTCCCTTACATTCCATAAGCTTAACAATTCGTACAATGTGAAAATAACTGACCCTGAATCTGTGGCTAGTATCTCTCTGGTGATCATAACCATTGATCTCTAAAGCCAACCACCATTTTTAAAAGCAACAACCACATTACCAAATTTGTATTTATATTTTAAATCATATAACGTTATTTCGCTGCATATTAAATCACTGTAAATACTAATATAAATCATTGTTTCATTGTACATATTGTGTATAGTTTATAACATTATTGTTTTTTACGTAACGTTAGTAGCTAGCTAGCTTGCTAGCCGGCATTCCTGAAACTACTCTACATGCCCGATTTAAAATGGTTCTCTCCTCTTTGTATACTTTTGTCCTCACCAACAAAGTATTCTGCCAGGGAACTTATGGACGCGACAGTAGACATTGCTAACGTCTAGTACGTTTAGCTAGGTAACGTTACTAACGTTAGTTAGCTAGTGTGGTATCAGCTGGCCGTGACGTTTATAAGGTGACAGCACTGAACCACCGGTGACGTTCTACTGCCTGTACTGGTAAGTGTAGTTATTTTTTAACAACTAATTAAAAACCTTATAACTACCTTTATTCCAACCAAAAATGCTTAAACAATAATGTTAGTGGTAGAAGGGAACTCATTTTGTGCAAAAATGGAAAGCTTGCCAATGTTCATGAGGCAGAATTGTTACAATAGCCGATAATCCATTTTCCCAATGATACATCGCTAAACAGGTGGACCGACCACGCGGTCCAAAGTGACATCAGACTACACCTCCCTATAAGAGTGTCCCCCAAATGTGAGTGAGCTCTCTCTCTCCAGGTCTCCTGGCTAGTTACTTGACGTGAGAGCCTTCCAGCCATTCTCTGACTATTTTGTATTTGATACTTTCATTTTGGGTTAATAAATTGTATTAACCGGATCTCCATTGAGTAAGTTATTACGGCTTCGGCTACTATTCCACCACAGTGTTCACATGTGTAGTACTACTTGTGAGGTCCAACTATTGACAGCCCACTTAAAACTATTTTGAGTTTGAAGGACATTTCAACTGTACAAGCAAAACTGTACATTGGAATATTGACAAAACCATACTTGGTCATTTACTGTACATTGGAGGGGGTTGGGTTAGGACATTTACAGGGGCCAGTTTCGAATTGCAGTCTCCTGTAGGTGTTCTTTGAGAGTTTTTGAAAGTGGGTAGTGATTCACATTCCTTTACAGCTTTGGGTAGGGCGTTCCACATTGATGTGGCATAATTGCTAAACGTGTTTAGTCCCTTGTTTGAGCCGAATCTGGGTTTAACATGATTTGTGGAGCTCCCTCTGGTGTTGTGATCGTGGTATTCACTGACCTTTGGGAAGTATTTTGACATGTACATGGGAACCTTGGTCGTGTAGTGTATCTTGTAGACCAGGCCCATTGCAAGTTGCTGTACTCTGTCGTCTACTCTAAGCCATCCTAGGTTGTCAAAGTGGGCAGGGGTGAGGTGGGTTCTAGGAGTAAGGTCAAGCAGTAGTCTGACCAGTTTGTTTTGAGATGTTTGTAATTTAGTTTTTAGCGCCTTTGAGGTGCTTTGGTACCATGAGGTGCAAGCATAGTCGTAGTACCCTTGAATGAGTGCTCCTGCCAGAGTCTTCAGGGTATTCTTGTTTACCAGTGAGGAGATCCAGTACAAGAATCGAGTTCGTTGGTTGACTTTTTTTTATTACATTGGATGCCATTTTGTCACAGGAAAGATTTGCCTCTAGGATGGAACCCAGGTAGGTAATTTCTTCTTTCCTTGTGACAATATTGTCACCCACTGTAACTGAGAGGCCGTCGGTCTTGCTGAGTTTGTTATTTGAACCGAAGAGAATGGACTCTGTTTTACCCAGGTGTAATGATAGTTTGTTATCAGCGAGCCATATGCAGATTTTGCCGAGTTCTGAGCTGAGGGTTTTTTCAACCTGTAACTTGTTCCTGTCAGAGACCAGCAGGGCTGAGTCGTCCGCAAACAGGAACAAGTTGCAGTCACAAGCTGACGACATGCATTTGCATAAATTAGGAACAGTAGCGGTCCTAGTATGCTTCCTTGTGGAACACCACAGCTCACTGTGAGAGGGGGGGATAGGGTACCTTTTACCTCCACCATCTGTTCTCTCCCCTCCAGGTAGGATTGCATCCAGCTCACTGATAGACTATTGGGTAAGGTTAGGGCAGTGCTTCTCAAACTTTTTCTGTCAGGCCCCCCTTTGGCGGACCAAAATATATATTTTTTTAATTTATTTATTTATTATTATTTTTTTATTGATCTTTTTCCCCCTCCATTTTCCTCCGATTTTCTCCCATCCCAATGTTAGTCGTTATGCCAATTCCCAATCCCCTTCCTGGTCGCTGCGCACTGGGAGAGTGGAGGCTATCACGTGCTTCCTCCGACACACGTCCAGCCAATCAACCGCTTCTTTTCACCTGGCAGCGCGGACTCTCATTGAGAGGGCGTAGCGTGTGGAAGGATCACACTATCCCACTCAAGTCCTATCCGCGCTTAGCAGGCGCCCCGACCGAACTGTAGGAGTCGCTGTTTACAACGACCCGGACCCACCCCGCCAGCTTCTCCCACCCTCTAATACTGCCAATTGTATTAGTGTGAACGGCCAGCCAAGCTGGTGACAACCCCGGAGCTGTGAGCTGGATTCGAACAGGCGAATCTAGCCGCTCCGGGGTTTGATGACGAACGCAATCTCCGTTACGCCACCTGACCGCCCCTTTTATTTATTTTTTTAATAAATCTCAAGGCCCCCCCTGTCATGCCTCTGCGCCCCCCACTTTGAGAAACACTTAGGGTAAGGGGTGAGGGAATGGGCTTAACGAATTGACCGCCACGCTGTTTTCCCATCTCTACTCAATGGCGCCAGCGTTATTGACCATTTTAGCGATGTTTGCGGACCCATCGTGTGTTCTGTATTATAGCTATGGAGACAATAGTAGGGATGCTCGATATTGGCTTTTTTACCGATACCGATATACCGATATTGTCCAACTCTTAATTTCCGATACCGATATCAACCGATATGGCTGGCTGCTTTTTTTTGGCTGCTTTTTTTATATAGCGCTTTTATCCAAAGCGCTTTACAATTTGTTACTTACATATTACCCATTCACACACCGACGTCGGAGGCAACCATGCAAGGTGCCAACCTGCTCATCGGGAGCAATTAGGGGTTAAGTGTCTTGCTCAAGGACACATCGACACACTGCCCAGGAGGAGCAGGAATCGAACCGGGAACCTCTGGATTGCCAGACGACTGCTCTACCTCCTGAGCCACTGTCAACCCCCGATCAACCGATACCGATATATGCAGTGTTTCCCCCCTCAAAAAACGGAATAATTTCAGGTAATTAACATTACATATCTCTTGTTGTGGAATTAACACAACATTATGCATACTTTTTACAATAAATAAAACCAGAATTTCTTCTTACTTGCTTGCCTGGGTAAATAATTTTTAAACCGATACCGATATTTTTCGATATCACATTTTAATGCCAATATCGGCCGATAATATCGGTAGGCCGATAATATCAGTAGGCCGATAATATCGGACATCCCTAGACAATAGTATGGCTCATTTGACAGGCATTGTTCATAGTCCAACACTGACAAACCAGTTAATCTCTACATACTTTAGTTTGTGCGCTATTCCATGCTAAACATTGCCCCTTTCCAAAATAATCCAGTCTTTTTTCATAGATCGCAAGATATGACGCGTTATATGCATGCCCAAATCGTTCGGGTTGCTCACCTGAAACCACAAATAAGATAAGATATTCCTTTATTGATCCCCTTGGGGAAATTCAGGCATCATAGCAGCATGGGGGAGGGGGAGGAGGTACAGGTAGTAAAAACAAGCAGTGTAAACAATATAACAAGTCAATATGAATTAACTATCTAACTAACTGAAATATACAGTATTCACAGTATCAGTGAATCTACTTAGTAGTTGTAGTTGGATGTCTGGCAGCAGTCCCTGCCCACTGTTGTGGAGCCTGATGGCCGCTGGTATGAAGGACTGGCCGAGGTCGTTAGTTGAGTGTCGGGGGGTATGAGTCTGTGACTAAACGTGCTTCGCATCTTGACTAGCTCGTCGTAGAGGGGGTGGGAGGGATTCTCCAGGATAGCAGCCAGCTTCCTTCTCATCCCCCTCTCTGCCATCACCTCTAGTCTGACCAGCTCGACTCCCACCACGGAGCTAGCCTTCCTCACCAGCTTGTTCAGTTTGTTGGTGTCCCTTGAGTTGATGTAGCCCCCCCCAGCATGCCACAGCATAGAAGAGGACGCTGGCCACTACAGACTGGTAGAATGACTGCAGCAGTCTATTGCACACATTGAAGGACCTGAGTCTCCTGAGGAAGAACAGCCTGCTCTGTCCCTTCCTGTGAAGGGCCTCTGTGTTGTCCGACTAGTCCAGTTTATTGTTCAGGTGTACCCCAAGGAACTTATATGACTTATACGATGAAATACTTCCAAATCAAAGGTATATACCATACATACTGTATGTGTCCTCACAAAATCATCAAGGGGGGGGGGGGGGGGGGTCGTCTTATCCCGAAACTAAAAAGCATGTTTTAGGTCCGGTAAAATACGACACTGTGATCGGTACAAAAGCATGTTTTAGGTTAAAAAAATACCAGCAGGTTATCTAAAATAGACCTTACCTCAGTCAGAAGGTACTCCAAAGTTAATAAATCCCAGTCATCCCATGGCGATCGCAATTACTCGTGTATATTGGTTGGGGATGGGAATCGAAAACCGGTTCCCGTTGGGAGCCGGCTCCTAATTGTCCGATTCCTGGAATCGCATGCCTCCGTGACTATCGATTCCTCTTATCAATGCCATTATTTTACGACAGTTGCACATTTGAAAACAATAACGTTAGCGCCACGCATGCAGCCATAGCAGACTATTTGATTCCTTGACTAGGAAAATCTAAAGGGCTCGAAATTGCGACTGTTTTAGTCGCATATGCTCCCGAAATGCTCCAATGCTTTGCATCCTAGTCATTCATTTACGTGGTAAATAACGTTAGCTAACACTAGCTAAATAGCCATGCTCATTGGTCATTGCTCAGACAGAGAGAGAACACGAGCTGGCACGGGTGGGGGCGAGCGGGGGAGCAGTCTCTCTCTTTCCCTCCCTCTCTCTACTTGTCCAATTAACGTAGCAAAACTGCACAAGGAGCCCTTTTGTGTGTGTGTGTGTGTGCATGTGCGTGTGCGTGTGTGTGCGCTCGCTGGTCTTCTGAAAGACCAGATTACATCAGAGGAGGTAGAAGCTTCAGAATTTCGGTAGGTGAATTACTTTCCTAGATGTTACTTATGTGTCAGTTATGTTTTTACTTTTAACCTTTATTTATACAGGTAGGTTATTGATAACGAATTCTCTTTTGCAATAACGACCTGTTGAATGCAACTACAGTTCAATAGATGTTTTTTTTACAGTTTTTGTATGTTTCTGACATGGGGGCGCAACATAAATGTAGCAGGAATCGATAAGGGAATCGATAAAGAATCGGATCAATAAGCAGAATCGATAATGTAATCGTATAGATAAAATCTTATCAATTCCCATCCCTAATATTGGGCATGTCTATCATACAGGAAATAATAGGTCTGAGGCACCAAATCTCCGACCGATTGCTATGTCCTGATCCACTCCGAGGCGGAAGCAGCCGGAGGTAACTCAGTATTTATCCTCAGTTCAAAAGGTAGGCGATACTTCGATCGTCATTGCAATTCCAACGTAGGCAGCTGTGCCAGGGAGACACAGGCAGCTCCGAGTGTTTAGAACGGGTTTCAAAGGAAAAATAATAATATATCAAAGGATCCAAAAACAAGTATACTCGTTTTTGGCGCTCAAGCGTTGGCGACGAAACACGAGTATACTAGTTTTTGGCGCCCAATGAGTTAAGACTTAAGACAAAAATGTCCTCACAAATATAGTACCAATGTGTGTTTACTTTCAAAAGTCCTGAAAGAATTTGACTAAAACCACCCAATTTATTGCATTTGACATGGAACCAAGAAGCAAGCCTACCCAATGCTCAACAACAAAAAATCACGTAGGAATAATTTTGACCAGTTGAGGAAGATTGAAGCACTGCTTTTCTGCAGAGCGGCCTATCTAAAAGAAATTCAATAATGAATTCTTGAATTGTTTACGATCCAGCATTGATTAGAACATAAAACTCTCAATGATGCTCACAAGCAGCAGGCGATGTGGGAAGTGCTTAGCTCCACTTCTTTCTATGGTGCTTTGTGGACAAGTTGAGCTTTGGGACACAGGGGGTGGGGGAGTGGGGAGGGGATACAGGGGCGACAGTGGCTCAGGAGATAGAGCGTCAGAGGTTCCCGGTTCAATTCCCGCTCCTCCTGGGCAGCGTGTCGAAGTGTCCTTGAGCAAGACACTTAACCCCTTATGTAACGTTCTGGGTTTCTAGGACTAGGAACCCTACTGTCTTTCTGGAGTACTTCACCTTGTTGTTGGTATTTGCACTTATTGATGGTCACCTCTGGTTCGCTGTCACTACACTGATTGACTGTCACCACTGGTTTCTGTCACTGGCTGTCACTTATGCTGTCACTAATTGATGCCTGTGGAATGTCAGGAATGTGGCTTTATATTGACCTCCTGTTTCGTTTCTCCCTGTCGGATCTTCATACAGTCCTGCGTGCAGACGGAGTCAGAACGAGTGCTGACCTTCTCGTTGCTGTTTATTTATATTTTGTATTTTACCTAAAGGTCTGTTTCTCAGTTGACGCCCGGTGTCTTTATTGTGCATTATTACTTGCATTGCTCCTGTGATCTTACTATTAAAAGACACACTACTGAAGAAGAGCAAACCACACCTCTGTCTCATTCATTCCTCTACTATTGGAACTCAAATTCCTACCTGCACCGTAACACCCTTATGCTCCTGATGAGCAGGTTGGCACCTTGCATGGTTGCCTCTGCCGTCGGTGTGTGAATTTTTGAGTGAATGGGTCAAATGTGAGGAACAAATTGTAAAGCGCTTTGGATAAAAGCGCTATATAAATGCAGCCATTTACCATTATATAGCCCACGGTGAGAGAGTCGGGGGACTCTCGTGGCCAATGGGAAGGCGGTGTTCCGTGAGAGCATCACTGTATTTTCCCATGAATCTTTACTGCATGCCGGGGATGTTTTGAGGAAAACCATGCTTTTTATTTTCCACCCCAGGGGGTGGCTCTCCCCCTCAACCCCAGAATAACCCTCACTGTTTCAGTTTGTCGTTTCTCACTTATTTTCTCTCTTTCTCTCTCTCTCTCTCTCTCTCTCTCTCTCTCTCTCTCTACTATAAAAAGAGAAACATCCTAAATCCATTTAATCCACTAGACATGACACATGACATGCCCAGTGTTTTTTAATTGCTTGGAGTCCAGGGGATGTGGTGCTGGGACTCAGGTGTGACTCCTCTACAGGACTGGCACTGGGCCAAGAGCAGGAGCAACGGGGGAGCTCTTTCTAATAGAGATCGCCCTCCATGATACACTCAGGAGGAATGACTCACAGCTGAGCGTCTTTACTCATGTACATGATAAATAAAGTACCTTCATACATACACACACACACTGATAACACAAAAAATACGTCATATGTGCACTTACACAAAACACACGATATAAACACACAACAATATAAAAGGCAAGCAAACACAAAAAACAAAAGACATAAAATGTTCATGGAAAAAACACACAAACACACACACACACACAGGGCCGCCTCAGGGGGTGTGCGAGCAGTGCGGTCGCACAGGGCCTCGCGGGAAGGGGGGCCTCGCAAAAAAATAATAATAATAATGTATTTAATTTTTTATTTTTTTTTGCGAGGCCCCCCTTCCCGCGAGGCCCTTTTTCATCACAGACCTAAAATCTAGTTTTGCTTACATGCTTATATTTCACATTAGACACGTTTGTAGAATAGTGTTCCGGGCTCTGCGGCTCTGCAGATATACTATTGGTTTCATTCAATTACTTTTGTGCAAAGCATCGTTGGAGGACTAACACTAGGGGGAGCCGAGCTGGTTGGCGTCGGTCTGGTAGTCGGTAGAGAGATGTGAAGAAGACCGGATCCACAAGGGGAGGGGGTACAGCCAGGTACAGGGTCTATTCAGCGCTATCCACAGGAGCGAGTGGATGTCTTTTGAAAAGCAGCATCGGAGCAGAAGAAATAACACTGTGTGCCATAAGCTTGTTATCAATACCAAGTATGATTAGGTTATGCCAAGACAAAGAGGACGATTAGCTAAAGGCAGGGAGTCGGGACAGCTAACTAGCATTAGCTAACGCTAGCGTTAGCTACGTTATCGAGTGCTAACGTGTGGCAGATAAACTAGGACTCCCAAGTTCATCCCAACGGGGGGACAATATCATGGATGCGACTGGTTAACTTTTTCATCTCCACGGTAGGAAAATGCGTCGACATCGTCTCCTTCCAACTTTGCCATTGATTCTGCGTTAGGGTGAGTTTTTCATGCAATCTATTCTGTTCCCGCCGTGGTCTCTGTCTCTCTGTCTCTCTCTCTCTCTTCTGTTGTGCTGCACCCGCCGTGGTGTGTGTGTCTCTCTATCTCCATCTCTCTCTCTCTCTTCTGTTGTGCTGCACCCGCCGTGGTGTGTCTCTCTCTCTCTCCATCTCTCTCTCTCTCTCTCTCCATCTCTGTCTCTCTCTCTCTTATGTTGTGCTGCACCCGCCGTGGTGTGTGTCTCTCTCTCTCTCCATCTCTCTCTCTCTCTCTTCTGTTGTGCTGCACCCGCCGTGGTGTCTCTCTCTCTCTCTCTCTCTCTCTCTCTCTCTCTCTCTCTCTCTCTCTCTCTCTCTCTCTCTCTCTCTCTCTCTTGCTATATGTTGACAGTTGACTGCATCATGCCCAGCCTCGGGCAGCGCTATTATTTAAGAATATGTTGACTGTATGCCCAGCCTCGGGCAGCGCTATTATTTAAGAATATGTTGACTGTACCTTTGGGGGGGGGGGGGGGGGGGGGGGGGGCTCGCGTTTAAATCTTGCACAGGGCCTCGCATTTCTCCCAGGCGGCACTGCACACACACACACACACACACACACACACACACACACACACACACACTGAGACCCAGGGGAGGAAACTAACTTTTTGGCTTACCAGCCAACTGGCGAGTATCTGAATTTTTTTACCAGCCAAACAGATTTTTTACCAGACAAAAAAAATCACTAATTGTGATAATTACTTCTTTGTATGTCAAGCCGCGTCAATGTTGTGTATGCATCTGGGTAGGCACACTGTGCCTTTAAGACAGCACGGTGGTCTTACGACAGTGCTGTGAAGTACCATCAAGTGTTGTGGTAACGTCAGTTGGGTTGGTGTGCTGTTGTGCACTGGTTGAGCTAGCCCCTTTCGTGACTGCGATGTGCAAGCCAGGGGCTTTTGAGCATGAAATAAAATGTCTAACCTTACGTCGTAGTCCGGTGCTTTTTTGGAAACATTATAGTCATAACAGATACACCTAGCTGGCTGCTTTGAGCACACGGGGCTAACGTTAGCTAGCAAGCAGCTATAGCTAAAACGCTAACTAGAAGCTAACCACTGTATACAGTTCCAATAGACTAACATTACACCTCTGTGATTTAAATGTGTCCTTAGTAACTTATACTCGAGGGTTGTACTAGGGTTGGATGCAGTTCCCCGTTGGTCAGTCTGTCTGTTTTCCATCTTCTGCTGTGTTTAACGTTATCTGTTTGCGAGTGCTCCTGATGGCTAGCCTAGTACCGCAGGACTTTTATTATTATATGTCCGCGGGTTGGCCAGTACTGCGCAAACGTTTATTAAACATTATATGTCCGCGGGTGGTCTTGTGCAGTGCTCTCGTGGCACTGTCAACTAAAGCGAACACTCAGAAGACGCGCACCGTTTGCCAGTGCAGTGATTGCAGAATGTTTAATTTTTTTGTATACTCGCCAGCAAGGGAGGAAACTAACTTTTTGGCTTACCAGCCAACTGGCGAGTATCTGATTTTTTTTACCAGCCAAACGTAAAAAATACCCGCATTTGGCGGGTAAAGTGGCCTAATTTCCTCCCCTGCTGAGACCCAATGTATTTTTGGCCCACATGATGGAGCAGCCAAATGCACACCTGCCAACCTTGGGAAAATATTCTGACTACCACAATAGTGTAACACTCACACTTTCGTACCACTTCACTTTTTCCCACTTCTCTAACACACACACACACACACACACACACACACACACACACACACACACACACACACACACACACATACTCTTATTCTGCTCCATCTTGTCTCTCTAACACACACACACACAAGTCTTTCTTCATAATTCAAATGTTTACTGTTGAAGCACAATTATATAAATTTACCCAATTCTTAAATCACTTGCACTCCACTAGACTATATTATGATATACAGTGCTAGTCAAAAGCTTAAAACAGTAAAAACACTTAAAACAAAACGTTTTAAAAAATACTTCAAACTGTATACACTTTTCTAACACCCAATATTTCATTATATGATGTGTGCTTAAACTGAGGCTTAACAAAATAAATTGTTTGGTTCCTGTTGATTGTCAGTTAAGGCCATGGGTAGGTAGGGAATTTATTTTATTTTATTTTTTATTTCACGACAACATGGATGCATGTACTCTGCCAGCATGTTTAATATCCATATACTAAAGGTTAAAATACAAAGACACTGTACTACAAAAGTACAATGTACAAAGATAGTAGTATTAAAAATGCCATCCCTAAATACTACTTACTAAATATCCTGATGTCAGAGAGCTGTGCAAATATTGTGAAATACTTGCTTTTTATATATTCTCATTATTGACATGATAACTTGTTTACTAAGATTTAATTAAACTTTATTGTAAAAATAAAAAAAATTAAAACTCATACAATAAATTTGGGTCGCACATAAATCGGCAGGGTCAGTCGGCAACCGGAACCAAACAATTTATTTTGCATGGCCTGATCATAAGTGAATTGCATTCAATTATTAAATTAAAATGGAAATCAAATACAGTATCAGTCAAAGGTTTGAGTACACCTGCATGAAAAAATTATTGTTTTATTTTCTATATTGTCATTGTATTTACACAAACTTGTGTTGCGATATAAAACATTGTCAATTATGAATAAAACTACGTTTCTGGGCATGAGGAAGGCTAGCTCCGTGGTGGGAGTCGAGCTGGTCAGACTAGAGGTGATGGCAGAGAGGGGGATGAGAAGGAAGCTGGCTGCTATCCTGGAGAATCCCTCCCACCCCCTCTACGACGAGCTAGTCAAGATGAGAAGCACGTTCAGTCACAGACGCATACCCCCCGACACTCAACTAACGACCTCGGCCAGTCCTTTATAGGCCATCAGTCTCCACAACAGTGGGCAGGGACTGCTGCCAGACATCCAACTACAACTACTAGGAACCTAAAAAGGACAATAGCACTACCTTATGCATACTGCACCTTATGTGAATACTGTATATTTCAGTGAGTTAGTTAGTTAATTATATTGACTTGTTATATTGTTTACACTGCTTGTTTTTATTACCTGCACCTCCCATCCCCCTCCCCCATGCTGCTATGATGCCTGAATTTCCTCAAGGGGATCAATAAAGGAATATCTTATCTAATCTTATGATTTCCATTTCTATTTAATAATTAAATAATTGAATGCAATTATTATCAGTTTATATAAGCACACATATTATATAATGAGATTTTTTTATTAAATTGACAAACTATCTAGGAATGCACGTAGGTTTTAGAAAAGTTATTACCTGAAGCTCCTTGGTGGCTGATGTCAACATCATAATTGCACAACATACAACATGCATGGTGAGGCCTCTTTGAGGGGAGGAGACACGGCCATTGCTCCTGATATTTATCCAGGAACTTCTGTGGCGCATGCACTCGCTTCTTTTTAGTAACGTTTAGTATCCTCGTCGTCATCGGACATCATGATGACTATCTACCTGCGAGGCTGGTCGGGTGACTGGCTGCAATAATAGGAATAATTATTTGCTATGTTAGCATCAGTTTATCACACCGTAGCCTTAAGTCTCGTAACAAGGTTAATCACGTTGTATGCGAGCTAGTCCTGGTTAGGGATGGGTATCGTTAGGATTTTATCGATACTACTACTATTTTTTTTTTTTTTAAACTTTGGCCATTCCGCTGGCTCTTTTTTGCGTTTATCGCATTTACTCTGGTCAAGAATGAGAGACAGAAACAGGCTGAATGGGGTACAGATGGGGGGAAGACACTCTGGGAAAGGCACGGCTGCAGTCCGGGATTCGAACTCGCTAAACCCCAGATCCGTGACGAGCACGGTTGTCCCCGGCGCCGAAATAGCGCTCGAGGTACGCGGTGAGCTACTGGAGCTCCCCGATACTACTACTCTTATCGATACTGCTTAACGGTTTGGTACTTTATCGATACTCTTATCGGTTCTTTTTTATTTAGCAAAAAAAAAATATTAAGAACAGAATCGACATTGCTTTATTATTCTTTTATATAACTATATTACTGCACATGGCTACTTTTTTATCAATTAATACAAGCAGTCAGATAAATTAACTATTTTGGGACTTTCTATTTTATTTAGAAAGTTCTTAAATCAGAATGTCCCACCCAATACCCAGCTGTTAAAAACGGTTCAATACTCCATGTTATTAGTAGAGGCTGTGTGTCTTGGTGCGCTCCGGGTTCTGTTTACGGTTTGCGTTTTGAGCGTGTAAGCTTGCCGTAGGCGATGATGTCACGCTCTAATGTAAACACAGGAAGAGTTTAACACACGGTGATGGAAACTGGATGCCCGATATAAAGAAACAAATAACCAATAAATATGAAGTTATATTTGAACCTCTGTTGTCAAGCCTTGTCAATATAACCCACCCCCTTTTCTCACGAATGGAACTGGTGTCGTGGAGTCCGCTTTGAGCGTTTTCCAGGGTTAGCGGCTAAAGCTAAGCTAACGCTAGTTAGCTTAGCCTATTCATTACTAGTTAGCAGCTAACATTGCTCGCATCAATTATATTGCATGTCATTGATCTACCGGTCGATCATGGCCGACTGGTTGGGCACCACTGGTCTATAGAAATAAATGCATTCGAACAAGAAACTAATGTATAGTAGACATAGCAATGGCAAAAAAAGTTGAGTGTGAGTAATAATGGCTCGCTTCTCGTGCAGAGACAGAGAGAGGAGAGATAGTTCGCAAAAAAACTCATAGTAATAATAATTTCTAGAGTATCGATAGCAGTACCGATAACGTCGGAGCTTATCAATACTCTGTTTTTTTCTAATTTACTACCGGTTCCCGTTTAGAACCGGGGTCCGGGGGCATTCCTAGTCCTGGGCGATATATCGTGAACCTCGATTCGATTGATATTTTATTAATGCTCGATATGGAAAGGGTAACATCGAGTTTTCTTTTCTAAACTACTTCAAAGTTTTCACACAAGATCTCGTTGCTCTTGCTTCAAATTGTCCGCGGCAGCGCTCCTTGTTGTGTGTAGACCAGGGGTTCCCAAACTTTTCAGGCCGCGACCCCCGAAATAACGTGTCAGAGAGACCCCCACTATTATAGGAAGTAAAAAAAAATTAAGAATTTATTTTCCATCCATTTGTTTAATGCAAACGATTGTCATTATACACTGCCCTTTATAAACGAAATAAACTTGAATGAATGAATGAAAACTTTATTTAAGAATGGGTACAATACAGTACGGCTCAATACACACAATTGTTAAGGGGATGCAGACCAGAGAAAGACGTTTGTCTTGTTTACATCAGGGTCCCCCATTTTCAATTCATATCAACATTTATGACATACACAACATACATGACATTTATGGCATAGGGACATACAGGTATTTAGCACTGATACATTTGTGACATAAACGGTATTCAAATATACAGTACTGTTACCCATAGATCCTGACAGAGTATATACATATGATGGGGAGGGGACTGTACATTAGGAGGGGGTGGGTGGGTGGGAGAGAAATATACATACGGTGGGGTGGAGACTGTACATTTGGAGGGGGTGGGTGGGTGGGTGGGAGAGAAATATACATACGGCGGGGAGAGAATATATACATGCGGTGGGGAGGAGACTGTCTATTAGGAGGTGGTGGGGGGTTTGGGCATTTACGGTGGCCAGTTTCGAATTGCAGCCTCCCGTAGAGCGGTTTTGAATGTGGGTAGGGATTCACATTCCTTTACAGCTTTGGGTAGGGCGTTCGTTCCACATTGATGTGGCATAATTGCAAAACGTGTTTAGTCCCTTGTTTGAGCCGAATCTGGGTTTAACATGATTTGTTGAGCTTCCTCTGGTGTAGTGGTTGCTATAAATAGCTATGAAACGTTACTGTACATAGGACTATAGATGGAAATGATAGCTTCTAGCTAAATCTAGTGCACCCATACATTTGTTTAATGCAAACGATTGTCATTATACACTGTCCTTTATAAACGAAATAAACTAAACTAAAGGTGCCTAAATTATGCATTACTATATTTCATCACAATATAATAGATATAGCTAGGCTACTGACATTGTCATTGTGATAATGTCAGTAGTAGCTAGCTTAGATCTATTGTTTACACTTGAAATGTGTATTTTTATTTTGTCACAATATTATTTGAAAAATATTGTGTAAAATGTAACTGTATTTCTGAGTTGCAGCACTTAAAAACATTAAATTGACTGTTATATCTTATTCAATTGTGGACATTTATTCATTCCCACTTATTAGACACTATTTATGATGGTAAAATGAGCATAAAAAGCTAAATACAGAATTCTGAAATATTAAAACGGAATAAAATGAATTTGGGACAAAATTCAATGGAATTTGGAAAGTAATAAAACGGATTTCATATGGCTCCACCCGACTGCATAAAAAAAATATATATATATTTATCTTTTTTTTTTATCTTTTTTTTTTTAATCATCTGGTGACCCCCCTCGCGGCGGCTCGCAAGTGCTACTTTCTAACGTGACGCCAGTGTTTGTTTACATTTTCATTTCATTCAAAGGATCCGAACCAATTGAAGTTTATGGATACCATGACTGTGGTAAGTTTTAAGGGGCTGGCGTTACACAATAAATGAGTTATAATAATACCACGAGTGTGGATTCACTCGCCCAAACCCTGTAGCCGTGCATCGCAGTCAGAAAAGGGGCTAACTAGGTCGATAGTCCAGCAACGTTGTGACTGTCCTATTCATCAATCTCACAATATTCGCTAACGTTAGACAGATGGAATACAGCCTTCCATCTAAAAACATAAATGAAAACTTACCACAGTCATGGTATCCATAAACTTCAATCGGTTCGGATCCTTTGAATGAAATGAAAATGTAAACAAACACTGGCGTCATGTTAGAAAGTAACACTGCGTTGCGTGAAATCACTGAACCCAGAGAGGAGTGGTTCGGAGTATATTTGCTTAGAAAATGTAAATGTCGAATTCAATTATTTTTTATTTCTCCACGTGGTAAATACACAGGTCACAACATGTTTACAGGAACATTTGAGTTGTATTTGTGAACAAATGTGTTTTTTTTTGACATGACATAAAAAACCTTTACAGTAGAAATCCACTATGCTCTTACTCGTTACTCCCCCCCCCACCGGACCCCCCTTGAATACATCCATTATTCCGTTTGATACCAAGGATTAATAGTTCATATAATGTTTTATCCTTTCCACCACCCCTAACCAGATTTCTATGCTGGCTTCATTAATACCTAGATTTCGTGCGGTAGATATCTCCAGGTAAATCACATCAAGATATGTAAGAATCCATACCCTCCGGCACATTTTATCAGGTTGAATCCAGCGTGATGCTATTAGCTTTTTGGCAGCCGTAGTACCGGACAAGATTAGCCTCTTTATGTGTACAGAGTGTGATACCTGAGAGACATCATTCAGCAGCAATACAGAAGGCATTACAGGTATTGTCAAATACAAAAATCCTGATAATAGTGTGGTTATTTCTTCCCAAAATATCTTAACAGGCGGACATTCCCAATACATATGCATAAATGTACCATCATCACCGTTTGTACATAAGGAACATCGAGAGTCTTGTTTAAGCCCTATACGGTTCAATCGAATAGGAGTTAGGTAAGTCCTATGAATAAAATTAAGATTAATCTGTTGATGATCCGGGTTACGTGACGATAGCCGAACGTTTGCCCAGACCTCAGCCCAATCAAAATCTACTTCCAGGTCTGGTATATCCATCCTCCAAACTGAGTCTAGGGGAAGGGCTTCATACGAAGATGTAAGTAAGTGACGGTAAAATCTGTGACAAATCCTCTCCTTTCATAAAATAACTTGTGATATCTGTGGTACTCAAGTGGTGTCTTTAATGGGACTCCATGAGCCTTCAAGCATGCTAATAATTGTCTGTAGAAATAATATGTGGAACTGGTGAGGTTAAATTTGTTAAATATATCTTGATAGCTACAGAAACCCCGTTCGTTGAAGATATCTCCCAATGTATGTATGCCATTCTTTTCCCATTTGGGAAATCTGATAGTAACGGTAGCATTGAGCTGAAGAAGTTGATTCTGGGTAAAACATCCATTTTAACTATTGATACTCGGGCCTGTACTGAGTTTTTATGTTTTGACCACCTGTCAAAGTCATTTGTGATCCTTTCTTGGATTCCTGTATAATTATACTTCACTGTTTGGCATATAGTGGGGAATATTTCGACTCCAAGACATCTAAAGTGTTCTACCATTTGTATATTTCCTGGAAGGATGGTAGCCTTCGCAGTGACATTCAGTGGAAGGAAGGCCGATTTTGGCCAGTTTATCCTAAATCCCGATAGATTGCCAAAATCGTTTATTAGCTTGAGAAGATGAGGTAGTGAGGTGGTAGGGTTTTGCATGAACAATATTATGTCGTCCGCATATAAACTAATATGATGCTGTGTGCCCCTAATTGAGATCGACTCTATGGATTGGGATTGTCTTATATACTGTGCTAAAGGTTCTAAGAATAGAGCAAATAGTCCGGGACTAAGAGGACAACCCTGTCTAGACGAACGCGAAACAGGAAAGAGAGGGGAGGTGAATTTACCTGTTATAACCATGGCCGATGGCTCTGTGTATAGTACTTTTATCATATTAATGAATCCTACACCTAACCCCATCCTTCCGAGTACTGCCCATAAATAAGACCATTCCAACCTATCAAAGGCCTTCATCGCATCCAAGGATAATATAGCTGTAGGAGGCACGATATCCTTGCTGTTGTCTATCACATGTAGTAATCGTCTAATATTATCCGTGATCAGGCGGCCTCTTATGAAGCCTGTCTGATCAGGATGAACTAGAGCTGTCATATGCTTTTGAAGTCTGATGGCTAGTACCTTAGCATACAGCTTAAGATCGGTTCCGAGGAGGCTTAAGGTCTATAAGTCTATAACTACCACATTCGGTGGGGTCTTTGTTATTTTTAAGGAGGACAGATATGAGTGCCATATTGACGTCCCTGGGGAAGTTCCCCTCTTTGATTGAGTATAAAATCATATCCAGTAATAGGGGTCCAATTACTTCCCAACATGAGAGGTAAAGTTCTGGTGGGATACCATCCCAACCGGGAGCCTTCCCACTTTACAATTCCGATATAGCATCTTTAAGTTCCTCTAGTGTGATAGGTGTATCTAACTGTTTAGCGTCTTCCTCTGAGAGTTTAGGTAGGTTCATTTTATCAAGAAATGTATCAATTTTATTATGATCGAAAACCACTTCTGATTTGTATAAGTTGGAAAAAAAACTTTTTGAAAGTCTCGTTGATTTTTTGGAGTTGTATTTGGAGTGTATTTGGGGACTGTAGGGAACTTCAGGGTAAAGGACTGCCCCACTTCCAGTGATGAAGCTAAGCTACGCTAACGGTGCGGGCGTTCCCTAAGCCTAATGCATGCAGAGAGACAAAAAAGGTATGTATCTTCTTGTCTAACTCCAGGGAAGATATTAAATAAGCAAATTTCCCAAAATGTTGGAGTTTTCCTTCAAGGCCTTGCATGGAATGTTTGTGTATTTTTCTCCCAGCATGGCTGCCTGTAACTATTGGTAACCACAGAAAATGCCAAATTTATGTGGAGTGGAAAAGCATATTACTATTCTACTGTGACTTGTTACAGGCAGTCATGCTGGAAGACAGAGAACTACACAAACATTCCGTGCAAGACCTATTGTAAGACCTACAGTTAGGGGTGGGACGATACATCGATCCAGATCAATATATCGATCTATTATCAATAATCAAATAGGATCGATGCAACGTAAAAAGATCGATTCATATTGCGATACTCTTATTTTGAAAATCCGGCGACGGCGACGTCATATCCGCCCCGCGCCCAGTATTGTGAAACTCCGTGTAGCTCTGTACAGCAGAGCAGCGCTAGGGAGCGTCTATTTTGCCCGATATAAGTCTGTGCAGTTTTCCCCCGCAACGGGTCAAATGCAAGAAGAGACCTTGTGATCCGACCCGTGATCTTTGTAAAAAAAAAAACCTGTTTCTACTAGGGCTGTCTTAAATACTTCGAAGCTTCGTTCGATGGCACAAGCTTCGAACATTAAAAAAAAAAAATTATTAATTAATTTTTTTTCAAAAAAAGAAGAAAAAAAATTATTCTTATTTTTACTTCGGTGTGTGTGTGTGTGTGTGTGTGTGTGTGTGTGTGTGTGTGTGTGTGTGTGTGTGTGTGTGTGTGTGTGTGTGTGTGCATGGGGCCATTGGGTGGGGCCGGGGGACAAATACACTGGAGGAAAGTAACCCAGCTCAGCACTGCCCAAATTATATCATCACTATTGCCTGTTTGAAGGATATCATCCTCAAACACATATACACCACCTACACGCCTATTCTCAGTCCTTGCCCCACAATGGTGGAATGAACTACCGACCCCAGTTAGGACAGCCGAATCCCATCCAATCTTTTGCCGTCGACTAAAGACGCACTTCTTCAACCATTATCTGAAAAAAAATTAAAAAAAATAAATAAAAAAAATCTAACCCTAACTAACCTTACTGTCATGCACTTGTCCTAATAAACGAACCTACACTGTAACACGCAACACTTTGATGAATATTGTTACTCAGCTGATAGAGTTGTATCCTTCCTGATGACCTGTCGTACAGAACTTGTAAGTCGCTTTGGATAAAAGCGTCAGCTAAATGACTAAATGTAAATGTGAATGTAAATGCCTTGTAGAATTCCACACATAAGAAAGAAAGATACTGGGATGAATAAACAAAATAGGAAATAAAATGTAGAAATGCATGCAATACATAAATAAATATGAATCTCCATATATGAAATAGAACATTTAGATAAGTTGCTACTGAGATGTTTTGGTGAGTTCTTTGTTTTTTTGTGGAAGTAGCCCTTCTTAAAAATGCATGAACATTCACTGATAATTGGTCTGTAGTGGAGTCTACAAGGTCTACATTGCCGGACCATGTAGAATCCGGACCTTGTAGACTGACATAATTCTGTGCATAGTTTAGTCTACACAGGCCATATTTCAAATAATCAAAATCTTACTTCATTCATCTTAAACATTCTTGATTTGGGGGATTGGTAGTTCCCATGAAATCTGAAGTTGTTCAAACGACAACAGCGATCCACCTTGAATTAAATCACACTGTGTTGGCTGCGTCACAGTCACGAAAGGGGCTACTTAATTCATTAATCCAATCCACTTTATTTATAGAGCACATTTAAAAACAACAAAGTTGACAAACATGACATTGAAGTAAAATCTCAAAGAAAGCTGTGCGGTTGTTGCAGATCTGAGATTTATTGGGGTGTTCAGACCTCACCAGACGAACCGCACCAAGGGGGTAGCACTGGTTCGATTCGAATGGTGCTAAAGGAGGCAGGTGTGAATGCGCCCTTACACAGTACTAGGGCTGACCCCTATTAGTCGATTAGTCAACTAATCGGTCGAAAGGAGCCGTAGACCAGGGGTTCTCAACCTTTCTGCTGCCAAGGCACCCCTGTGTCCAAAAAAATATTCCGGGGCACCCCTACATACGGTAAAGACTTTTCCGGTGATGATGACAAAAGTGCTTGCTTTCAAAATAACATTTATTTAACCCATTGAAACCGGGAAACACATTTGTGTGTATATGCAGGCTATATAATGCATTATTAGCAGGCGTTTCAGGTCTAAATGTATAAATAAATATAGCAATAGTGTGACCATTTCTCAAACAGAAAATCATGTATTTTTTTTTAAATACAGAAAAGGATCACTAACGTGCTATCTGTTGCAGCTGCACTGTTTTCCATAAAAATAACATAGTGTGACCATTTCTCAAACAGAAAATCATGTATTTATTTTTTTAAATACAGAAAAATATCAATAAAGTGCTCTGTTGCAGCTGCACTGTTTTCCAAAAAAAATAACTAGTGTGACCATTTCTCAAAATGTCTCAAATTATAAATAAATACAGAAAATAAGCACTTGTGGACATTTCTAGCTCAGTGTGAGGTCTGCTGTAGCCCCTTCCGTGACTGTGATGCACAGAGTGAATCCACAGTCACTTGCTCCTCAATAGGAAACCAACGTATGTTGATCATGAAGGACTAGTTCTGGCCGAACCGCTCGTTATACATGTATTACAGAGACATGGCAAGGGTGCTCACAGTTGCACGAGGGGTTCGGACAGAGATACGGGGTGGTTTGAAATAAAACATTGCTAATAAACATTTTAAATAATTTTTATCAACTGCTCAAAACGGCATTATTTCCGGCGTTGGCTGCCTGGTTGTGATCACAGCGCATGCGCATCATGCACCCAACGCCGGAAATAATGCAGTGCTGACCAGTTTATAACAATTATTTACAATGTTTATTAGCAACGCCGAGCTTTCAAACCATCCCGTATCTCTGTCCGAAACCCTCGTGCAACTGTGAGTACCTTTGAAATGTCTCTGTGATTCTTGTATAACGAACGGTTCGGTTAGAACCAGTCCTTCAGGGTGAATCTAGGTTGGTTTCCTATTTAGGAGCAAGTGACTGTGGATTCACTCGGTGCATCACAGTCACGAAAGGGGCTAGGTCTGCTGCTGCTTCTGGCTAATGATACGGTCAATACGTGGGGAGATCGATGACAAGGCAACACATGTCATCCTCAAGGCTCAACTTGGCCTTATATTTGGTTTTCAGAGCTGTCATGGATGAAAATCCAGCTTCACACAAATATGTGGTGCTGAATGGTATCAACACCTTAACACTTTGGGTGCCGGCCAAAAATCCGGAAAATGACTGTGGGTTGCCAGGATTCCTGGACGATTCTAGCATATCTCATGATCTTAGCGGAGCTATTTCTATATTTTATATTATAACTATGGGGAAATGGTTGGGCTCATTTGAAGACGACAAGTTGATGTACACAATGCAAAAAACCGTTTGTTTCTGCATGTCTTCGTTCGTTCACAATTACAAGTTAAAAAACGTCAACAAAAGATAAAAGTGGAGGTAAATTATTTAGAACAGAAGTTACAGGCACTTTTATGAAAGGTGTGCCGGCGGGGTGATAATAGGTACTGAACGTGTTATAAAGCAATTTAGACTGGGATGGATGGATGGATGGTTTGATTGATTGATTGTTTGACAGATTGTTTTATTGGTTTGATTGATAGAATGTTTTATTGTTTTGTTGATAGTTTGATTCATAGATTGATTTGTTTGATTGATTGATTACTTTGTTGGTCATTTGATTGATAGAATGTTTGATTGTTTTGTTGATAGTTTGATTCATAGATTGATTTGTTTGATTGATTGATTACTTTGTTGGTCATTTGATTGATAGAATGTTTGATTGTTTTGTTGATAGTTTGATTCATAGATTGATTTGTTTGATTGATTGATTACTTTGTTGGTCATTTGATTGATAGAATGTTTGATTGTTTTGTTGATAGTTTGCTTGATAGAATGTTTGATTGTTTTGTTGATAGTTTGATTCATAGATTGATTTGTTTGATTGATTGATTACTTTGTTGGTAATTTGCTTGATAGAATGTTTGATTGTTTTGTTGATAGTTTGATTCATAGATTGATTGGTTTGATTGATTGATTACTTTGTTGGTCATTTGATTGATAGAATGTTTGATTGTTTTGTTGATAGTTTGATTCATAGATTGATTTGTTTGATTGATTGATTACTTTGTTGGTCATTTGATTGATAGAATGTTTGATTGTTTTGTTGATAGTTTGCTTGATAGAATGTTTGATTGTTTTGTTGATAGTTTGATTCATAGATTGATTGGTTTGATTGATTGATTACTTTGTTGGTCATTTGATTGATAGAATGTTTGATTGTTTTGTTGATAGTTTGATTCATAGATTGATTGGTTTGATTGATTGATTACTTTGTTGGTCATTTGATTGATAGAATGTTTGATTGTTTTGTTGATAGTTTGATTCATAGATTGATTTGTTTGATTGATTGATTACTTTGTTGGTCATTTGATTGATAGAATGTTTGATTGTTTTGTTGGTAATTTGCTTGATAGAATGTTTTATTGTTTTGTTGATAGTTTGATTCATAGATTGATTGGTTTGATTGATTGATTACTTTGTTGGTCATTTGATTGATAGAATGTTTGATTGTTTTGTTGATAGTTTGATTCATAGATTGATTTGTTTGATTGATTACTTTGTTGGTCATTTGCTTGATAGAATGTTTGATTGTTTTGTTGATAGTTTGATTCATAGATTGATTTGTTTGATTGATTGATTACTTTGTTGGTCATTTGATTGATATGCCTGGCGCTAATGAACAAGTAAGTTTTATAACTACTGGTGTAGGTCCAGACAACATTATTATAAAATACAGAATACTTTACAATGCAAAAAACTTGAAACTTTGATGCCATGAACATTTTTATTGTAAAATATGTTCAATAAACTGGGTGACAAGTCATCAGTACCAACCATTGTTGCTGTGCATTATATGCTGGTAACATTCACAGTATAGGATTATGGTAATTTACCAAGACAATACCTTATAAAAAGTGAACACTGGAGGATAATCAACCATTGTTTCAGTGCATTTAGGAGTTTGTTGGTAACATTCACAGTATAGGATTATGGTAATTTACCAATACAATACCTTATAAAAAGTGAACACTGGAGGATAATCAACCATTGTTTCAGTGCATTTAGGAGTTTGTTGGTAACATTCACAGTATAGGATTATGGTAATTTACCAAGACAATACCTTATAAAAAGTGAACACTGTGATGATAACCAACCATTGTTTCAGTGCATTTAGGAGTTTGTTGGTAACATTCACAGTATAGGATTATGGTAATTTACCAAGACAATACCTTATAAAAAGTGAACACTGGAGGATAATCAACCATTGTTTCAGTGCATTTAGGAGTTTGTTGGTAACATTCACAGTATAGGATTATGGTAATTTACCAAGACAATACCTTATAAAAAGTGAACACTGGAGGATAATCAACCATTGTTTCAGTGCATTTAGGAGTTTGTTGGTAACATTCACAGTATAGGATTATGGTAATTTACCAATACAATACCTTATAAAAAGTGAACACTGGAGGATAATCAACCATTGTTTCAGTGCATTTAGGAGTTTGTTGGTAACATTCACAGTATAGGATTATGGTAATTTACCAAGACAATACCTTATAAAAAGTGAACACTGTGATGATAACCAACCATTGTTTCAGTGCATTTAGGAGTTTGTTGGTAACATTCACAGTATAGGATTATGGTAATTTACCAAGACAATACCTTATAAAAAGTGAACACTGGAGGATAATCAACCATTGTTTCAGTGCATTTAGGAGTTTGTTGGTAACATTCACAGTATAGGATTATGGTAATTTACCAAGACAATACCTTATAAAAAGTGAACACTGGAGGATAAGCAACCATTGTTTCAGTGCATTTAGGAGTTTGTTGGTAACATTCACAGTATAGGATTATGGTAATTTACCAATACAATACCTTATAAAAAGTGAACACTGGAGGATAATCAACCATTGTTTCAGTGCATTTAGGAGTTTGTTGGTAACATTCACAGTATAGGATTATGGTAATTTACCAAGACAATACCTTATAAAAAGTGAACACTGGCTGATGATAACCAACCATTGTGTCAGTGCATTTAGGAGTTTGTTGGTAACATTCACAGTATAGGATTATGGTAATTTACCAAGACAATACCTTATAAAAAGTGAACACTGGAGGATAATCAACCATTGTTTCAGTGCATTTAGGAGTTTGTTGGTAACATTCACAGTATAGGATTATGGTAATTTACCAAGACAATACCTTATAAAAAGTGAACACTGGAGGATAATCAACCATTGTTTCAGTGCATTTAGGAGTTTGTTGGTAACATTCACAGTATAGGATTATGGTAATTTACCAAGACAATACCTTATAAAAAGTGAACACTGGAGGATAATCAACCATTGTTTCAGTGCATTTAGGAGTTTGTTGGTAACATTCACAGTATAGGATTATGGTAATTTACCAAGACAATACCTTATAAAAAGTGAACACTGTGATGATAACCAACCATTGTTTCAGTGCATTTAGGAGTTTGTTGGTAACATTCACAGTATAGGATTATGGTAATTTACCAAGACAATACCTTATAAAAAGTGAACACTGTGATGATAACCAACCATTGTTTCAGTGCATTTAGGAGTTTGTTGGTAACATTCACAGTATAGGATTATGGTAATTTACCAAGACAATACCTTATAAAAAGTGAACACTGGCTGATGATAACCAACCATTGTGTCAGTGCATTTAGGAGTTTGTTGGTAACATTCACAGTATAGGATTATGGTAATTTACAAAGACAATACCTTATAAAAAGTGAACACTGGAGGATAACCAACCATTGTTTCAGTGCATTTAGAAGTTTGCTGGTAACATTCACGTCACATGAACTACAGGGCATATCTTACTTGGTCTCTCGCATCGATGACTGCATTGTCCATTGATAAATGGATGAAGCGCCAGATGATCTGTGGACCAAAAAATATCCAATACATGCTTCCAAAGTATATAAATAATAGGCCAATGGACTGCATTAGAAAAGTGTGGTATGTTACCTACAGTATATACTTTTTTAAACTGGGTGACTGTCAGCAACCATTGGTTCTGTGCAAACGGTAAAAATGAGGGGGGAAAAAGATAAATAAAAAAAAACTATATACACACACAATGCAAATTATGAATGGAGTCGATACAGCTAGATCGCTAACATAACGTCTCATCTGCAAGTGGTCCAAACATGCCTATGCAATATCGACAACCGTGGCCCAAATACATGTGTTCAACGCATTTGTCTTGTACAGAAAACAGTGCAACTACCCATACACTATACTATACTATACTATACTACAATATACTATACTATACTATACTACACTATACTATACTACACTCAGCTAGCTATACTATGTACCGGTACACATGGTTCTGTCTGTATCACACAATGATGGATTATTTAGAAGTAATCTGTACTTCTGTGTGCCGGATTATTTAGAAGTAGTCTGTACTTCTGTATGACAACTAATAAAGAAACTATTTAGAGAAATCCCTCTTTGTGTGGTACAGAGCGAAGCATTTGTCACGATGCAGGGGGACTTTGCACGATGTGCAAAAATATCTGGTCTCACTCCTGATGCCACGCCTACTGCAGACACGACATTTCCTACACGGTAGCTTTCTCTTCGGGGTGGCTTTGTATGCAACCATTACATGCTTCACAAAGCCACCCACTAATCTGCTCTGCGGGTCCCCCAGTGGGGCCCTAGGGTCGACACGCCCCACCTGCTCAGCCCCTGCCTCCTCCTCATCCCCACCCCCTGCCTCCTCCCCTGCCTCCTCCCCTGCCTCCGCCTCCGCCTCCATCTCCGCTGTCACCCCAGGAATCTTCTTCTCCTTACCGTCTGTGTAGGTCCGCGCCACAGCCCTGGTGAACCGGAAGAGGTTGGAGTAATGCCCTTGTGGGTGCTTTTTTTTGTACAAGACAAACGCGTTGAAGATACATATTTGGATCAGATACATCACAAACTTTTTGGTCCACTTTCCAGTCTTACGTGTAACCGGATAGTACGATATATTCTGATCCAGCTGATCGACGCCGTTCATGAATTTATTGTACTCCAGGATTGATGATGGCTTGAGCATCTCCACCCTCAGCGCTTTGCCCTTCTTCTGCTTCTTCCACACCATCGCCTTTTCCATAGTGTCCTCGTGGAAGCTGCTGATGGTCTTCACGATTCTCTTATCGCGCCATGCCACGATCAGGACCTCCTTGTTGTTGACCGCAATGCGCTCCCCCACACCGATGTCACGTTTGGTAATGTTCTTGATGATGGCTGGCTCGCCCCGGTGCTTCCTGAGGGTACCACAGACGTCGGTCCTCAACTGTCGGAGCCTGGCGGACATACGTACCGAGTTGTAGAAGTTGTCCATGTAGAGCGTATAGCCGGCCCCAGACAGACGTCCAAGCAGACCGACGACCGTGTCCCCCAGGAGCGAGCCTTCCCGACAATATGGCTTAAATGAAAAGCAATATCCTGTGCGTGATTCGCACAGGAAGTAGGACTTGATGCCATAGCGGGTGGGCTTGTTGGGGTTGTAGACCCGGAAGGTCAGGCGGCCTCGCCATGCCATCACCCCCTCGTCAATGGCGAGCTCGCGTTCAGGCTGGTACAGCTCCTTGCACCTCGTGTTTACATGGTCGACTACAGGGCGTACTTTGCACAATTTGTCTCTAACCTCCAGGGAAGTATTGTCCGCAAAGTGGAGGAATCGCCAGATCAATTGGAACCTGTTGCGTGGCATGGTATCAGAGTAGTACGGTGTGTACATCATGTCGTCAGTGGTCCACATCTGGTCCACGCGAGGCTTCCGCAGGACACTGCTAAGGAAATGGAGTCCGAGGAACTTCTTCAGCTCCTTCAATGTGAGGGGCTTCCAAAGCAGTGCCCTGCTACTGGTTAGCGTGGGGTCCAGCCGGGCAATGGACTGCTCAGCGTAGAGGTTGGACTGGGCAACAATAGAGTTCAGAAAAGCATCTGTCAGGAACAGATCCATCCATTTCGCAGGCCGGTAAGATCTGAGTGCCTTGGCGTCCTGGAGCAACCCCGGTTGGGCTGTGAAGGGGATCCTTTGAGGCACCCAGCCCTCACGAGACCAGGCATTCTCCTCTTCCTGACGGATCGCAGCCCTGCTCTTCGCTCCTCCACGACCTGTCAATTATACAAATATACTATAACACCCCTACTGTAGACATTCATATGCCACGTAGTTACAAACTGTGTGAGTGAATGAGTGAGTGTGTGTGGGGTTCAGATGTCAGAGCTGGACGTGGTGTGGGGGTCAGAGGTCAGAGCTGGAAGTGGTGTGCAGAGTGAGGCCAACTTACCGCTCTTAGATGTGCGTTTCCGCCCTGCAACAGGTTCCGGCATGTCCAGACTAGCATCCAGTTCTAGAATCACATGATGTAATACATTACACTAGGGCAACGAATTGTCATTGTATTTACCACCATCACCACCAGACCAGGCCCTGCAGCAGCCAGTCACCACCAGGCCCAGGCCCTGCAGCAGCCAGTCACCACCAGGCCCAGGCTCTAGCAGCAGCCAGTCACCACCAGGCCCAGGCTCTAGCAGCAGCCAGCTACCACCAGGCCCAGGCTCTAGCAGCAGCCAGTCACCACCATGTACAATTACCTGCAGGAGTAGAATGTGATCCTATGTCGTTGCCAGTCTCAGCGTCACTATCTGCAGGGTCTGCGCCAGAATCTGAATTGGATTAAATTCATTCAGTAAGTAAGTCTCACAAAACACAATAGTAATACATTTACACATACATAAATGTAGTTAGTACATACCCAAGCATGTTGGTGTATTGGCCCCGGATTCGGTTTCGGAGTGTTCTGCTGTGTGAACACAAAATAAATCAGCGGCCATCAAAGCATGTACATGTGTGTGTGTTGTAATCAATGGAATTTTACATATGCTACACAACCATGCATTTAAATATAGGCCTCGCCATGTGTCCATGCCATTGTGTATGTGTGTGCTGTAATCAATGGAATTTGCATATAGAGGCCTCACCATGTACTGCGAAGTTCAAAGGTGTTGGAGAGGATGCATGTCTTTTGATCTTGTGTGTGTGTGTGTGTACACACACTGCACACACACACACACACATACACACACACATCAAATGGCATGGGGTGAGGCATCTACACACACACACACACACACATCCATGTAACTAAATGTAGTGGCCTGTACATGCCTACTATATCCTATATCATTCAACTATCGATTTGAACATGCACAAAACAATATTCACATTGCAACATACCAATTACCACGTCGACCACCACCACCACGTCGTATCATGCCCAGCATGCAACTATTATCACTTACATGATAGCTACACACTTCAAAGAGCCACTTCAAAGGGCGTGCACATGCACACACACACACACACACGCACACAAGACAACCTAACTGTAGCACATGGTAGCGTGGCCTGTACTGCATGCCTACTATATCCTATATCATTCAACTATCGATTTGAACATGCACAAAACAATATTCACATTGCAACATACCAATTACCACGTCGACCACCACCACCACGTCGTATCATGCCCAGCATGCAACTATTATCACTTACATGATAGCTACACACTTCAAAGAGCCACTTCAAAGGGCGTGCACATGCACACACACACACACACACACAAGACAACCTAACTGTAGCACATGGTAGCGTGGCCTGTACTGCATGCCTACTATATCCTATATCATTCAACTATCGATTTGAACATGCACAAAACAATATTCACATTGCAACATACCAATTACCACGTCGACCACCACCACCACGTCGTATCATGCCCAGCATGCAACTATTATCACTTACATGATAGCTACACACTTCAAAGAGCCACTTCAAAGGGCGTGCACATGCACACACACACACACACGCACACAAGACAACCTAACTGTAGCACATGGTCGCGTGGCCTGTACTCTACATCCCTACTATATCCTATATCATTCAACTATCGATTTGAACATGCACAAAACAATATTCACATTGCATTAGTAAACATGACGTACCGTTGCCCCGTCGACCACCACCGTGTCCGACTCCCACGTCTGAATCGTGCGATGAATCAGACTCATACCTCCGACCCAAGCCGAGATCATCGTCAGATGATTCCGGAGCTAGAATATAATAAATGCATATCAGCGTTAGGTTTGGCAAACTAACGTTACATAGTCACAGAATAAGCGGTAGGTAAATCATCAAATACACGTTTCACACACACACAATCACATGCATATCGCCGGCGTTGGTTTGTCGAACTAACGTTACATAGTCACAGTATGTAAATCATCAAATACACGTTTCACACACACACACAATCACATGCATATCGCCGTTGGTTTGTCGAACTAACGTTACATAGTCACAGTATGTAAATCATCAAATACACGTTTCACACACACACATATATATATATATATATATAAGACCGTGTAATTACCTGGTGGTTCCCAATCGGCGCTCCCATCAGATTCGTGGGCGGTCGAATCGCTGTCCCCTGACTCGCATGAAGAAGCTATGACCACAGCGGCAGCCTTCCTCTTCCTCGAACTGCGTCGGGTAGAGCCGCTCCCGGTCCCGGGGAGAGACGCGTTACTGGGCCCAGCAACGGTCTCACGGCTCTCTCCGATCGGAGCTACCAAAGACGTTGGTGCTGTTGGTGCTGCTGCTGCTTGAACAACCGCGGGTCCAAACGCCAGCTTCGTCTGAACAAAGCGACCCGCCGCCGGATTGTCCCCTCGCTTTCCTACACTATGTCTCTTCATACTGATCTAAATGAAACTACTAACTGATCAAACTACTATTACTACTACTGAAATATACTACCTAGACTACACACTAATCCCTCGAATAGTACTACTACTTAGCACGACTAAGTACTTTCTAAAGCACAGCTGAAACCTTACAATTAGTCTGATACTACCACTATACTGTATAACACTATAAATATAGACTATAGGCTGATCTCAATTCAAATCTCTCTCTCAATCTCTCTCTCTCTCTCTCTATCGCTCTATCTATCTCTCTCTCTCTCTCTCCTCCAAAACCTCGTAGATTCTGGGATCGCGCTAACGTTTTATACCTGTGGTTACATTGGCCAGGTATGCTGGCCAATCAAATGCCAGATTCATTGTGGGGTACAATATTCCCCCTATTGTGATAGTGTTAGAAAATAGGGGGACACTGCCACCTAGTGAAATTTGAGAGGAAATGCAGTTTCCGGTTAAAATTTTCTTCCAAAAGCTCGGCGGTGAAGTTCAGACGGGGAAAATCGAAAAAAGATGTAAACAGATCAAAGACGCTGTACAGCGTCCTCGGCACCTTGAGCATGGCCGGGAAAGACGCTGTAAAGCGTTTCCCGGCACCCAAAGTGTTAAGAGCTGCATCGTGAGTTACTTGTCATAATAATCATAACACAGCAGCACTCACTTGTTCTGCACTTGGCGAGTAGCCCATCACCGTCGCGTGTAAAGCACTTTTCTGAAGCTGTGTGATCCGGTCTTGAACTTTCCATAACGTGTCTCGATAAATCCATTTGATTAGATCCAAGTTTTAGTGATTATTATCGCTTTGCATTTCCTTGATAACGGACCAGAGCCGCGAGCCGGCTCTGTAACGGAGATAGGACCCGTGATGTGACGTCACACGAATGCGACTGCTCTGGAAATGCGTTGGAAAATCTGTTGGTAAAAGCAATGACGCCTGCCGCGGACGTTAAGTTGGTAAAGTTTCTATAATAACTTTACGAAACGTGTGAAGACATTTTGATCGATTTCTTTTTTAGTTCATGTTATTAGATTAGGCAATTATTGTATACACATGAAGCACTAGATAGACTATTTGTTTAGTTAAATAGTTGTCATTCTATATTCTTAAAGAAACATTCCCATCAGGCATCTCGCGGCACCCCTGGCAGCTCTCCGCGGCACCCCTGTGTGCCGCGGAACCCCTGTTGAGAACCGCTGCCATAGACGACTGCCAACCTCTTAGTTGAATACAAAAAATAAAATAAACAAATATTTATAAAAAAAAAAAAAAAAATCTTTTCTTTTTATCATTCTTTCCAAAAGAAAAGAGGCCTAGAAGCGTGACTAACGCTAATGGCAGGCATACCAGAGGCTAACTGCCTACGAAAACAGGCACAGAGGCACTGAAAGAGGATTTCACCCATCTAATGAACACACTAGACTAGACAAATATCAAGATGTATCCATCAGTGGACCAATTGCATGCTTTTGCAGAGGACAAGAAGCCTTCAGTCGACTCCTTCAGACATTAACACTTTGAGTGCCAGCGACGAGATATGTCGTTAGTTCATGCCGACCGTTGAGTGCCAGCCGACGAGAGATCTAGTTTTTAATCGTAATTTTTTTTATTATCGATTTTCAATTCATATTTCATCAATCTAGTCTCACGTTAGTGCTGCAAACTCTCTCTGAGCTCCATTGGGAAAATACCGCCCCCTATCGTCTCTCCCTGTTGTACTGCACCCCATTGGATTAGACTGAATGAAACACATGAGGGGGGGGGGGGGGGGGGGGGGGGAATCCAGCTTCCTCATTTTACTTCTCGGGCAAGCCACCCGAGGGGATCCAAGTCATTACCGAGCCCCAAAACAGCGTGGAATACATATTTCCAGTATCCAGCGTTGGATTAATAAACGCGATCGATATTTGGAATGGCGATCAGGAATTGGAATAATCTTTTTGGAGAACATCTGATCTGAGGTAAGGAATCTATTTTACCAGTATTGGGATAATCAGAGCTGTTTTCACAGAGATATCAGCGTGTGCCATATGTGTGTGTGTGTGTGCTGATCAGGAAATAAGAGATTCGATTTTTCAGCCCGCTTATATAGCGTACACATATACTATCGATAATCTAGCGTTTATTTGAAAACGATTCATAAATAGGCAGAAAAATGACAATGTTTTTTGTGTATTCCAGAATATTCCAGTAAAGGGCGTTTATCACAGAATCTTTATATTTTCCTGAAACTCCTGAAAAACGAGTTTTTCAAAATGGTATAAAACGGAAATGAACCGATTAAAAAACAATCCGTTTCGACAATGTTGACTGCAAACAAGTCATTGATAAGCGACGGCCAGATTAGACACATAATTTAAGACATAGTTTATGCGTTCACAAATATGAGAGCGCTATCATTGAAGTGGGTGGTGGCATTCAAGGGGGGTAAGGCGCACACCGCATGGCTGGTAATCAAAGTTATTGACGTGTCTTCGAACCATTCGTTTACAGAGACAAAACTCCTCGTTCTCTGTATTTGGTTAATAAAGTGTTCTGGATTTGATATAGCTGTGAAAACGTTAGTCATTGAAGCAACTCTCAGATCATTCTCTTCCATCATTTTCCCCTGCAGCCAATAACCGCTGCCCAAACACAACAGATAGCAGAAGTAGGAAAAATAACCAATTAAAGAAGATATTCTCACCTAAGGGAGAAAAGAGGGGGGTCATTATGAATACAAAGACAAGGGAAAGCCCTTTCTTATGCTGTAAGCATGTCTCCATACGTTTTTTCCACAAATGGGAAAGAAGGGGGGGGGATTCTCTCACAATGGAACCAAGACATTAAAGGAGCAGATTAAAAGAGGGAGGTTTCAAAGAGAGAGAAAAATGCAAACATTTGCACTAACAAGTTGAAAGACCCCCGTTTCCTCACGAGCGGATCGACTTCTTTGCTTCTTTGCAAGCTTTGTTGTCCCTACTCAATACCTCAGTTCCCTCAGGATCGACCGATATGGACTTTGTTTTCAACCAATACCAATTAATGGTGACTTAACATGGCCTAGCAGCCGGGTGTTTAAGTGGTCAGGGGGACCATCAAGGAAATCAAATAGTTGTTCAGTGCTCGATGGGGTGATTATGCCATGTAATAAGTCGCAGATTTAGCAAGTAAAGTATATATATTTTTTATCCACTTTTTCTCCTTTTTCTATTTTTCTCCCATCCCAATTTAGCCTGCCAATTCTCCCCTCCCCTGTCTTGAACGTTGCTCGCATATGCCCCCCACTGATCGGTTGTAGGGAGGATAGAAGCCTCCGTACGTCGCGTGTGTCGGTTGGTCATTATAATTGTTACTGTATTAGGAGGCCATATGAACATCAGATTAGTATCATGAGTGGGCTATGTTGTTCTTGGTGGTGTGATGTGTCATCTTTTAATGCTGTTCCTTCTTTTTCCCCAGAGACCACTCATCCTCCTGATTGAGCTGATTGCACCTGCTTGAGTACACCTGTGGGCAGTTAGTTGGATGAGTGAATATAAGCGGAAAAATGACACACACACGGGAGTCTCGTTGCTGGAGTCACTTGCCTTATGGTATAGTGGGGAGGCTGCTGTCTCGCTTATCTATGGCCTAAGCACAACACTGTGTGGCACGGTGCCATCTTATTTGCATGGAGTGTGGGTTAGACTCCACAGCTGTGGTGGCCTGGGATGGGCCCAAGGTAGTATCGTGACTACTAAGTGTTTGTTTGAGTTGTCTCATATATATGTTTTGTTTGTCCTCCCATACCTTTTCCCTTTGTGTGTGTTGTGGGTTGAAATCCCCACTGACAACATCCCTTTTCCCTTTGGGAAAAGGCCGTGGGTTGTAACCCCCACATTGCAATAAAACATAATTTACCATTTGAAAAACGTCTTTGTTTACTATCTGCCTACCCGGGACTGTTTGAAAAGCATTTTTCTACTGAGGGGGTTGTTTCTGCTCATGTACCACCTGCCTAGTTACTATCTTGTATGGTCGATAGACCTCTGTACATGACATGGGGGCTCGTTAAGTTTGCGCAATTGTATGGTTCCTTGTTGGTAAAATAACGGGGTGACTTGTCGATTGAAGCATATCAGGTGTAATAAGATAGCGTTTTCTAAATTGGTAAGTTAGTGGGTCCATTGTCCGTGCACAGTTGATTGATGTAAACCATTATTGTTGTGATGCTCTTAACCATTCTATTTTTCTGCCACATAGGTAACAGGGGGGGGTCACCTGCTTGGCTAGAGGGTGGGGGGCACGAGTCGTGATTCCGGTGGAGCGCGCAATGAAATCGGTAAGCGACTGAAGATATGTGTAGCCTTTCATCCAGGTAGTGGAGTAGTTTATCTGGGATAGGCTAGAGTGACACAGGTGACTCCTAGTTGAGTGGTTAGGACCATTTGTTATTGTTTTCATTTAGTAGATGTGGTCAGTTGGATTGTTTTGGTTAAGAGGTATAAAAGCAGAATGTGTCTATTATTATTGTGCACGGTCATGGTTAATTAAGTGAGGACGTGATATATATATATATATTTTTTTTTACGCACGCATAAAGACATAATATGGCTGCGTCAGCGTTTGTTTTTGAAGTCTTCGTGGCGGATCCGACAGAGGATCAGGTGAAAGGTTGCACTAAGGCGGAATTATGCCTTATTGCTAGGCATTATAATATTACTGTGCAAAGTTCCCAATCCAAGGCGGATATGAAGGCAGCTGTAATAGCGGGGTTGGTGGAGCAACAGGTGTTTAGCACGGCTCGGGGAGTAGTGAGTCATAGTGATCAGGATGTTGAACACACTGGCGAATGGGTTGACTCTTCCTTGCGTGATCTTAACCCGGAGGGTGGTGCTATTAGGAAGAATGGTAGTACGCCCAGAGCTGAAAGTGAGGGCGCGGGCGATTCGGATAAAGAATCCACGTCTTCTGGCCATGCGCGCTCTAGTCTGCGTTTTGCCCGTCTCCAGATGGAGGAGAGAGCGCTTTTGCGCAGAGAGGACAGAGAGGACAAAGCAGCTGTACGAGACAGAGAGGACAAAGCAGCTGTACGAGACAGAGAGGACAAAGCAGCTGTACGAGACAGAGAGGACAAAGCGGCTGTACGAGACAGAGAGGACAGAGCAGCTGTACGAGACAGAGAGGACAAAGAGAGGGAGAGGGAGAGAGACAGGGAAGAGCAAGGAAGGGAGAAGGAGAGAGATAGAGAGCTCCAGATTACACTAAAGAGGATGGAACTGGAGAGTGTTGGCTCTTCTTCGCCCTCATCTGAAGGTTGCCAGGGCAGTTTTAATGTTGGGCAGCATATTGCTATGGTTCCTGTTTTTCGAGAGTCTGAGGTGGAAGCATTTTTTGTTAATTTTGAGCGGGTAGCGGGGGCTGCGCATTGGCCGGAGGATCAGTGGGCACTATTAGTGCAATATAAGCTCACGGGTAGGGCTCAGGACGCATGCCAGTTATTATCGAAGGAGGACAGCATGGTATATGAGAAAGTGAAGGGTGCTGTCTTGCGCGTATATGAACTGGTGCCGGAGGCGTATAGGCAGCGGTTTAGGGGACTAAGTAAAGCTCCCTCGCAAACACATGTGGCATTTTCCCATGAACAACGGATGATGTTCACTCGTTGGTGTGAAGCGTGTAAGGTGGATGGGGTCGAGGCTTTGAGCGAGTTAATCCTCATGGAACAATTTAAAAAATGTGTGCCCGAACATAATACCGATAATACAGTTGGAGGAGCGAAAGGTTTCTACCCTCCAGGAAGCTGCAGTTTTGTGTGACGAGTTGGCAATGATCCACAAAAATGTTTCTGCATCACATGTTTCTGTGCGAAATGATGTGTATGTAGGAGGCGACGAGCGATCATTTCGACCTCGCTCACCGCCGTCTAGGAGGGTCCCTGTGTGTAATTATTGTAAAAAGATGGGTCATGCGGTGGCGGACTGTTACGCATTGAAATTTCCGCAAGATGCTAGGGGATCAGCTCAGAAACCGAAGGGGGTGGGCTTGATTGGCCCTATATCACGGCCAGAGGAGCAGGAGAAACCAGATGGTTGTTTTGAACCTTTTATTTTTTCTGGTTTTGTGTCAGTGTCGGGTGAAGTCTGTGATCAACGGGAGGTGAAAATCCTTCGTGATACGGGTGCTTCGCAGTCTTTTATCCTGGCGGATGTGTTGCCATTGAGTGAGGAGTCATCTTGCAAGTTAAGTACTGTTGTGCAGGGTATCGAAATGAGTTTTACAACGCACCCTTACATAGGATATATGTGCAATCAGATTTAGTCACAGGTTGTTTTTCCGTGGCGGTTCGTCCCTCTTTTCCCGTGGCGGGGATTGATTTTATCATGGGGAATGATATAGCGGGGGGAAAGGTAATTCCTGTTCTGAAGGTGGTGAACGCCCCAGTGGCTGAGGGTCTGTGCGATGCATTGAGTAAAAGTTACCCAAATGTTTTTCCTGTTTGTGCTGTCACTAGAGCTAAGGAGAGGGAGCGGCTTCAAGCAGTGTCGCTGGGTGATTCTATCTGTGGCGAGGCTCTGGCTGGGGACAGGTGGCCATCTAGTGGCGCGATGGGGGAGAGTGTGAGTGGTGTTCAGAGGACGTGGGTGGAGTCAAAATTCCCTGACGTGCCCTTGCCACTGACACATCAGGCATTGATTGATGCCCAGCGGAATGATTCCTCACTAACAAGCTGTTTCGCGGCAGTAGCCAGTACTGCTGGTAGTAGGAAACACACCTTTTTGATGGAAGAGGGAGTGTTGATGCGCACCTGGGTAGCTAGACCAGGTGTGACAGGCTTGCAGTCTGGAGAAGACTGGAATATGGTGCATCAAGTGGTGTTGCCAGTAGAGTGTAGGCGTCAGGTCTTGATGCTGGCACATGAGCATATCTGGTCGGGGCATTTGGGTATATCTAAAACCTATGACAAGATACTGCAGAATTTTTTTTGGCCCGGCTTGAAGGCCGATGTGGTAGACTTTTGTGGTACATGCAGTACATGTCAAATAGTGGGGAAACCAAATCAGGGGGTTCCTCCAGCTCCTCTACACCCCGTTCCAGCAATTGGGGAACCTTTTGAGCATGTGATCATAGACTGTGTGGGCCCTTTACCTAGAACAAAGGCGGGAAACCAGTATATGGTAACTATTATGTGTCTTGCCACCCGTTTTCCTGAGGCCATACCTTTGAGGACGATTACGGCCCCTGTAATTACCAGAGCATTAAACAGGTTTTTTGCTACTTTCGGGCTACCAAAAACTGTACAAAGCGATCAAGGCACCAATTTCATGGCTAAAACATTTAATCAGTCATTACAGGCTTTGGGTATCAGTCACACGGTTTCAAGTGCATATCATCCTGAATCGCAGGGGGGCGCTAGAGCGCTGGCACCAGACGCTGAAGGCGATGCTAAAAAAATACTGTATTGATACAGGTTGTGGCTGGGAAGAGGGAGTGCCATTTGTACTGTTTGCCATTAGGGACGCTAAACAGGAGTCGCTTGGGTTTAGCCCTGCCGAGCTGGTGTTTGGTCGCAGTGTGCGTGGGCCATTGAAGATGCTCAAGGAGAAAATGTTGTCTGTTTCCGTTCCCACGTCGAACGTGTGTGATTTTGTCTCCCGCTGTAAGGAGCGGCTCCACGGTGCGTCCTCGTTGGCTAGGGTAGCCCTTGCCTCTGCCCAGGGGGAGATGAAGGTGAGGTTTGACAGGAAGGCGGTGGCGCGGCGGTTTGAGGCTGGCGATGAGGTGCTGGTGTTGCTGCCCATGCCTGGGTCAGCGCTCTCTGCCCGGTTTTCGGGGCCCTATAGAGTGGAGAAGAAGATATCAGACACCAATTATGTGATATGTACGCCCGAGAGGCGCAGAAAGAAGCGGTTGTGTCATATCAACATGTTAAAGAAATATCTCACCCGAACAGGTGGGGGTACGCAGGAGGTGCAGTCTGGGAGCCCGGGAGCTGTTCCGGCTGTTGTCTTGTCATGTGTGCACCCCCCGCCGGACGATGATTTAAAGGTATTGTCCGAGGGTCAGCAGACAGGGCGGTTGACTAACTCAGAATTCATGAGTGACGTCACAGCTCGTCTATTGTACCTGCCCGAGGCACAGGGAGATGATGTGAGGAAACTGTTGTTGACGTATCCAGTGTTGTTTTCTGATGTGCCGTCTAGGACTTCCGTCCTGGAGCACGACATTGACGTTGGGGGTGCAACTCCCATCAAACAGCATGCGTATCGTTGTCCAGTGGCGAAGAGGGATGTGATGAGAAAGGAAGCTCTGTATCTTCTTGAAAATGGGATGGCTAAATCTAGCCGTAGTCCATGGAGCTCCCCTTGCCTTTTGGCTCCGAAGGCTGATGGCTCTCCCCGTTTTTGTACAGACTACCGGAAGGTAAACGCGGTGACGGTGCCTGACTCATTCCCGTTGCCCAGGATGGATGACTGCATAGATAGTATTGGGCCCGCTGTATTTATCACAAAGCTCGATCTCCTGAAGGGGTACTGGCAGGTTCCCCTGACGGAGCGGGCCTCGGATATTTCGGCGTTTGTTACCCCTGATCATTTTCTGCAGTACACCGTCATGGCCTTCGGGATGAGGAATGCGCCGGCCACGTTTCAGCGTCTGATGCACATGGTGTTGGGAGGGGTGCCTAAATGCAATGTGTATTTGGATGACGTGGTGGTGTACTCTGACACGTGGGAGGAACACATTGCGAATTTGGGGGTGGTGTTTGCACGCTTAGCTGAGGCATCTTTGACCTTGAACCTCGCTAAGTGTGAGTTCGGTAACGCTATTGTGACCTACTTGGGCAAGCAGGTGGGGCATGGGCAGGTTCGTCCGGTGGACGCTAAGGTCTCGGCGATCCTCGCATATCCGGCCCCTTCCACGCGGCGCGAGTTACGTCGCTTCCTAGGGATGGCGGGTTATTACCGTTGTTTTTGTAGTAATTTTTCGGTGGTGGTTGCCCCTCTCACCTCTTTATGCAGTCCCATTGTGCCTTTCGTGTGGTCCGCGGAATGTCGGTGCGCCTTCGAGGCTGCTAAGTCCCTCTTGTGCAGTGCTCCTGTTCTGGCGGCCCATGACTTTGCTTCTCCTTTTCAGTTGGAGGTCGACGCGAGTGCTGCTGGGGCTGGGGCTGTGCTGTTGCAGGAGGGGGAGGGCGGTGTGCGTCACCCGGTGTGTTACTTCTCGGTGAAATTCAAGCAGCATCAGTTGAATTATTCAACCATTGAGAAGGAGACGCTGGCGATGCTCCTCGCCCTCCAGCACTTTGAGGTGTATGTGGGGTCTAGCTCTCTTCCAGTGCTGATATACACGGACCACAATCCCCTTGTGTTTCTAGCTCAGATGTACAACCACAACCAACGGTTGATGCGTTGGGCCCTGCTGGTACAGGGCTATAATATTGTCATTCGTCACAGGAAGGGCGTAGACAATATTGTGGCTGATGCCTTGTCCAGGGGGTAGGTCTGGGGTAGATCTGGGGGTGGGGCTAGTTGGTTTTATGGTGTAGGCTGCTGTTTTGTCTGTGGACCTTTCTATTTGCTTATAGAGTCACTTGCCTTATGGTATAGTGGGGAGGCTGCTGTCTCGCTTATCTATGGCCTAAGCACAACACTGTGTGGCACGGTGCCATCTTATTTGCATGGAGTGTGGGTTAGACTCCACAGCTGTGGTGGCCTGGGATGGGCCCAAGGTAGTATCGTGACTACTAAGTGTTTGTTTGAGTTGTCTCATATGTATGTCTTGTTTGTCCTCCCATACCTTTTCCCTTTGTGTGTGTTGTGGGTTGAAATCCCCACTGACAACATCCCTTTTCCCTTTGGGAAAAGGCCGTGGGTTGGAACCCCCACATTGCAATAAAACATAATTTACCATTTGAAAAACGTCTTTGTTTACTATCTGCCTACCCGGGACTGTTTGAAAAGCATTTATCTACTGAGGGGGTTGTTTCTGCTCATGTACCACCTGCCCAGTTACTATCTTGTATGGTCGATAGACCTCTGTACATGACACCTTGCATCACATGTCCCCTTTGAGGGTGCTGGCTTGCTTTCCATACCTGGCCACGGCACTTTTAATCGATTCTGCCTTAACTTTTTTGATGCTTCGTCTCAAAATGGCGTTTCACACCTGACGTTCTGCAAACTACATTTTCTAAACATAAAGTACACAGCACGGTCCTTCTGACACACAAACCCGTAGTCGTCTGTCCACGAGGGCTGGAATGCCCAAATTTCCTTTGCTTTAACTTTCTTAGCGGGGGTTGCCATCATGAAAGACGGCACATACAGAATGCAACCGCAGCACTGTGTGATTACCTGGGAACTGCGCGCGGGCGCGGGAGGCCAGCTGACTGCTGACAGCTGAGCACCATGGGAACAGCTGTATAGCTGTCATAGGGGTGTGCAAAACAGTCGACTTACAAAAAAGAACCTGTGGGAGGATTTCAACAAGATAAATAGGACAACAGTGCAAAATATTTCACTATAATATTTCAAAGCGAAGTTTAAAAAAAAATATATATATATATATATATAATTTTTTTTTTTTTTATGCTGCCCCCTGTGCCAATGAAAATGCCCCCGCGTGCCTATGCGGGCACGCGTGCCTAGGGTTGCCTACCCCTGGCCTATAGCATCGACCGAGGTGCCTAATTTTGCCTTGAGCAAAACCACATGCTTAGCTTCAAGTTTCAAATGTCGTGTTTAGGATAGGGAGCATTCCGAGGTAAACCAAGGGCAGGCTATCATCCAGTGTGCTGGGGAGAAATTCAAGGCTAATCGGTGGGGTGAGATGAATGGAATGTGTTTCACAGGTGCCGTGGTAGAATGTTAGTCTACGGAACACGCCACAGGAAGATAACAAGAGATTCCATGCCCTGTCGAGGTTAAATTATCTTTTCAGATTTTTTTTTTAATGTTCATCTTGGAATTATATAAACTCCACAGCTTTCATTACATTTACATTACATTTCAGCTTTCAATGGCGAGTAGCCGTTGTTACCTCATCGTATTAGTTCTCAAAATTCCATCAGGCATGTGAGACTATACATCGGAAAAGGTTACACTTGTATGATGGTACATCTGAAAGGGTTGACTGAGCACTCTTGCTTATAGACCGATTACCATTTATTTGGGGGCTTCGAAGCGTTCATGTAGAAAGAATATCAAAGAATAATCGGATCATTGTCATTCTTCCCACTCAGAAGTTTCAACGGGGTGGGTAAATGGGTTTTCGCATTATGTCCTTGTCATGTGCAAGGAAACTATAAAAGAAGGGTCATCAAGTATGGACATTTTCAGTTCGACCAGTTATATATCGTATTAGCTTACGCTCTGCTCGTAGTGGAACATATCCCATAGCCAGTCTAATACTGAATAAATGTCTTCACATGTACACACCCATCCGCCTGGTCACACCCCCATCCGCTCCTCTACATAAGCGGGGATGTGGCCATACTAACAGCTCCTTCCCTATTTTCACCACCGACAAGTGTCTGGATACACCACTTGAGTTTAGTGCCGAAATAGTTGTTGGAAAGGAGCTACGTGGACATTGTATCTTATTTTTTCTCTCTCTCGTCAATTTTCGAGCAAAGCTAAGTCATAATGTCTGCACCTTCGGGGGGTTCGAACGCTCACAACGTCACCCTTCACCAGCGTTTCTCCATTGCCGCGTCCGCTGTGCGTCGTGGGGCTGCTCTGATTCCACGGTCGTGGCAGTCAGATACGCCCGAGTGGCGCCCGGTGGTGAGTCTGCCTCTCCGAGGGGCCGTTGAGCCGCCGTCTCCCGTGAGATGGCCTGGTTCTGGCCCTGGTTCCCCCGCCAGTGGACGGTCGGCTGATAGGCCGACAGCTCCTCTGGTGCCTGGGGATTTCCAACGCAGGCTCTTCGCCTCTGCTCACTCCCGTCGTAGGGCGGCGAGCTGTAGGGGCGAACAGTCTGGCTTTGGGGATGTGCTCTTGCCCTGTCTCCGTTTCCGATGGAAACTGAGGATCACATGGAGGGGGCGAGAGCGCTCTTGTTTGATGCCCCAATGGATTTGTATCATTCTCCCCCTAGGGGTGTGGCAGGGAGTGTTGCGTCTCCTTGGGGTCCCTTGTTCTCCGGTGTTGGGTTAGAACCTCCGACCCTGAGACAAGATGCCCAGCTATCTGCCGCGTCGGATGGTGGCGCCCGACATGGCAGCCTCCCGTACGTGAGGGACGCAAGTGACGTGGAGGGAGGTACGCAAGGGGAGTTGCATGCCTTGTTCCCCGAGCTCATGGCAGCCGCCGCAGCCGCTAATGGCGTGGCGTTGCCGCAGCATCTGCCTGCACCTGTTCGTGATGACATGATAGGTCATCTCTGGCAACGTCGTCCTGTGAGAGAGACGGGCGTTGTCTGCCCATTCTTCCCATCAATGGAGGCCTACATGAAACAGGGACAGGTAATCTCCTGCATCACTGGCCTTACCCCCGCCTACGTGCCAGTCACGCGGGTGGCGGGTTTGGTCAAGGGACTAAAGGACGGGGTGCCTCGGCTTGATAGCCCGATGACATCCATTCTTTGTCCCTAAGTGGTGTGGGAGCCGTTGCGGAAGCCGGTTCCCCAAGGGAAATCGGCTAGGCAGATGGCTAACTGGAGTGACCAGGCGTACATCGCCGCGACTCAGAGCCTAGCTGTGACGTCCAACATCGCGCAGCTAGCACGCTACATGTCGGGGATGATGGCGGGCGGGTCGGTATTGGACGACCATCAACAGTACCTTCACGCCCAGGCGGCTGGAGCCATCCTGCACCTTACCCAGCTGCAGGCGATAGCCGCCGGGAAGGGGCGCGCCCTGGCCACTCTGTCCCAGCGCCACCTTTGGCTGGAGCAGGCGAGGGTGCCGGAACAGAAGAGGATTCCCCTGTTCACGGCCCCCCTCTCCAATGCTGGGCTCTTCGGTCGGCCATGCAGCAGATGACGGCTGCCTGCAGAGAGATGGAGGAGGAGCGCGCTGTGCTCCAACCCCATTTCCCCCGACCCGATGCCACCGGTGATGGCCGACGGAAACAACGCCGGCAGAGGACCGCGACCGTTGCCTCCGCCACCACCGCCGCCGCTGCTGGGCCTTCGCCCAATAGCGTGACGAGCTGTGTCTTTGCCCATTTCCGCGTCGAACAGCCTGCAAAGCACCTGGCGTTCTATCGCCTAACCCTAACCCTAACCCTAACCTTAACCAACTTCGAAAGAGTGCCTAAGCTTAACCGTCGGAATCAGGGCAGGCGTTCTATCGCCATGCTCTAAGACAAACTCTAACCTTAACCGACTTCGAACGAGCGCCTAAGCCTAACCAGTGTAGAAACTTGCGGTCCCACGATTGGGCGTACATGTCACGCGACCAGAAATGACACTGGCCAATCAGATTCGCAAATCGCCGAACTCCGTTGTAGAAAAATAACAGGCGTTCCCTTCCCAGCCCCAACATATAATTTTGTTACTAAATAAAAGGTCCCTCCTGGTGGGGGACTGTTTTTTGTTACAAACTGTGTTTTTATTCACTGTTATATATTGGGGATACGGTGTATAAACCCTCACCTAGCTGTGGGGTTGTGTGTTGTTTAAGTGAGTAGGACAGTTTTCGTATAAATCGTTCTGGTCGCTATATATACAGTATGTGTGCTTGGCAAGGCCTGTGGCTAGCACTCGGTCGAAAGACTTGTCTTCCCTCATCATGAAGAAGACTGTGTTCTTCTTGTAGTGGTAAATTTGACAGTTTTATCTGAGGGGGTTGTGTGTATTCTGTTACATTGGAAACATGGCATCGAGTCCACAACTTGGTTAGAGTGTTCGTATATGTAGCTTGTACCGAGGTCTTGACCATCTCTTAAACGTATGTGTTTTTTTCTTAGACATAAAACACGGGTGACATGTTTCGCACATGAGCCTAAAGCCTTGTATATAAAACCTGTTCGCAAACGAGTTATCGTCTATGGCTGGCGTGTATTGGTTTAGCTTATCCTAGTGGATATACGCTTTTCATGTAGCATGCTGGCTACGTGGGTATCATCGCTGCTGGTTGTTTTTCATCATATCCGGGGTGTGGGGTCATGAGGGGGTGAACTGATAAACCTCCCTCGCATTTTTTTCTGATTGGTCAGGGGGTTGGGCCTCCTGTCCTTCGGGCTTCCTGTCGCACTGTTTGGTCAGCGCGTCACAGGGTAGGGAGAGGGGGGGGGAAGGGAGTTCCCTGGTCCCACGCCATATTTGGGCAGGTGGGTCACGGAATTCCCCCCGCCATAGAGTACGTCACTGGGCGCGTTTCTATTTTATTTTTTTAATTTGTTTATTTGGACGGGACAATGCAAAATTAATGAACACTGTGGAGTGTAAAAATTTCCGGATTTAGCACGAGGCTAATTTCCATCCGTTGTCCCCAAACATAAAAACAGGACTCATAGAAACAGTAAGAAATGTACAAATACATAAAAACAGGACACATAAAAACAGTAAAAAAAAATACAAATACATAACAGCATGTCACATGTGTTCACATGACTGGTTGGACTTCAGCCATTTTTTTTGTTGCCCTCTAAAAGAAGCAAGGGTGGGGCTTTCCCTTATGGAAATGGGGAGACTGTTCCATGTTTGACTGCCTTTTATGGACAGGACGTTTTGGCCAAACGTGGTCAGTCTACTTTGGACCATGCAGTCACCTCTGGTGTCTGACCTGGTGCAGAGTCCAGCGTTTCTTTTTTTGTAGATGAATTCCTGTACAGGAGGGGGAGCTAGTCCATGTAGGCATTTGTAGATGAAACAAGAGCTTTTTAAGACCTTGAAATGTTCAAAGCTCAAAAACCTATATTGTTTCAAAATATTGCAATGGTGGCCAATGGTTTCCTTGCAAATACCTTGATGGCTATATGATAAAGCTGTTTGATGTGTTTCATGACAGTGACACCAGCAAATGACCAGTTTGTGAAGCAGTATTCAATATGTGAGAATATCATGCAATGAAGATACGTTTTTGCAGCATCAACTGTTAAAAAAGGCCGGATTTGTCTAAAATTAACTAAATTAAAATGTATTGTGCGTTTCACTTTTTTGACATGTTTCTTAAAGGATAGGTTCGAGTCCAAGATGATGCCGAGGTACTTGAAATGGGAAACCAATTCCAGTTCCTCCCCCCCCAGAAACACATTAGATCTTGTGATTCTGACTGGTCGTTTGCTGAACATCATGCATACCGTTTTTTTTGTATTTAGCAGTAGGCATGAGTTTTGCAACCAGTGTTGAACCTTGTTCATTGCATTTGAGAGGTTACATGAGATCAGGTCAGTTTTTTTACCATGTACAAAAATGACTGCGTCGTCAGCATACATCTGTACATTGAAGTCAGGGCATATGTCCGGCAGGTCATTGATGTACGCGTTTCTATTGGTTGTGAGACTTCCGTGAGTTCTTTTCAGGCTCCATGTTGTGGACCTCTGTTGTTGTCAAGATGAGTTATGCGGTGCGTGTGAACTTAAACAAAAGTTTTCTGCTCTGCGCTCTGTTACATATGGCTTTTGGTCACGTAGCTCAATGTTACATATATCTTTTCAAATTGTTACTCATGTGGGAAGTCTCTCTGGGGGTTCCCTGTCTCCTCTCTTTATACAGAGCAGTTTTGACAGGGGTGTTTTTCCCCTCAGACGCGTCATATGGGACCCCTATCTGTGTCTCTTGGCCGGCTTCCTGCCGCTCTCCCAGGCGGCTTGGAGGGAACGTTATCTGGGTTCTTGTTAGAATTACCATTGATATGTTTTGGGTCTCGACGTGTACATAGTGCTGGCCCTGGGTGCTTCTGTGTGGAATCTAGGGCTGTCCCCAACTAAGGATTTGGATGGTCGACTATGATTGGCCAACATTTGCCGTTAGTCGAGTATTGGTCGACAAAAAAAATTAAAAATGTAATATTTTTCATTCCATTTGGGCTGTGGGGGGTGCTTAATGTCTGAAGGAGTCGACTGAAGGCTTTTTGTCCTTCAGTCATGCAATTGGTCCACTGATGGATACATCTTGATATTTGTCTAGTCTAGTGTGTTCATTAGATGGGTGAAATCCTCTTTCAGTGCCTCTGTGCCTGTCTTCGTAGGCAGTTAGCCTCTGGTATGCGTGCCATTAGCGTTAGCCACGCTTCTAGACCTCTTTTCTTTCTGAAATAATGATAAAAATATATATATATATATATTGTAATTATTTTTTTTTTTTTTACTATTCGACTAAGAGGTTGGTTAGTCGACTACGGCTCCTTTCGGCCGATTAGTCGACTAATCGACTAATAGGGGTCAGCCCTAGTGGAATCACGCGTGGGCTTGCGCGCCTTGGTCGCTCATCATTGAAACTGCGTTTTCATGGGGCAACTGGAATGGAGTTTGTCTCTTCCGAGCGCCAGTGTACTAGGTTAGTCTCGATGAATTCTTGTTCATCTCTGGGCGGAGATAACGGAATAGATCAAAGCATTGGTGGAGGGGTCTCACGCTTTTGGGGTGGGCCACCGGGCGCGGTGGTTTTATGTTCTGACCGTCTTGGTGGCGCCCTCTGTGATGTTTTAGATCGACACGCGTACCTAACCCCCTCTTAGGACTCTGGATGGTGGCGTGATTAGGACGCGGAACTGGTTCTGGTCGCGCCGGACCAGGTCAGTTAACTCGTTGTCTGCCGGGGCGCAGATCTGTTGTTCTGGTACCCTGAAGGACTTGTGCTTTTTCGGGGGGGAAATGCCGGGTTGGCCCTGGCGTTGCAGGGGTTGATGTTATGGAGGTGTTCGTGGTTATATCACTGCGTGTTATCCTTCACTATTGCTTGGTCCATATTGTGTTGTACCTTGCGCTGTGCTAAAGGAGCCTGGTCCTTCTCCATTCTTTTTTTCGCCCCTCTCTTCTCCTGCTTGGCAGGGCTGGGAGGGGGCTGTCGAGGTGGGTTTTGTACCCCTCTGGCATCCCTGTATACGTCCCAGTCCGCCGGGCCCAGGTCCGGACTCGTTCTCATCGACCTGTTGGCCTGGGTTAACCCCTTCTTGAGAACTGAAACACTTGTACTGCTGTATAGCCGTTGTATACCCGCAGTTGTGTTTTGGAGTTTTTTCTTGGGGGGGTTATAGGAACCACCGCCTCCTGTTAGGTGGTGGTTGGTTTCCAGGTGTGTTGGTAGCGGAGTCGACTCTCGGGTTAGGCCGGGCTTGACCCCGTCTGCCTGCGAGTGTGCCCCCGCACCTTTCATGACGTCTGCCAATCGTGTCAGCCTTCTCTGCCTCTGCCCCTCTAGAGGGTCGTTTTTTTTGTGGAGGCTGCGACATGGTGCACAGCATACCGAACGCCCCTTCCGCCGGGGTGCTGTTTTCAGCAGACCCCTTGGGCGCCTGTCTAGTCCGCAGTGCTCCAGGCACAGGTCGAGTCCTTTTGACCTGTTGCCTGGATTGAGGGATCAACCTATTTGGGGGTTGTCTCCCCGGTGCGCTGCCTGGTCCCGCTGTGGGGGTCTAGCCTCTTGAGGTCTTCAGGGCGGCGTGCTGTAGGGGGGAAGGGCCTGCTCTTGGATGGGCCCTGTCCGATACGCTGGCGATGTGGGGGGTGGTGTCACTAGTGACCGCCTGGTGGGGTCTCGATGCTGCGGCGTTGTTGGCCTCACCAGGCCCCCTTTTTCCGGGGGGTCCTGACCCTTCCTGGGGCTGGGTCCTCCTTCGCGCTCCGCTGCTACGGCCTTGCCACGGGGTTGGGTTCTTGACCTTGACCCCGTGATATTAGGGATTGTAACGTTTTTTTTCTTCTTCCCGTTCGTTCCCTAGTGCAGGGCTCTACAGTGCGACCATATTGCTCGCATATGCCCCCGGGGGCTCGGGTCCTCCCCGGTTCTGATGGTTGTGGGGGGCCTCAGCGGGGATACATTTGTCGAGCTTCCGCTCTGCGCAGCTCCTGTGTTCCACTACGAGCAGAGCGTAAGCTAATACGATATATAACATACGGTTATCCTATAACCATAGTTATATGAGTATAGCAAGCACTCTGCTCGGACTCACTGAGGACCCCGTGGTCTTCGCCTTCGGTGGGGAAAGACTTGGGAAGGAGCTGTTAGTATGGCCACATCCCCACTTATGTAGAGGAGCGGATGGGGGTGTGGCCAAGCGGATGAGTGTGTACATGTGAAGAAATGTATTCAGTATTAGACTGGCTATGGGATATGTTCCACTACGAGCAGAGCGCTCGCTATACTCATATAACTATGGTTATAGGATAACCGTATGTTTGTTTACCTCAGATGTCAGAATCATCTGCAATTTGTTGCATTTTTAACTAGCTAACGTTTGATATATTGGTTTGATACAAGCTTCAATAGAACTGACACCAAAGTCTGGCACCAAGCATAGAACGCTGGTATTCTGATGTGATAACCCTTCCTTCTTTTATAGTTTCCTTGGTCTTTTTTTATTGTTATTTCTATAAGCTAACTTCTGTGCTGATTCTTGGAGAACAACATTGACATTGATTGAAGCTTTGAAGCATTTGGGTGCAGCCCCTACTTGCTTCACACTCTTCCAGTTCCAAACAGTCACTGCTGCCCAGTACAACCACCGGTCTGCTACTGTTTACCACATGGTGGTAGACTAGTAGACTACTCGTTTTTGAGGTAGGAAAGAGCAATACTCATTCACTAACCCCTTTGGGGATTCAAACCCTCAACCTTCCTTTCCTCAAGCTTCTTCTGTAACCTTCATGCTACCACAGCACCAGTTTGTCTTTCACCTAAACCACAATCCATCATTCTGACAAATTCCTTAGGTTGCGGGCGCTCTAGAAGCACACCATGTATCGCGCTGCGTCGCGAAGCAGCCAACCCGGGTTCGATTCCCGGACCCAGCGTCCTTTGCCGAATGTCTCCCCCCCGCACTATCTCCCGTTCTTCCTCTCTCTCTCTCTACCGGACTGCCCGGTAGAACAAACAAATAAAAATCTACCAAAAACATAATACAAATAAAAGAATATATTCCTTAGGTTGCAGCTGTACAAGTAGCTCACCTCTCGTTCAGAATATTATAGTAAATGAATCGTCAACAACAGTGTTTCCCTTATTTTTTTTACTAGCAGTAGCAGTTGGTGCTAGTTGTGGTTCCCAGTATCAGTTATACAGTAGAGCAGGCAGGTGATAGGTAGCATTGAACACTGTTCTCATTTGCATATTTTATGAGCATGAGACACACTAATTCCAAACATTTGTCAAATATGTGTATATATATTATTATATTATTAGATATTTTTGTGACGAGCCTGGTGGTGTTCAGACTCGTCACGGTTCAAAAACAAACAAATTAAAATGTCCACACAAGTGCAATATCAATCAATAAGAATATGTATTGATTTACAGGTGGAATAATAGTACGATGGGCAAATAGAATGGTCGTAATACAGTCTGATGGTCAAAACACAAAAACAGGCTCTCGTACAAAAAAGGGATTGTTCAATACTCAGAGTAGTCGTCCGGTCCAGGGTCAGTACACCAGGGGGTTTCTCAGCCAGTCTAGGGTCCAGTACACAATGAACACCTTCTCGCCTTCACCTCTCCTCTCACTACCTCTCACCTCGCAAAACTCCGTACACAACCAGGGCTCTACAGTGCAACCATATTGCTCGCATATGCCCCTAAAAATATGTGTGTGCGAACCTGAAAAATCAATTACATTTACATTTACATTTAGTCATTTAGCTGACGCTTTTATCCAAAGCGACTTACAAGTTCTGTACGACAAGCCATCAGGAAGAGCACAACTCTATCAGCTGAGTAACAATGTTCATCAAAGTGTTGAGTGCTACAGTGTAGGTTAGTTTATTAGGACAAGTGCTATGGTGTATGGTTAGTTAGGGTTAGATTTTTTTTTTTTTTTATTCAGATAATGGTTGAAGAAGTGAGTCTTTAGTCGACGGCGAAAGATTGGACGTGTTTCGGCTGTCCTAACTGGGGTGGGTAGTTCATTCCACCATTGTGGGGCAAGGACTGAGAATAGGCGACTGCACGGCGTGCGTGCGAGTGCAGATTACAGCCCCAGTCGTTCTTTTTATTTCTCCGCTGAGAATCGTTAAAAAACTACAAGTCCCACATTGCACTCAAGCCAACGGTCCAATCACAGTAGAGCGACGTGACTGGTTTCATGGGAAATAAAGCAAATGACCAATCGGAAGCTCTCATTTGGCTCGTTTACTTCCTGAAAGTCTGCCATTGCGATCAGGGCTCTGATTGCGATATGCGAGCGTTTTCCGAGACACTAACTTATTTTTCGTATTTTATTTTTGTATTATTTTTTAAACAAACACATAAACAAACATGACAACACACGATAAGATATACAAGCATTAGTTGACAGTGCACATCCAATGAAATCACCATTTAGTTAATTGTCTTATACAGGATATACCCCTAATACCTGTTATCTAAAAACCTATACACATATGCTCTAGCTCGTACCCCCCCCTCCCGGACCCCCCATTGGATAATCCAACCATTATAACTTGTTCCTAACCATACACTACCATTATATGCTAGCTTTTATTCTCTCCACCACTTCTAACCACATTGTCATTTTGGATTCATTGAGACCCAAAATTCTTGCTGTAGATATTTCTTGATAAATCACATCGAGATATGTAAGAATCCAGACCTTCCGGCACATTTTTTCCGGTTGAAACCATCGTGATGCTATCAGCTTTTTAGTGAGTTTTTCCGAGACACTAACTTATTATAGTCTTACCAATAGCAATATATTTTAGAACACCTAGATTTAGCGATAGCAATAGTAATATAACGTTAATGCAACAAAACGAATGCCTGGCTTTGTTAATCATAACGTTGATGCAGTAGCGTATGTCGTTGTGTTGACTGTAAGTCTGTAACGGACATGATAACTACATCAACAGCAGAGGTGGGCAATAGGGTCCAGCTGCAGCGCCGGACGGCCGGAGTGCAAGCGGTGTGACGTAATTGGCAGACTCGACTGTCAATCAATGGTCTACCTGACACGCAAACTCATAAACAATGTTTCTGTACTGGAGGTGTACAGTATTTCAATAGGCAACCCTGAAAGGATTATTTTTTCTAGAAGAGCAACACAGCCAAAACATAGGCATTGTATGCATAAAAGGGGCAAAAGCTAAAGTTAAGTGACTGTTACTTTTGTAGCAGTAGTTTGATTTGATAGTTTATTTGATAGGGACAGCAAATGTTAATGAACATCAAGTACAAAATACAAAATGTAAACATGCAGGGTTGTAGCAAGAGCTAATTTACACACATGCACGCACAGTACAAATATACATTTATTTTTTAAATATTTTCACTGTGCTCCTAAATATTTTTGGGTGCTCCTAAATTTCTTTGTGTGCTCCTACATTTTTTCATTTAGGAGCACATGTGCTCCTTGGGAAAAAGGTTAGCGTAGAGCCCTGCAAAACAATCTCTCTCAATACAATAACTCCAACCTCACCTCCACTCAACTCAACTCTCTCTATCCTAGTGTATTTAGTATGTGTGTCTGGGGTTTGTGCGTGTGAGATGTGGGTGAACTAATGATGCACAGGTGTGTTCTATCAGTACTAATCAGCTACCTAATTGTTTCCACTCCTTCCGTGGCTGTAATATCTCCTGTCCTTCACATATCCATGAGAGGGGGGTTGATATCTGCCACAATTTATATATATATATATATATATATATTGCTCTACTGCTGAATGAGTGACAATAGAGGAGACACAAGTGGACTGGACAGACAGACAGGTATACATACATACAGACAAATAGACAGACAGCTAGTGATGCATGATATATCGGCCGCCGATATAATATCGGCTGATATGGCCGTTTTTTTTACACATCGGTATCGGTCCGATATCAAGATAGGGCCGATATTAAAAAAAAATTAATAGTTTCAAAATATCAGTCATTTCTGAAAATAAGTTACAAAAGTAAAAAAATTATGCATTTTGGAAAATAGCTCTTTATTTGATTATCATTAAAAAAGTATTTTCTATACAGAGATATCGACATCGGTAAATATCGGTATCGGCCAGAACAGCAATATTAATATCGGTTATCGGTATCGGCCACAATTTTCACATCGGTGCATCACTACAGACAGCCAGATAGCGGTGGATGAACTGACCTGAAACAGATGGTGTGCCAGTCAGTGTTCAGGGCCTGGAGATACTGCTCATCATAGATCCTCTGTCTGCAGCCTGCACACACAGGCAAGCTCCCTCCAGCTGCAGAACACACACACAGGGTTAGGAAATAGGAATGGGACAGTGTGGATATAGTGCATAAAGCAATTGCCCTAAACGGATGGTAAAGACTACAGTGTTTTGGGCAAAGGTTGCATCTTGCCATCGGTAAGATACTGCCATCCCTCTTTCTCCCCCCCCCCCCTCTCCCCCTCTCCTCTCTCTCACTCACTCACACACACACACACACACACACACACACACACACACACACACACACACACACACACACACACACACACACACACACACACACACACTGAATACACATAGGGGAAACATGTACATAATTGTTTTCACTTTTATGTGTAGTGTAGTCATTCTTTTTCATGCTTTGTTAATATAATTTATTTTAGAATTGCATATATTCAATATTTATATAGGCTACCATAATGTTTTTGTATTTAATTTAAGATTTTCTCATAATGTTATATTTATTTGTATTTATTTTTGTACTTATTTTTTTATTTGAGATTTTTCTTATTTCTTTTTGTTTAATTATGATTATTTCACTGTATTTACAATTTTGGTTAATGTAGAAGAGCATACCTTCAAGAGTTATTTTGCACAAATTTGCTATTTGAAATAATAAGGCCCCTACCCTACCCAAAGTGGCTTATTTTATTTTTAGATTATTATATTTGTAAATACCTGCAAGCAAAAGGTCTTTATTTCTTTGTGATGATTATAATTGCTAAATAAACATTCTGATTTATAACATGAATCAATTTGGTTGATTAAACTTTAATAAGATAAATATCAGGTCATTATTGAATATCGACATTATGCAAAAAAATATTGTGATATCAAATTAATATCGCCCAGTAGTGCCAGCACTACACCACCAGATGGATAAAAATACTTTCAAATGACCCTCATTAGCTCAGCTGCAGACCACAAAGTTCCCTCCATTCTGCAATGATACTTATCTATACTATAAGTGGAAAATGTGGGGATATTATCAAAGGAAAAATGTGGCCGGCTGGCCGCTTGACACTTTCAGCAAAGCAAAGCATTCAGCGATGCATTAGCAAGAAAATATTTGTCAGAGCTACTTTTGCTGATGGGGAGGTGGATAGTGTGTGTATATTGTGTGTGTGTGTGTGTGTGTGTGTGTGTGTGTGTGTGTGTGTGTGTGTGTGTGTGTGTGTGTGTGTGTGTGTCACCCAGTATAAAGCCACAAAGTTATACTCCTCTCCATAGACACAGTGACTATATACTGTATACAGTGTTGGTATAAAAAGTAGTAGTAGTAGGGTGCTCCAGTAGCACACCATGTTACCGCGCTGCGTCGCGGGACTCCGTGCTGCGTCACGGATCTGGTTGACTCCGAGTTCGATTCCCTGACTCGCCGTCATTTGCCGAATGTCTCCCCCTGCTCTCTCTCCCGTTTCACCCTACAACTGTCGGTCATGCTTGACCAGAAAAGCGATAAACGCTAAAAAATAAAGTTAAAAAAAAAAAAAAGTAGTAGTAGTAATAGTAGTAGTAGTAGGCTAGTAGTAGTAGTAGTAGTAGTTAGGGATGCACCGATATGAAAATTTGCCACCGATACCGATTGTTCAACTAACACAATCGGCCGATACCGATATTTGTGGCAAAATTCGTTTTTTTAAATATTTTTTTTGATTTTTTTTGTAATATGTTTTTTTGTAATTTTTTTTATTTATTTTTTATGAAACTACTGTATATTTGTGTTACAAATTGTGCTCACCGATATGAACATAGACCTCTTTACTTACTTAAAAAAAGGAAACATCAAGAAATAGCACTATCTCTCTCCCAGTATGGTCTGCCGGGCTGCAGCTAGATACTAGTTCTGCCAGTATGGTCTACCGGGCTGCAGCTGGATACTATTGTCTCAACCAGAGCTCTCAACCAATGACATTTTTATTGACAGTCGATTCTGCCAATTACGTCACACACCTCTTGCACCCGCCTCTGCTGTTACCACCAATCGGCAAGCGCGTATACATTTTTTACTTCCGCTTTTGTCCGCCATTGATTTTGACGAGAGGTTTTCTACAACAACAACAACAACGTTAGATCCCTGTGGCGGGGTGGCCGACTTTTAGCTTTTAGCTCCGCCGAGGCATAATGATTTTACTGCAACGAATATTATAATAAAACAAAGCCTTTCTATACATGTGTCTGATTGAAAACTTTATTAACAGATTGCAGAATGGGTACGGAATGAGCAACGGAATGGAACTGAGCTATGAACGGAGTAATGCCCTGCTTACTTGCTATGTTCGGGTAAATAATATGCTGATGTTATTGAACATGTAACACTAACTATATAACGTTAATGCCACAACACGAATGCCTTGTTAATCATAAGTAGTAACTTTGATGCAGTAGCTTGTGTGTGTGTGTGTGTGTGGGGGACTGGGGACGGCGTTGTGCAGGTAGGTCGCGAGTGAACTTTTTTTTGTCTTTTGACGCTACACAAATTGATGGATATTTATCGGCTACTGCCATCGGCACATTCGAGCTTATCGGCCGATAGGCCGATTGCAGTCAACAAGGCACTTATCGGCCGATACCGATACCCGACCGATACATCGGTGCACCCCTAGTAGTAGTAGTAGTAGTAGTAGTAGTAGTAGTAGTAGTAGTAGTAGTAGTAGAAGGCTGGTAGTAGTAGTAGTAGTAGTAGTAGTAGTAGTAGTAGTAGTAGTAGTAGTAGTAGTAGTAGTAGTAGTAGTAGTAGTAGTAGTAGTAGTAGTAGTAGTAGTAGAAGGCTGGTAGTAGTAGTAGTAGTAGAAGGCTGGTAGTAGTAGTAGTAGCAGTAGTAGTAGTAGTAGTAGAAGGCTGGTAGTAGTAGTAGTAGCAGTAGTAGTAGTAGTAGTAGAAGGCTGGTAGTAGTAGTAGTAGTAGTAGTAGTAGTAGTAGTAGTAGTAGTAGTAGTAGTAGTAGTAGTAGTAGTAGTAGTAGAAGGCTGGTAGTAGTAGTAGTAGCAGTAGTAGTAGACTAGTAGTAGTAGTGTAAGTATTTGTATAAAATCATATGAATCTGATTTACTCTTTCTCAGTCTGGAAGCGGCCCTGCAGGCCTTATAATGTAGGGAGTGTAGAGTGAATCCTCATCCAGTGGCGATTTAATGAGACACTCCTTGTCCAGTCTGATAAGGAGTAAAGGCCTCTGTGTACGGAACTCATAGCTAGGAGTCAGAACATGACATACATACTAGTAGTAGTAGTAGTAGGCATGTGCCGGTATGACATTTTGATGGTATGATAACCTTGGGCAAAAATACCCGGTTTCACGGTATATTACGGTATTCGGTAAAAAAATAAAAGGATTTTTTTTCCCCCATTGAACAAAACATATTTTATTACAGTGCACAAACGCGCACAATCAACTCTTCTGTAAGTGTTATTTATGAATGTGTGAAGACTGTCTGTATTACACACAGAGGGAACTGTCTGACCACTTTCAAACTAAGTACAGAATAAAAAATACTTCCAAATAAACTTTCATGATTATTAATATGTAGGCTACATCAAAAGGGCAATATGTAAGGGATAATGTATAGCTACGAGGTCATTGTCGCAAAATAATTGACCGACACGTAGTTTAAAATACCGAGCCGCTTCGGCGAGGTGTTTTAAACGTCAGTGAAGGTCAATTATTTTGCGACAATGACCTCGTAGCTATACATTATCCCGCTTATTACATGGCTAACTTACTAACAATATACCTAATTCATTTGACAAATCGCAGTTGTTCTGTGGCTCTGTCAGCCCAAATAAAGTGATTATTATTATCGCGGGCAGCCTCTGTTCTGGCTCCGCTGTAATCTACACACACTCCGCTGTCAGTGCAGCCGCGGCAGGTGTTCTCTGATTTGCTGCACTGATGTGGGACATTATCCCGCTTATTACATGGCTAACTTACTAACAATATACCTAATTCATTTTACATCGACTCGCAACACTGGTTCTGGCTGCGTCCTGGCTCCGCTCGTCGCTCCGCCCCCTGTCATCGCCGGCAGCAGAACACCGGCAGTGTCTAATTGCACTGAAACAGTGTGTGTCAGTGGGCTTGATTGCGAACAGCTGCGCACAGCGGTCATTATTGAAAAAACAGCGGTCATTATTGAAAAATAATGACCGCTGTCGGGGGGCTATTGACCAATCACAAGCAAGCATTTCGGCGAATGTGAAAACGCCATGTAATAAGTTTTGTTAATGTAATATACTTGCACAGATGTATGTTATATAGCCTAGTACTATTCTTACTGGATTAAACATACATTTAAACAATTAATTTGTGGAAGATCAACATTTTCTGTCAGCACTCTCCTGTCTGGAAACTAGCTTAACGTCCTCAGAGTGTAACATTAATAAATGTTTCGCGTTGTTTTTCGACATCCCGCCTCAGACTCTTATCATTCGGCGCTACACTTTCTGATTATGAATATGTAACGGAACGGCCAATCTCGCTAACGTTAGTCGACCGAAATCAATTAGCAACAGTACTACTAGCTAGCTGGCTAACTAGTAGGGGTGGGAATAGCCAGAGACCTCACGATACGATACTATCGCGATACTTGCGTCACAATACGATAGATATCGCGATACGCTGAGTGTAACTGAGGGGTACAATTCCCTGACTGTATTAATCAAGTATGGTATCATTAAACCACTACCGTCTTATGTACATTATACTGGCCATACTGTACACTAGTATATGATGAGAACACTTCCCCACAATGAATCGGTTCTACACAAAGTTGTCTTTAAGTATTTATTAGCAGCAAGAATACATAATATACTTTAATCGAATGCACTTGTAAGGCAAAGGAATGTGCGTAGGCAAATCAATAATGAATGTCCATTCTCATATTACGCATGAGATAATAATACAACTTGAATATTAGGAATTATATCTAGGGGATACTGGTAGGGGGGTTCCTACCGGTTGTAAGCCAGCAGGGGGAGCAAATGCTCTAATGCAAAGTCTGGTGCCAGCGGGGACTCAATATGCTCTTGCTCGGGGAGGCGGTATTACTCCCTGTATCAGCGGACGAAAGGCAGCCGCTGTAATCCCAGTATGCGCGCAGCACAGGTGGAAGCCGGTCAGCCTCTCCAATAGAGACGGGCTCGAATGATGGTCCTCACGGTAGATCCCACAGCAGTGGGTGTAGACGATTCTTATCCTCTCCACCAGCCTGGTACAAAGCAATAATAATAATACTCCAGCCGGAAAGGGGCTCCGCATTCACCGGTGCAGATCCTCCGGTGCGCGGTACTCCACATTAACTAAGTTGAACTGGACGTTATTCAACCAAGCGCTGATACTTTACTATCCTATTCGCACGCGGCTATAAGTGCTCTATTTAGACACACAATTGCTCACTTCACTTGGTCTTTGACTCGTGATGAAGGCTTACTAGTAAGGAGCGAACGATACGTTGAACAAACGTATTAAGATAAAACAAGACTCTATTTTGGGGCAATACGGGCCCACTTCACCGCACGTTGCATAGTGGGTGAGGCTTCACTTGGGTAACTCGAACTCGAACTGAACTGCGGACTGAACTACTTCTGTATTCACCTGTGCCATATTTATATGTTGGGCGAACAAACTAGTACCAGCCTTATTCCTGTCTCGTAGTCCTGGGCAGAACCGGGCATGTTGAGACAAGCCTTGACGGTAGCTTTGAACTCGACTCTGGGGGTAAGACACTGGCGCTGGTGGAACGCTATCCAATAAGAGAACGAAATATTATGGTCTGTAGGCTACTAGGTTAAAGGGATATTCCGTGTATATGTACAAAGAATACACAAGGGATATCAAACGATATACAAATATTATGCAATATATATCAATCAATAAATACATATATTCGGTTTAATCTGACCCTTTGTAACAGCCGCCTCCTAATTAGTTCCACCTAATTAGCTAAGCAGAGACAGATTAACCGCACTGTCCACTACTCAATGTCCGTTGTGAGGGTAGGCAGTTCACAAAGTCAGTGGTCATGGTCGTCATTAAGCGAGTCGGGGAGCCTTGGCGACTCTATCAGCCTCGCCACGGGTCGGTTGTAGGTCCGCCCTTGGCCGAGCACTTCTGCCACTCTGACCTTTCCGTCGGCACCAGTGGTCACTTTGCTTACGCGGCCGGCCGGCCACGCAGCTCGGGGTAGTGACTGGTCTATGGTCATGACGACTGGACGGGATGAAGGGGGGCTTAGGAGGAAGCGGGCCTGAGACTGCTTTGATCTGTGCTTGGCTGTGCCTCCTCCTCCTCCATCTGTTTCTCTTGTTTGCTCTGTACCCCGTCTGAGGAGGGGCCGGTGCCGGCCGCCCCATCAAGGAGTCGCTTGGGGTGCTGGGTTCGAGGTCAGCTACGTCTGGAGCGCAGCTGAGGGGGGTGGAGTTCCGAACTCCCTCTGGTGCCCACGGTTCTCTCACGGGCCTCTCGCTTAATGTCAATAGCCTCTGCTGTACGAGGGAGTGGCCGGTGTCGCTCGCCTTTGTGTGTAGGCAGCTTGTAGACGTGGGTTGACTGTCAAGTCCGTAGAGGGGGCCCTGGAGCGTCCATCCCAGTCGGGTCTGAACCGCGACTGGGCATCCTTTGGGTCCGATGTGGGCCGCCTCAATTGGGAGAATGAGGTCCGCGTGGTCGGAGCCGATGAGCAGGGTCGGTGTGGCGCCGTCGATAAGCGGTATAGGTAGTTGACGTAGGTGCACATACTTAGCCATCAGCTGTGGGATGGGGTAGGTGTACTGAGACAGGCCTATGTCGTGGCTGGTGAAGACGTTGGTTATACTATACTGCTTCTCGGGCTGGTCCACCGCTGCTATCTTGAAGGAGACCCTTTCACCTTTTATGGTCTTCTGGTCCCTTCTGATGGTGCGTATGGTCATGGTATCTTTGACACCCCGCAGGCCCAACTGGGCTGCTGCGGAAGCGAGGAGGAGAGTATTTTCAGACCCATCGTCCAGGACGGCGTAAGTGTCCAGGACCTTGTCCTCGTAGCTCAGGAGCACTCTGACCACTTTGAGGAGCACTCGGGGGGTCCCGCTCTGCTTGGGGTCTATGTGGAGCACTCCTGTCTCGGGGGGGTTGTCACCTGTCTGTGGTGACACAGAATCTATATGGTGCGAGTCGCACCGTGACTCCCAGTGTCTGCTGTAGCAGTCGGGACACCAGGGAGCGGTCTGGTGGAACTTTGGTGCTGGTGCCACCGCCTCGGCATGGTACATTACCGCGACGGGCCCACTCTGTTGTCCTGGCTGACGCCTGTTGATGTCATGCAGGACCTCGAAGTGGGTGCCACCGCACCTGCTGCACTTCTTCTTCAAGCGGCACTCAGCTGCTAGGTGGCTGCGCGCGCAGCGGAAGCAGCGGCGGTGGTCCTTGATCCACTGACTCACCTCGTCCGTGGTCAGCTTCCCGAAAGTGTCGCATTGGTACAGCCGATGTTCTCCCTCACAGTACTGGCACTCAATCTTCCACTGGTCCTCTTTCGTCGAGGGGGTGTGGTGGTTCTTGTGCTGCGGTACTGATTCGGCTTGGTGCATAACGGTCACCAACCGGCGGTTATCCGTTGATCCCCGAGGTCCGAGTCTTGGGCTTGGTCCACTCCATACGAACGTGTCGAGTCGTAGGCTACTGACCTCCCTGGCGAGGAACTCAGATAGGTCTAGGAGGGATGCCTCTGGACCGTTGGGGTCGCGGTAGTCTCTCTGCCGCCGAAAGCGCTCTTGTCGGGCGGGAGGGAGCTTCTCTAGTATCCTCTCTACATTAGAGTTAGCGTACAGTTCATAGATCCCTTTTTCCTTTTGGGACCCCAGCATCCCTACCAGGGACTGTACCTTGATAGAGAGGTCATCTAATGCTCTGTTGTCTCTGGCTGGGGGGAGACGGTCAATGTCTCTTATCTCCTGTATCACATAGTCCCATATGCGTCCATAACGTTGGTCGAGGGCTACTAGAGCCGCGGTGTATGGGGTAGTAGAGCTGGAATATGCCAGCGCTATATTGTGCGCTCTGGGCACCTTCAGGTGCTTGAGTAGGATAGCATACTTGTACGGTTCATCTGGTACGTCGGACAGCATAGTCTCTAAGCACATTCGTAGCTCTGTGTACTGTGCTCTGTTCTCGTGTGTGAAGTCCGGGAACGTCGGTGTGCCAAGGTACGATGCCATGGATGACTGGCACATCGGTGAGCGTTGGGGGAGAGGCCTCCTAGGCGAGTCTCCTCTTACGTGTTGTCTTGGGCTGGTACTTGGTGGGTACCAAGGGCCGGGTACCCAGGTGCTGTTCCTCGGGGCTGGCGGTGCGTCAAACTCACCCGTGAGTTGAGTCGGGGGTTTGTAGCGTAGGGCCTCGGGGCTGACGTCTGGGCTGTACTGGACCTCCTGGTCCAGAGTACATTGCTGCTGGTCGGGGCTGTACTGGGCCTCCTGGTCCAGAGCACGTTGCTGCTGGTCGGCTTGACATTCCTCCTCTTCCTCCTCCTCTTCCTCTGCTAGGACCTGGAGTCTTCTGTTCAGTCTCTCGGCGTGGTCCGGTTCTTCCCTGTTGCTGGGTCTCGTATGGACCGGCCGGGAAGGGGGTTCGGAGACGTGGACAGGATCCTCCTAGACCCTTGTCGTGACGATCTCCGGGAGCTCCGTGCGGAGAGAGGGGGTGTCGCCATGGCAACCAATTTGTCCATCAGCTGCGCCTGCAGCCGGTCGCGCTCTGCCTCGCGCTGGGCATGGGCTGCGTCGCGCGCTGCTTCGCGCTGGGCATTGGCGGCGTCGCGCTGCGCATTGGCGCTGGCCTGGGCGGCGTCGCGCTGTGCGTTGGCGGCGTCGCGCTGGGCATTGGCGCTGGCATGGGCGGCGTGGAGCTGTGCATTTGCGACGTCGCGTTGTGCATTGGCGGCGGCGTGCTGTGCATCGGCGCGGCTTCTTTCAATGTTCTCTTCCATCTGAAGGCGTCTGGTCTCCAGTCTTATGCGGTCGTCTTCACTCCTTTGTTGCGCCTGGAAGCGCTCTCGCTCGGCTGCAGAATGTTCGCGCTCGCGCGTCTGTTGCGCTTGAAGTCGATCGCGTTCGGTGGAGGCTGCCAGGGTGGCGATGAGTGCCCGCGCCAGCATCTTGTCCGCCTCGCTGGGGGAAGACGCTGGTCGAGGTGATCGGCTCCCGGCAGTACTCGTTGGAGATCTGTTCTCCGGGCGCGCCCCGAGGTCCGTCTCCTGGGCGCGCTTCTCTTCTGGTAGTGGGTCGGGTTCCGTCCCTGGAGCGCTTTCTTTATCCTGGAGCTCTCCGGGGTCTGTCCCGTTGGCGTTGTCTGGGGGTAAAGTCATGTCATGTCCCTCCTGGTCCCCCCCGTGAGCTTGGTCAATTACGTTAGAACCCACTAGGGTCTCTACTGGCGGGGTAGCCTGGTCGGTAGGGTTGGACATAATTTTACTATCCGCTTTAGTTACTTTATCCGTATTTAACTTCCATTCTCATATTACGCATGAGATAATAATACAACTTGAATATTAGGAATTATATCTAGGGGATACTGGTAGGGGGGTTCCTACCGGTTGTAAGCCAGCAGGGGGAGCAAATGCTCTAATGCAAAGTCTGGTGCCAGCGGGGACTCAATATGCTCTTGCTCGGGGAGGCGGTATTACTCCCTGTATCAGCGGACGAAAGGCAGCCGCTGTAATCCCAGTATGCGCGCAGCACAGGTGGAAGCCGGTCAGCCTCTCCAATAGAGACGGGCTCGAATGATGGTCCTCACGGTAGATCCCACAGCAGTGGGTGTAGACGATTCTTATCCTCTCCACCAGCCTGGTACAAAGCAATAATAATAATACTCCAGCCGGAAAGGGGCTCCGCATTCACCGGTGCAGATCCTCCGGTGCGCGGTACTCCACATTAACTAAGTTGAACTGGACGTTATTCAACCAAGCGCTGATACTTTACTATCCTATTCGCACGCGGCTATAAGTGCTCTATTTAGACACACAATTGCTCACTTCACTTGGTCTTTGACTCGTGATGAAGGCTTACTAGTAAGGAGCGAACGATACGTTGAACAAACGTATTAAGATAAAACAAGACTCTATTTTGGGGCAATACGGGCCCACTTCACCGCACGTTGCATAGTGGGTGAGGCTTCACTTGGGTAACTCGAACTCGAACTGAACTGCGGACTGAACTACTTCTGTATTCACCTGTGCCATATTTATATGTTGGGCGAACAAACTAGTACCAGCCTTATTCCTGTCTCGTAGTCCTGGGCAGAACCGGGCATGTTGAGACAAGCCTTGACGGTAGCTTTGAACTCGACTCTGGGGGTAAGACACTGGCGCTGGTGGAACGCTATCCAATAAGAGAACGAAATATTATGGTCTGTAGGCTACTAGGTTAAAGGGATATTCCGTGTATATGTACAAAGAATACACAAGGGATATCAAACGATATACAAATATTATGCAATATATATCAATCAATAAATACATATATTCGGTTTAATCTGACCCTTTGTAACACTGAGTATTGCAGATTTTTTATTTCTTTTTTTAAAATTTTATTTATTACCTTTTTTCAACTGCAAAGTAAAACTTTGTCAACATGTTTTATCTAATAAAATAAAGTTCAGTCTGTTCATCTCACTTCAATCATTTTTATTGCAGAACATGGTATTTTCTCAAGCAGACAGATGTAAACACTGTAATCTGTGTTGCATGTACCTGACAAACTGAACTGTTTGTATTACAGTCATATTCCAACTTAACTGAATGCACGTGTGTGTGTGTGTGGACTAACTAACTAGCTAACGTTAACTACTGTAGCTGCCGTCAAAACGAACTGGTTGGTATGGCCATTGTGTTATTTATATTTGACATTAGCTATTTATGGGTGGAATATTCTGATTATAGCTCACTAGATCAGTCACATTAAACTTTCTTTTTGTATAGCTTGCTAGATATGTAGCCAACGTTAGCTAGGCTAACGAAGCTGTAGCTAACGTTACTTTCCATGCAAACCACTCGTTAATTACCCCCGTGCATTGAGCATTATTTTCAGATAACAGCACACCACGTCATGTATTATCCATTACAGCTAACTACTGTAGCTAGAGCCATATGAAATCCGTTTTATTATTTTCCAAATTCCATTTAATTCTTTCCCAAATTCCGTTTTTTCCGTTTTAATATTTCAGAATTCTGTATTTTTCTTTTTATGCTCATTTTACCATCAGAAATAGTGTCTAATAAGTGGGAATGAATAAATGTCCACAATTGAGATATATATATAATATTATATATAAGATATAACAGTCCATTTAATGTTTTTAAGTGCTGCAACTCAGAAATACAGTTCAATTTTACACAATATTTTTCAAATAATATTGTGACAAAATAAAAATACACATTTCAAGTGTAAACAATAGATACAGCTAGCTACTACTGACATTATTACAATGACAATGTCAGTAGCCTAGCTATATCTATTATATTGTGATGAAATATAGTAATGCATAATTTAGGCACCTTTAGTTTAGTTTATTTCGTTTATAAAGGACAGTGTGTAATGACAATCGTTTGCATTAAACAAATGGATGGGTGCACTAGATTTAGCAAGAAGCTATCATTTCCATCTATAGTCCTATGTACTGTAACGTTTTATAGCTATTTAAATTTATTTAGATTATAAAGGGCAGTGTATAATGACAATCGTTTGCATTAAACAAATGGATGGGTGCACCAGATTGAGCAAGAAGCTATCATTTCCATCTATAGTCCTGTGTACTGTAACGTTTCATAGCTATTTAAGTTTATTTAGTTTATAAAGGACAGTGTGTAATGACAATCGTTTGCATTAAACAAATGGATGGGTGCACTAGATTTAGCTAGAAGCTATCATGTCCGTTACATAGCTATTAAATCACAATAGTGTCGCAAGTGTTTTTGCGGGTCCAGTCCACGGAACGTTGACAGAATTTGCAAAACACCTTATCGCCGGAGGCATAAAAGTCATTAGGATACTGTTCTGCTCTGAATTGAGGGCTTATTGCGGAATTTCTTAGCTTCTTGACGATGTTAACATCAAAGCAGCCAGATGCTTGAGCACTGCTGTGTTGTGTGTAACCCGCTCTAGCGTCCCCGCCTCCCCGGTCGCGTGTGCACCAAATGTTCCACCCAAAAACAGAATTTCAGTCCAGATTAGGCCAAATTCTGCAATATTCCACGTTTTGCAGTTGATTCCATTTTTATTGGTTAATTCCGCAATTCCGTCCGCGATTCTGTGAACGCGGATTTCATATGGCTCTAAGCTAGCCATGGTAACTCCCAGCTATTCCAGTTGACATTTTTTTTTTTTTTTCAAAACTTTGTTTATTGAAGTTTTTTCGTTGCAATATGAGATGAACACAAGGTCAAATTGTACACATATATCCCAGACGTATTGCACATATCGACATATAAGTAGTCAAAATATAGGTCTGTTGAATGTAGACAATATACATATTGCACAAAGCTACATATAATTAGTCAAAATATAGGTCTGTTGGATAAACAATATACCTATTGCACAAAGCTATGTATAAATAGACAAAATATAGGTCTGTTGAATGTAAATAATATTCATATTGCACAAAGCTACGTATAAGTAGTCAAAGTATAGGTCTGTTGAATATATAGACCAAAACGAGTACACCACAAAATAAATATAGATATTGTTTCGGACATACAGTCAATTAAACAGATATGTACACTCAGGACAAGGATTGTACAGCAGAAATAGAGGAATGGAACACAAGTGAGAAGGTAGACATTTGCACATGTAGATAGGTCAATCGACTGGACAGTGCTAGGCTAGGAGTGAGCATTATTTATGGGGGGGTCGATTGAACCTTGTTCCCCAACATAAGTAAAGAAACAACCCCATGTTTTATAAAATCTAGCTGTAGAACCCCTTATGACACACCTTATTTTCTTCATCTTAAGGAAGTGCAAAATATCCCTGAGCCACATAGAGTGAGATGGAGGAGTGGGTGACTTCCAATGCAGTAAAATGAGATGTCTAGCCAGGAGAGTAACAAATGCCACCAGGTCAGCTTTATATCGTGGCAGAGGCAGGGTAGTAGGGGAGATAGAGACCAAAGCAAGCAGTTATGGCAGTCGGGCTGATTGGGATCTCAATACTATTTGAGATGGTTTCAAATATTTCAGACCAAAAGTTATGTAGGGAAGGGCAGGACCAAAACATGTGACTATGTGTAGCAGGGGCACGGTGGCATCTGTCACAGGTGGGGTCAATGTTGCCATAGATCTTGGCTAGCCTGACTTTAGTAAAGTGTGAACGGTGAACAATTTGACATTGGATCAGTCCGTGCCTGGCACAAATTGAAGAGGAGTGGACCCGGTGTAGAATATCCTCCCACATGTCTCCTGTGATGTCCTCACGAAGGCTCCTCCTCCCATCTCCTCCTGATCTTTTCTAGTGAGGTAGGACGCAGTGAGGAAATCAAGCCATACAGGACAGATATAATACCCTTTGTGACCAGTGTAGGCTTTAGTAAAGTGTCAATAGGAGTGGCTTCTGGGAGTTTGGGGAACTGTGGGTTGATATTACGTACAAAACTGCGGACTTGCAAGTATCTGAAGAAATGTGACCTCGAAATAGAAAACTTGTCAGACAGTTGTTCAAATGATGCAAAAATATTTTCTATATATAAATCACTGAACGTTCTAATACCACCTCACCCCTGCCCACTTTGACAACCTAGGATGGCTTAGAGTAGACGACAGAGTACAGCAACTTGCAATGGGCCTGGTCTACAAGATACACTACACGACCAAGGTACCCATGTACATCTCAAAATACTTCCCAAAGGTCAGTGAATACCACGATCACAACACCAGAGGGAGCTCCACAAATCATGTTAAACCCAGATTCGGCTCAAATAAGGGACTAAACACGTTTCGCAATTATGCCACATCAATGTGGAACGCCCTACCCAAAGCTGTAAAGGAATGTGGATCACTACCCACTTTCAAAACCAATCTCAAGGGACACCTACGGGAGACTGCAATTCAAAACTGGCCCCTGTAAATGTCCTAACCCAACCCCCTCCAATGTACAGTCATTTACCTAGTATGGTTTTGTCAATAGTCCAATGTACAATTTTGCTTGTTTGTACAGTGTCTCTCCCCCCCCCCCCCCAATGTACAGTTTTGCTTGTTTATACAGTGTTTCCCCCCCCCCCAACCACCTCCAATGTAAATTACCCAGTATGGTTGTCAATATCCCAATGTACCCAACCCCCCCCCCCACACAACCCCACCCAACCTTCTCCAATGTACAGTTTCTACGTCAAATGTATATACTTTTCTTGACTCCTTTTGTATCACAAACAGTACTGTATTTGCAAATCTGGTATGTCATAAATGTATAGATGTAGCAGTACTGACTATCTGTATGTCATGTATGTCATATATGTCCTGATGAATTGAAAATGGGGGACCCTGATGTAAACAAGACGAAAGTCTTTCTCTGGTCTGCATCCCCTTAACAATTGTGTGTATTGAGCTGTACTGTATTGTACCCATTCTGCAATCTGTTAATAAAGTTTTCAATCAATCAATCAATCAATCAAGAGGGGACCAGGAGAGAAAAGCTCTATCCATCACAGAGGGGGGGGGGGGGGAAACAGGGTTAGCTGTAATTGGAGCTAGTAAAGAAAAAGATTGTAAACCAAAATGTCGTCTGAACTGATTCCATATCCTGAGTGTTGATTTGACAATAATATTTTTAGAGTAGGGAGAGGTGGGAAAAAGTAGAGGTGCGTGAGCAAGAGCAGCCAGTGAGGCAGGGCTGGAAGAAGAGGATTCCAAAAGCAACCATACAGGGGATGAAGGTGTGTCTTCAAACCTTGCCCAATGTTGTACTGCTCTAAAGTTGGCTGCCCAATAATAGAATTTAATATTGGGCAGAGCCATCCCTCCCAGAGGTTTTGGTCTTTGTAGGAGGGCTTTACCGAGCCTAGGGACTCTCCTATTCCAGATTAACTGCGACACCAAACTGTCAATTTTCTGGAAAAATGCTTGTGTGAGAAAGATGGGTAAACATTGAAAAAGGTATGAGAATTTTGGCAGGGAGTTAATTTTAACTGAGTTGACTCGTGCCGTTAAGGACAAGGGTAATAGCGACCATCGTTCAAAGTCTTTATGCAGTTTGCTTAACAAAGGGGAGAAGTTAAATTTAAATAAATCCTTAAATTTGTCTGTGAAACGAATGCCAAGATATGTGAAGCCAAGTGGGGAAATTTTAAAGGGCAAAGTATGTAAGGGGTAATTTCGACCTTCAGCATTCAGAGGGAATAGCTCACTTTTATCTAAGTTTAGTTTATATCCTGATATTTCACAGAATGAACTGAAAACGTCAAGGGCAGCTGGAATAGAGACAGAGAGATTCGATACATATAAAAGCAAGTCATCCGCATAAAGTGAAGTCTTCTGTTCGATGCCAAACCTATAAATACCAGTTTTGATCTGAGAGCAATGGTCAATGGTTCTATTGCAATATTAAATAATAAGGGACTCAAATTGCAGCCTTGCCGAGTAGAGCGAAAGAGAGGGAAATATTCAGAATGTGTGTTGTTGGTTCTGACTGAGGCTATAGGGGAGGTATAAAGCAGTTTCACCCAGGTGATACATGTTTTACCCAAGCCAAATCTCTCCATGGTGTAGAATCCACTCCACCCGGTCAAAAGCCTTCTCAGCATCTAGTGAGATCACAGCTTCTGATATTGAGGAAGAAGAGGGATTATACATGACATTAAGAAGCCGTCTAGTGTTAAAAGAAGAGTACAGTTTTTTTATGAATCCAGTCTGATCTGGGGAAATAATAGAGGGTAGTACCGATTCTAAACGCATAGATAGTAGTTTGGAAAGAAGCTTTAAATCCACGGATAGCAAACTTATAGGACGGTAGCTCCTATAAGGAGGGTCTCTGTTCTTCTTCAAGATTAAGGAAATTGTGGCCTGAGTAAGTGTATGGGGCAATTTAAAAGAGCAGATGGATTCATTGTACATATCAATAAGAAGTGGCGCCAATTTGCCAAAAAACTTCCTATAGAATTCGATTGGGTAACCATCGGGGCCTGGGCATTTACCTGCCTGCATGTTGTGAGCAGCCTCTTCAATCTCCGCTATTGTGATAGGCTCATCCAGTTTCACAGCTGAGTCAGAGTCAACTTTAGGAATATCAAGAGAGTCAAAAAAGTTGCTAAAGGCAGACGGGTCAGTGGATTGTTCTGCAGCATAGAGAGATGAGTAGAAGTTTTTAAATTGTTCATTAATTTCTTTGGGATCTGTAGTTCTACCTGTTGGAGTTTGGATTTGTGGTATTTGATGCGAAGCTGATGCCTGTCTTAATTGATGAGCTAATAGTTTATTCGCCTTATCTCCGTGTTCATAGTAATTGTATCTGGATTTGAATAGTAATTTTTCGGTATGGGTGGTAGTCAGAGTATCGAATTCTGCTTGTAACAATAGGCGTTCCTTATATTTACATTTACATTTACATTTAGTCATTTAGCTGACGCTTTTATCCAAAGCGACTTACAAGTTCTGTACGACAAGCCATCAGGAAGGGCACAACTCTATCAGCTGAGCAACAATGTTCATCAAAGTGTTGAGTGCTACAGTGTAGGTTAGTTTATTAGGACAAGTGCATGACAGTACGGTTAGTTAGGGTTAGATTTTTTTTTATTGTTTTTTTTTTTTTTTTTTTTATTCATATAAATCAGGTGATGGAGCGATAGAGTAAACGTTGTCAATCTGAGTGATCTGTTTGGTTAAATTATCTAATTTCTTCCTTCTGGCTCTAGTCTCATAAGTGCAGTAAGAAATAATTTCCCCCCTTAAGTATGCCTTCAGTGTCTCCCATAGTAAGGAAGCTGAGATCCCAGGCGTCTTATTGATATCCAAAAAAAATCTATCTGCTTGGAAATAAAAGTAACAAAATCTTCGTTCGATAACAAACTAGTATTCAGTCGCCAGGGTGGTCGGGTGTTATCACATCCCCTAATTTGCAGTTCCATTAGAACTGGAGAGTGGTCCGATATGACAATAGTATCATATGAGCAAGATAGTACTGATGAGATGAGCCGATTGTCGATCAAGAAATAATCAATGCGAGTGAAGGTGTGATGGACATGAGAGAAGAATGAGTATGCTCTGCTAGATGGGTTGTGAAAACGCCAAGGATCTGAAAGTGAAAATTCTTCCATAAAAGATTGAATGGTTTTAGCAGAGCTTGAAAGTACTGCATTTCTGGTAGATGAGCGATCCAATGATGGATTAAGCCAAGAATTGAAGTCCCCTCCTAATATTAGATAATGTGTGGAGAGGTCAGGTATCGAAGAGAACACAGATCTAAAAAATGAGCTATTATCCCAGTTAGGGCTGTAGATATTAAGCATAATCACTGGGGTTCCACAGAGCTTTCCAGTTACCAGCACAAATCTACCATTTGGGTCAGAGAGAACATCTGAGCAAATAAAATGTATTGATTTGTGAATTAAAATTGCCACACCTCTAGCTCTGCTCTGAAATGATGAGTGGTACACTTGTCCAACCCATCGTTTACGTAGTCTGGTATAATCAGATAGCTTGAAATGAGTTTCCTGAAGGAAAGCTATATGAACCCCCAAATTCTGAAGATGCCCCAGTACTTTACTACGTTTGATTGGCTGATTTAAGCCCTTACAATTCCAACTAGTAAATTTGACCACTCCTCCAATCTGCTGTGAAGTTTTAGGTTGAGTCATAGACTGGTGTTGAGTGTACAATGAGTAACATCGAAAAGTATGTCCTAATAGTATTTTTTATGTGCAGTGGCCAAGTCATAGAAAAAACAACAACAGTATAAACATCTCACAAAAATAACTGTACATGTAAACAAACCCTTCCCTCCCCCCTCCCTCCCATGCTGATGTGTCTCCTCAAATTGGACACGCGCATAACCCACTATTACTACTCTTAACACCCCCTAAGAGAAACGAGAAAGGGAGATAAACACCACCCCTTCCGTGGTTAAGTGACAAATGTTAATATTGTGAGATATCGTAGTCCCAAAATGAAATAGTCTGTATATGCACATATGGACATGAATTATGAACTTGCCGTTCAGCTGATGGTTACAGTCTGGGGAACCGCTTTTCTCAGTTTAGTGTTTATGAAAGTCGAGGCGGCAGCCGGGTCTTCAAACGTGTGCGTTGAACCACTCGGCAGAGTGATTTTCAGAACCGCAGGAAACATCAGCCCAAACTTGATACCAGGACAGGCATGGAGTTCGCGTTTCACTCCTCCAAACGCAGCCCTCTTCTTGGAAACAGCGACGGTGTAATCAGGGAAAATAGAGATCCTTTTGCCTTGGAAGAGTAGAGGGGTGTCACGGGAGGTCGCGCTGGCCCGACGTAGGATTTCGTTTCGGAGATGAAAGAAGTGGACCCTGATGATGAGCGGACGAGGCGTCTCTCCCTCTTTGGGTTTAGCCCGCAAAGTGCGATGGGCTCTGTCGAGTAGGGGCTCATCATCCAGGCCCAGTAGGTTCTTGAGTAAGCGGCCGATGAATTCCATTGGGCGCGTACCCTCCGAGCCCTCAGGTATCCCCTCGAGTCGAAGGTTGTTCCTCCTCGATCTCCCCTCTAGGTCCTCACATTTGTCTGTTAATAATTTCACCTGTGACGTGAGCTCCTTAACAGTCGAGTCAAGCGAGGAGAGCTGGTCACTGTGATCGATCGTTGCACGTTCCAACTCGCAGATGGTTTGCCCGTGTTCATTTATTTTCAGCAGCAATGGTTCAGTAATATTCACCAGCTCTGTGCGCACTGCATGGATTTCAGCTCTCAAGTTAGTTGCCGATGAGTCAATTCTGCCACAAATATCTTCCTTCAGCGAGTTCAGCATTGATTGTAAGGCCCCTAGATCAGAGGCGCTGCCGCTGTCCATGTTAGCAGCTGGCGCGTGCGGTGGGGGTGGTCCGGGTGGCTGATCAATGATTGTTTGTTGTCCTGCACGCGTCGTCCTTAATTTGGGTTTAACAGGACCCATGGACAATTTAAAGTGTAGAAAAGTCTGCCTGACTGGTAAATGAACATACGTTGTCCAGTGTCCAAAGTCCCAAAAGAAAAAACCTTGTTAAAGGACTATTTATAATTGAAGTTTGTCACAAAACGGTGGAGCGGCGAAAAGCACGTCTTACATGCTCGGTGTCCTAAAATCTGCTGAAGTACAACAAGTACATTTGACATTTCTGACAGGCATTTTCAGAAGTTCATGATTCGAAACGTAACGTATACCGTCGGCGCCTACCGTCTGAACGTAATTTTTGTGGTTTTGACACCGTAACGTTTTGAAACCGCGGTAAACCGTGGAACCGGTAACCGGCCCATGCCTAAGTAGTAGTAGTAGCAGCCCAAAAGGTCAATATTTGTATGCATATGGTCAATGAAATAGCCATGTAATGTCATGTTTTCAACATTGATTTTGAATTTTCAACTTGTAAATGCTGTCTCAGGCACAAGATATGTAGATGTAAACAGACTGAATCCTTAACTCAATGGACACCACACAGTTGAGCATCGTTTGTACTTACCACGCCAAGCTCTAAGAGATAGGAATAAGTGGCGGTGTTTGCAGGGCTATAACTATATTCTATATTATAGCTATGATACAATACTATGGCCCATTTGACATAGACTATCTATCGTTCAATATGTGTTAAAGAAAAAAAATTATACCGTGGTGAATATGAGTATAGTTTTAGAGTAATCCTGTCTAATCCCAGAAAACGACGCTATGCAGCAATACGTGCATTTCACTAAAAGCGTTGCCGTTTATCGCCTGTACACGCTACAATTTCTAAATCAAATCTATATTATCGGTATTATGTTTCATCATGAATGCATGAAAGTAGGGGTGGGGGGGGGAAATCGATACGTAGTAGTATCGCAATACTTTGCGTGGCGATACTGTATCGATACAGGGACGCCAAGTATCAATATTTAATTAAAAAAATATTTAATAAGGAAGTTGCATTGTTCATTTCAATACCTGTAATAGTACAGTAGTCCACACACACATGTGCATTCAATTAAGTTGGAATATGACTGTAATACAAACAGTTCAGTTTGTCAGGTACATGCAACACAGATTACAGTGTTTACATCTGTCTGCTTGAGAAAATACCATGTTCTGCAATAAAAATGATTGAAGTGAGATGAACAGACTGAACTTTATTTGATTAGATAAAACATGTTGACAAAGTTTTACTTTGCAGTTGAAAAAGATAATAAATTAAATTAAAAAAATTAAAGAAAAAGAAAAATATCGCAAAACGATGAACGATGAAAACCCGACTATACTCGGGGTTTCGGGGGTCCTGGCGCTCAACGCATGGCGAGATAACCCGACTATCATCGGGTCTGGCGCTGATTGAGTTAAGGTCTTGGCAAAGGTTTTCATTGGGACCGCATCATTTTGCTAATGCTTGAGTAAGCAGTCTTGCTGGAGTAGTTGTATTGATTGTATAGGCTAGTAGCAACAGATCTCGTCTGTGCTAATGCCTCGCCTCTCTGCACCCCTCTCACCTTTCCTCTGCTATCTCTCCTCTCCTCTTCTGCTCCTTTCTCCCCTATCTTCTCTACTATCCTCTCCTCTTCTCATCCTGCTCTCTCTCCTCTCCTGGCCATTAGGCTACTCTCTCTGACATTAGTGGCCCCCTTGCTGTCTATTTGAGAGGACACTCACATAGCTATTACTAACACACACACACACATGCACAATTACACATGTGCACACACACACAGACAAATGCATGACATGCACACGCACTCTCACACATACGCACGCACACACACACACACACACACACACACCTGATACTAGAGACCTTTCACCAGATGAGCTAAAGCCATTGTAATGCAGCGTAAGTAATCACATGGCAGGCTCTAGGACTAATCCCTATAAGACAACTGAACCTGACTAGCAACTATGTTGGCAGTGGTGCTGTACTCCTGAGAATAATACAGTATAATACTAGAGTACAGCTACTGTGTGTCCCATATTGACCCAAGGTTTATTTGTATGCAGAACCAGTGGAATGCATATAATATTAACTTTGGGGGTGAGGCTAGTAGGCCTCTAGTTGCAAAGGAATGTGTAACTAACTTAATTTATTTTATATCAGCCAGCCTATGTTGAAAGTAAGCCAACTCGATAGGCAAGTTAGTAAAAATGTACTTGCTCGAGCTAGCAGCACAGATAACGCTAAGCTGCTTTAGCATTACAGCCTATCATAATTCACAATTCATAGTTGATTTTAAGCCGACGTGATAATTCAACACTATCTAAATCGGTAATCATCTTGGAATTTTGTATTCGAAAACCAACTCTAGTGTTCAGTAGAGGAATGAAGGAGGATACACGCATACCTGGCCTATTGCAATGCAAAACACCAACCCGGTTCATCATAATGATCAAGGGTGCAACTGAGGAGAGAAAACATGGCTACAGTCGCAGCGAAATAAGGTCATACCGTTTCCTGCACAGATAATGTGATGGCGACTTCATTTGGTCAGCATTACATCTGACGTTATCCTATTTAAAACAAAGGAGCGAAACGCATTATTGAGTATTGCGAATTTAGCGGAGCATAATATTACCGAGGATGCGCTGGCTCTGCATCTCCCGCCCCGCCGCATGTTTCCGAACACCAGCTCTCCTCAAACACACTGCTGGCGTTTACATCCCAACAGAAAGAATAACTTAATGCCCTTACCTTCCTCCTCTCCCATGCGTTCGTCCTTCCAGGTACAACAGAGCAGCATTAACCTCATTCACTCTACGACCCGGGGCTCTGTGAGAGAGCCAGCCGCCTCTGGTGAACAGATAACCGGTCTCTGACCACCACAGTTCGTAGTGTACTGTATCTGGGCTCCTGCGCGATGCTCCCTGTCTCCAGCTCGCTGTTACTGCCGGACAACTTCTGCTGCGCTTCATCCGAGGCGGAGGAGGAGGATGGAGGAGGATGGAGGAGGATGGGCCAATGAGGAAGGAATCTTGGGGGTTGGCCACATATCTATGGTTGGCCAACCAACAACAATCCCTGGATAGTGCATGCGATTTTGAAGTCTGCCAAGCACTAACCTCGTTCCCAGTTTTATCTCCTCCGTGAGCCAAGCACAAAGGCAATGATATAATAAGCCATACGTCCATAACCTAGACAGACTAGAGATGTTATTGTAATAAACAATACATAAAGTAGCTGGTAGCCTATTCAAGAATCAAGAATCAAGAGGTTTATTTGTCACATATACATGATACCACCAGGGCATACAGTGAAATGCGGGTGGTCATGCCCGCATTGATTGTGCAAAATACAATAATAAAATAGAATAAAATAGGCATAGAAAAAATAAAATAGATAAGACACAAGATATGCATGGTAAAAAAAGACATGCTAGGTTCCTGAGAAACTGGTTCTTATATACACTACTATGCAATATACAATTTACAATGTTAACTCTTAATGTATTTAAACTATACAGTACCTCCGTCTTTTAAAGTGTTTCTAAAGATTCAATTTTTTAAAGTGATATTTTGTTCAAAGTGATTGTTTTAGCGGTTGCCGCATGAGTGGTGTGTGTGTGTGTGTGCGTGTGTGTGTGTGTGTGTGTGTGTGTGTGTGTGTGTGTGTGTGTGTGTGTGTGTGTGTGTGTGTGCGTGCGTGCGTGCGTGTGTGTCTGTGTGTGCTCATGTGTATTTGTGAGTGGAGTGTTCAGTGTTCTGATGGCCTGGGGGAAGAAGCTGAGTCGGAGTCTCTCTGTTCTTGCAGCGTGTGACCGTAGGCGCTTGCCTATTGTTTTGTTTCAGCTCTGCTCTATGCACATCCGAATGACAGTGTCTGTTAAATCTGGTTGGGCGGCTAAGAAAGGTTTCTTAACACAGGTTTTTAACACATGAGATGAAAGTGTAGGATATTTGCCAGTAGTTCCCAAAGTACTTCGAGGTACCCTCTCCCAACCGCTCTCCCAACCTACAGACCTAACAACAAGAATATGTTCCACTAGAGGTCCATCTAATGTGTATCTAAGGGTCCCTGATGTGAAAGGGTTTCGGAATGTTGACAAGTGTTTTCACTGGAGGGGTCAGTGGTTCTTAAGGTGGACGACAGTCCCCCCCGGGGTCACTGCATGAGGGTCCCAGATGTTCTTAAGAAAATATTGCAAGCTACAGTATACTGTTGCTATTAATTCCAGATAGCACAATGAAAGACTGTTGACAGAATCTGGGGTCAATAATGTGGTCAAGAGGCATGGTTTCTATCTTTAGCCTTTAGCGTGGTTTATTATTCACATGGTAAACAGCACTACATGAGTTCTCCTCTCTCTGAGAGGCAGGTGGGAAAGAGGTAGAGGGGGAGGAGACATCTCTTTAAATACTCGCCACCTGGTGGTAGCATGAGTGGCTCCGCCTAGAGCGCCCTCTAGTGGAAACAGTTATATATGCAGTTAGACAGTTACTTGCAATCCTACATAGAACCTCTAACTTTAACACTCCCACTTAGGGTTGTATAGCACACTGTATAACTTCTCAAAAAACAATTTACAAAGAAAATAATACAATTCAGAACATCAAAAAGAATATGGCAGTCAATATTTACACACCAAACATGACCTCTGCAAATCTCTTCAATTTGAAATTGGAAACAGGTTTCCTCATAGTGTCTGCTACCATGTCGTCCGTTGGACAATAAATCAGTGTCATTCTTTCTTCTCTGATGACAGATCTGATTAAATGATATTTTACATCGACATGTTTACATCTATGTTGGTGTGACGGATCATACTGGGTCTGCGTTGTGTTTGATGTTAAATGAGAATGTCCAGAGGGGGAGTCGAACAGGGGGCTCCCGCGTCCGCGGGCGACGACACAGGCCGCTGCACTAAGAAGTGAATTCACTCCTAACTACCGTACCTATGCGTCTGTTAACCCTGTTATGGGGAAGTGAGTTTAATTTACCAGCCCGCACTGCCACAGTCACTCGTCAACACACCTGTTTCCGTGACTGTGGACATACCCACGGGCTTCCCCATTACATCGGCACACAGGGTTCCTAGCAATCACAATGGTTCCCTGGTTGTCCTCATAAACAACAGTCTTCATATATACATAGGTGTCCATCACTTCGAGCAGTTGTTCTAGATAAACACATTCCTGCATTGTCATAGCTAGAGCCATACATTCGGCTTCACAAGTTGATAGTGCCCCTGTGGGCTGCTTCTTTCTGAAACACAGCTGTTTATCTGCTGTACCTTTGAGATAACGAAAAACATGTCTTGCTGTAATCCAATGCTCTTCTGTGGGGTCAGCAAAATGATGTGACAACTTACTCACTACAAAACATACGTCAGGGCGAGTACAGGTTGTCAAACAAATGAGGCTACCCACAGCTTCTCTGTACATTTCTACATCAGTCAAAACGTTTCAGGATCTTTTCCACATAATTAAATCATTTTGAAGATGGTAAATCATCCACCTCTGTATTTAAACATGGGATCCATTTCTGTATTTAAACATGGAATCCACTCAGGTATTTAAACCTGGAATCTACTCCTTCCGTATTTAAAACTTGGAGTATCCTCCTCCTGCATTTAAGCAGTGTAGCCACCCTCCTTCCGTATTTAAACATGGAGTATCCTCCTTCAGCATTTAAGCAATTAGCTACGAACCTCACTTTGTACTTGTCGTGGCCTTCAATACCCTCCTTGATTGAGTACACCCATTTCCCTCCCACTGTCTGTCTGCCCTCTGGTAACTTGGTTAGAGTAAAGGTGTGGTTGTCCTCTAGGGACCTCATCTCCTCATCCATTCCTCTCTCCCATTTACTTGATTCAGGGGACACTATGGCCTCTTTAAAGGTCCGAGGTACCCCACTGACTACCCTGTAGCAGTAATCAATGGTGGTAAGTGTACTGTCATCCTTGTCACTTCCTCTCCGGGCATAGTCTGTCAGATACTTTTTTTTAAACAATGTTTTTATTGCAATTTATTCCTTTTACACAAACATACATATATACAGAAAATAGGACATGACAAAAATAAAAAGACACCCTCCAATCCCCTCCCTTCCCTAATTATAATACAAATGACATTTCCGCAGACATACTACAATAGAAATAATTATTGTTAATGTTCATTTATAAAGGGGAACTATCCTATAAACGGCATTCCTCAGTGTCCAGTACCTTTCCCCAGCTCTATGGATTCACATCAACAGTATCCACGTATCCAACTCTCAATGTCCGAGATTTCTCACCCGCCTAAGTGGCAGCCTGTGTGGCATTTGGCACCCGTCCACACAGTGGTGGGAGCCCAGCCTTAGAATGTCCCAAGATCCTGAGATAGAACCATGTTGCTTTTCAGTACCTGATTAGAAATATAGAACAATGATCCTCTTATTTTATTTATTTATATATATATATTTTTTTCAAACCTTTCCGAGGTGTTCCATAGATTCACCGGAACTGTGCAAAAGTCCCCACATAGTGAAAGAAACATCCCAATAGCTCTCCTTTAAATTACCTACCAGAAACCACGGAAATATCAGCACAAAAATAAAAATAAAAATACCATAAAAAACAAACTAATAAAATACATAAAATAAAATAAATTAAAAAATAAAAAATAAAATAAAGATAAAAATAAACAACTGTTCTTCGGCTTCTCTACCTCCATCCACCTTTCTTTTTTTTTTCTCTTTTTTCCTTCTCTTTTTTCCCCTAAACCTTCCTCCCATTTTCCCTTTCCTTTCCTTTCCCTTACCTTTCATGTTTCCTATCTCTCTCCTTTAGATTCTTACCCTTTCCAGGAAATGTATAAACGATGACCAAGTCCTTTCAAATTGTTCTGTTTTTCCCTTCTGTATGTATGTTCGTTTTTCCATTGCTAAGTTTTCTGACACTTCCTTTAACCATTGTTTAGCCCCTGGTCTCTGTATCTCCTTCCAGTTTAGAGCTATCACTCTCTTGGCCTGTAGCAAACAAAAATGTATCAATTTCCTCTTTCTAATATAAGCTGGGAACTTCTCCGGGTATAAGTGTAGTATACATAACTTAGGATCGGTCGGGATTTCTATCTCTGTCATCTCCGATATGAGTTCCAATATCTCCTTCCAATATTCCTGTATCTTCTCACATTCCCACATACAGTGGTATAGGGTCCCTATCTCTACCCCACACCTAGTACATTCATCTGGGATCACGGGATAAAACTTGTGTAATTTCTCTGGTGTCATATATACTCTGTGTATCCACTTATATTGTAGGAGTTTACATCTGGTATTGATTGAAAGTGTCTGTGACATCTCACATGCTTGTTCCCAGTCCTCTTCTGCTATTTCTACCCCCATGTCCCTCTCCCATGCCCGCAAACTGTTCAAAGAGCTCTTATCCGATCCTGATAACAACACATCATAAAACTTGGATAATTGTCCTCTTCCCACCATATTGTTCCTAGTAAGTCTTTCTATTATGGATGTGGGTGGTTCCTCTGTGCCCCTGTTCTTTGAGACTACGTAGCTCCTGATTTGAAAGTATTTAAATCTATGTGATCTTGGGATTTCAAATGTGCTTACTATCTGTTCGAAGGTCATCAATTCCCCCTCTTTGTATAAGTCTTTAATCTTACCCAGACCCCTTTCTGCCCAAATTTTTAATCCCCCATCATTCCTTCCCGGTTTAAATTCCTCATTCCCCCAGATTGGTGTATACCCCGATAATTTATCTCTTCTACCTAAGTGTAAGTGCGCCTTGTGCCAGATCCTTACTGTATTTTTGAGGAACGGGTTCTTTGTACTTTTTATCAACAAGTTACTCTGTCGTGAATACATAATACAATGCGTCTAGTGTTATCTTTGTCTCTTCTTTTTCTATCTCCATCCAAGCCGGTATATCTGTCTGTTGAAAGTAAAACATTGCTGTCCTGAGCTGTGCCGCCCAGTAATAAAGCCTCATATCTGGAAGTCTAAGCCCTCCTCTGTCATACGGGAGGTAAAGGAGTGTCAGTCTCAACCTGGGTTTTTTATTGTTCCATATGAAACGTGTGAACATCGTTTTCAATCTCCGAAAGAAGGTTTCAGGCAAGGGCATTGGGATTGACTGGAATAGGTATAGGAATTTAGGCAATATAGTAATTTTAATAACATTCACTCTGCCTATCATTGATATTGGTAATTTGCTCCATCTTTCAAGGCTATTTTCTACATCTGTCATTATTGGATCGTAATTACTCTGTACTAAGTCTTTAATCTCCGGGGTTATCTTTATCCCCAAGTATGTAAACCCCTTGGGGGAGCTCGCAAACTGCGTGTGCACCGGTGCTTTCTCCCTTTCTCTCTCATTTAGTAACATAAGTGCGCTTTTATTTTGATTCGTCTTATATCCTGAAAATACTCCAAATTTCTCCAGTATTTCGTTCGCATTTCTAATTGAGGTATCCAATTTAGTTAAGTATAGTATTATATTGTCCGCGAAAAGCGATAGGCGATGCTCCATACCCCCTATTCTCATCCCCGTGATTCCCGGGTCCTGTCTAATCGTCATCGCTAATGGTTCGATTGCGAACAGAAATAGCAACGGAGAAATCGGACATCCCTGTCTGGTAGATCTCTGTAGTTTAAACGTGTCGATATTTGGTTGTTCGTAGTTATTTCGACCATTGGGTCTGTGTATAGAATCCTGATCCATTTTATATATCCTTCTCCAAACCCGAACCTTTTAAGTGTTTCAAACAGATATCCCCACTCAATCCTGTCAAATGCCTTTTCGGCGTCTAATGACAGAACAGCGTGGTCTTTTTCATTTTTCGTAGTGTGAAGAACATTTAGTAATCTCCTAATGTTATGAAACCCCTGTCTTCCCAATACAAATCCGTTCTGGTCATTTTTAATCAGATGTGGAACTGACTCCTCTATGCGCCTAGCTAGCGCCTTACATAAAATGTTCGTATCACAGGACATGAGGGACACAGGACGATATGAAGTTGTGTCCGAGGGTGGTTTACCCGGTTTCTTAAGTACCGAAATCATCGCCAATCTTAAGGATGGAGGCAAAGTCCCCTCTTCATATGCTTCATTGAACATTTCCAGTAGATGGGGTAGCAGTTTCCCTGCGAATCTCTTGTATATTTCTGTTGGTATCCCATCTGGGCCCGCCACCTTCCCACTATTCATAACCGTAAGCGCCTCGTTTAATTCTTCTATCGTTAGCTCTTGGTCAAACTGTTTCTGTTCCTCTTCCGTTATTTTTGGGAATTCTAACTTGTCCAGGAATTCCTTTTGTTGCTCTGTGTCTTTTGGGTATTCCGATTTATATAACTTTTCATAATATCCCTTAAAGGCATTATTTATTTCTATTGGGTCATTCGTTTCAAGTCCATTCCCTAATTTGATCGTATTTATCATTCTTTCCGTTTGTGCCTTTCTAATTCTCCACGCTAGTATCTTGCCTGCTTTTTCCCCTTGGTCGTAGTATGATTGTTTTAGCCACTGTAAGTCCGATGTTATCTTTGTAGTGGATAGATGTTTGTACTGGGCATTTAATACCTGCAGTTTCCTCTGTTTTGCTGGGTCTTCTCCTCTATATAGCTGTTTTTCCACTTCTTTCACCTGTCTTTCTATGTCCTCCATTTGTTTATAATGTTCTTTAGATTTATGTTTAGTATAGCTTATCATTTCTCCCCTTATATACACCTTAAATGCCTCCCATCTCACCGTTGCACTTGTCTGGTCTGTATTTATGGAGAAGTACATGTCTATTTTTTCACCTATAAAAGTCATACATTTCGGGTTGTTGAGCCATGTGGTTTGGAGTCTAAATCTAGGGGGTGCCTTCGCTATTTCCGGCATGTTCATACTTAACGTCATTGGAGAATGGTCAGACAGTAATCTACTGTCATATTCACTTCCTGTAAATTTAGATATCAAGCTTGTCGAAACAAAAAAATTGTCTATTCTAGAGAACGTTGGCCTACTTAGTAATTTAGAAGCGCACGAATATTCCCTCTTGCCTGGGTTTAGTTTTCTCCATATCTCCACCAAGTCGAGGTCTCTCATAAACGTATCCATTACTTTCCTTGTTCTTCCGTGGGAGGTATCCCCTCCCCCTGACTTATCTATTTCCGGTCTCCTCACGCAGTTAAAGTCTCCCCCCATGATGAACTGGCCCGTGAGAGTCGCCATTTTCATAAACAGTTCTTGAAAAAACAGCGGGTCATCATTGTTTGGTCCATATATATTTACTAGGTTCACCTGCATGGAGACTATAGTACCGCTTAATATTATAAATCTCCCTCCCGGGTCTACAATTTTATTTCTTAAAGTAAATGGTATCGACTTGTCTATCAGTATCATCACTCCTCTAGCTTGTGAGTTGAATGGGGCCGAGTAGACCTGTCCTTGCCATCTATTTTCAACTCTCCTGACATCTTCCCCAGTGCTGTGTGTTTCCTGTAAATAAACTATTTTCGCTCCTGATCTTTTTATCTTCCCTAGAATCTGTTTTAGCTTAATAATGTGGCTCATTCCCCTCACGTTCCAGCTCATATATTTTATTTCGTTCCTACTCATCCCTATGTCCTATGTTGCCCACTCTCTTCTTGCCCCCCTCCCCCCTCTCTCCTCCATGTTTTGTGATGTGGTGTTCCAGCCGAAGTGTCCTGTAATAATAAATAAAAAAAGAGAAAAAACACAAATATCCCCAGACCCCACATATAAAGCTAACGTCCCCCCCTATTGGGCGTGGACTTCTGACCCTCCTCTTTTCCGACTTCCCACAGGTCCCTCTCTGCTTCCTATTAACAGGACGCATCTTACCTGCCTTTCTCTCTCTCCTGCCGCTCTTCCCTCCTAGTATGTCCTAACCCCATGCTCCATTTTTCTCATTTCTGTTATTTAACCTGTTCCACCCCAGGTGAAATCTGCATAAAATGTATACCTATGGTAAATAGAATATTGCTCCACTTCTACAAGGGCTATTTGCATATTCTTGGTATCTAGGAACATCTATGGACCTCAATGAATGTATTCTCAGTGTTTCTTTTCATCTTTGACAGTGAATAAAACCATGATAATAATGACCAAACTTAAAAAACTGCCACTGAGCTAATTCAGTACCCTCTTGAGATCATGTGTACAAAAGATCTAAGGAAATTAATAAAGGGAAGATGATAAAATTGAAGGTTTTGTATATACAGTACTGAATTCTCCCATCCGGACCAATGCAATTTGAAATATTATTATAGAATATAGAATATATGCTTATACATTACCTTATTATAGCCAATTCGCACATTTATATATATATACATATAGTATCTTTCAAATGGCCGAGTTCAATTTGGATATAGTATCACCAGGCATGCATAATAACATATACAGATATTTAATGTAATCGACTGTACTTTTTTATTTCTCCCACAGTGTAATCATTTTGTAACTAATTTCAGATCTAATTATTCCTACATGATTACAATAGTGTGGAGAAACTGACTGCGTTTCAATATTTGTCAAAAACGTTACCTTTTGTAGCTTATTATCGCGAATCATAACAATTATTGATATGATTCATTCAGAACGCCGAACTTTGAACGACCATAGCGGACCACGGGAAGTGTAGTTTTGAAGAAAAAAAAACTACAATTCCCATGGTTCAACATTTCCATTTACGCTTCAGCGTCAAAAACGCGAGTGAAAAATAAAAACTTAAAATGATATAAACTCACTTTTAACCTATTGCTAAACTATTGCCAACCTAACGTTTTACATTCTACATGTATTTGTGACATAGTAGTGATAATAATACTTGAAAACGTTTGATTTTAAAAACGTTAATTTATTGCATCACTCATAAAAATACTAATATATGATAATAATGTCAAAAAGGGGTCGGTACCGTGGCCGTGGGGTGGAACAGGTTAACGTCTAACTTGACTAAACTATCTTCAACTTGAGTCTGTATCATTACTCTCCCCCTTCCTCCTCCCGTAACCATCTCGAGGAGTCCTCTATTTCAGCCTCCAAACTCCTAGGTCTCCATCACTTTAAAACATTGGAACATTGAAACAAATCTCTTGAAACAAAACAAAACCAAGTCTGCCACCTACCGGGCATCAACCATATCCAATACCAACCCTTGTGCATCCCTAGCAATGGCTGAGCTCACTGGGCTTAAGAGATGAAATGATGGCTCATGTTTAAAGCCATATCATTTTAACTGTTTACTATTTAAAAAAAAAAAATTTACCCATGATTAACAGTAATAGCATAATCTCAATATATCTCTCAACAGATTACTCATATTTATGAATTATAACCACTCAAATCTGTGTTTGTTTGATACAACGTTTTTTTTCATCGAAAAAAACGGATAAATGTTGTTTTTTACCATATTTCTCATATTTCTTTTTAAAACATTACTCGACGAAATATCTCGACGAAATACCTCTGAATACGAATCAAAATAAATATTAAAGATTCGATGACTAGTTCGGCCAGAAACAGCGTTGAGGCGAAACGTTACAATGTTTTTCTTCATAGAAAAAAACGGATAAATGTTGTTTTTTACCATATTTCTAATTTTTTTTTAAAAACATTACTCGACGAAATATCTCGACGAAATACCTCTGAATACGAATCAAAAAAAATATTAAAGATTCGATGACTAGTTCGGCCAGAAACAGCGTTGAGGCGAAACGTTACAATGTTTTTCTTCATAGAAAAAAACGGATAAATGTTGTTTTTTACCATATTTCTAATTTTTTTTTAAAAACATTACTCGACGAAATATCTCGACGAAATACCTCTGAATACGAATCAAAAAAAATATTAAAGATTCGATGACTAGTTCGGCCAGAAACGGCGTTGAGGCGAAACGTTACAACGTTTTTTTTCATCGAAAAAAACGGATAAATGTTGTTTTTACCATATTTCTCATATTTCTTTTTAAAACATTACTCGACGAAATATCTCGACGAAATACCTCTGAATACGAATCAAAAAAAATATTAAAGATTCGATGACTAGTTCGGCCAGAAACGGCTTTGAGGCGAAACGTTACTAAGCGCTCATACTGACCCAAATGTTTTGCGGGCGGTTCCAATGGTTTCTGCGGCAGGAATCTTGGGCTCGCCTCGCTGGTGGGAAGAGAACCAGACTTGCTCCGTGCAGTACACTTCCTCGTTGGCGAGCGCCGGCTTTGGGGGGCTTGTGTTTCGGCGTGTGGCGCGCTGTTCGCCTCTGGTTCTGTCTTAGAAAATCCACTCGCTCCCCCCCCCCACCACCCCAAACCATGTCTCCGGAGTTTCAATCACCGGCAGCCCGGTACAGCCTATCTCACCTCCCCTGAATTGTGGCAAAGTTATCTGTAGAGCGATTACGCCACCATGTGTTTTACATCGGTAACAGCACATCCTAACGCTAGACGGGGTTCTTAGCTTGTGGAATATGCAAAGGTTTGGTAAATATATCGAGAATTGAACGAATGAGAGCAGATTTAAAAATGGTTAAAAATGCCGTTTTAACATGGGAGCGGACGGAGAGTAGAAAACATGACCAGGGGTAAACAAGGCACTAAATACTGTAACTATTTTTCTAGAGTGTTTCATGTTATAAGCTTTTGAGACAATGAACATATATGTAAAATTAAGATATTTACCCAATTTCATGAAATAATAATAAACACAGACACCGCTGTGCTCACACACACACTCAAAATATTTCAAAAAAGTAGTTTTCATGACCAGGGGTACATGGCCTACGAAAATCCCTAAGCTATACCCATTACCCGTTAAGAAGGGGGGTATCTTTTGTAGAGTTAAACCAGAACTTGTTGCGCTTCTATGTAATATACTCTTCCCCTTCCTCCACAGATCCTAACTCTCCACTCCTCCTCACTTCTATGTTGGGTCCTTGACCTCTCCGTTGTATTCCTATATAGCTATCCCTTTTTTCTGTCTGTGTGTGTCCAGTACTTATACTGAACGGTAGAGGTCGCCAGGCCTTCTAACTTACACACTTTTCCCTCTCTATTAGTTTCCCTTATCTATACCAAAAATTGCAGTGTTTTTATGAAATATACATTTTCCTTTCATCCCCAACTATCCACTCCTCCTTCTGTCTATGTTTGGCCCTCTGCCTCTCCATATTACCTTTAACTAACTATAACTACTATACCCGCCCAGTCCACATATTGAAAAATAGAAATGACCATTTCCCCCAGAATATACCATTCCCCTGCTTCAGCTGTTCTCAGAATCCCCTCCCCTCCCCCCCTTCCCTCTTTTAAGTTTGTTTGTTTGTTTGTTTGTTTATTTACACATATAAAAACAGTTACATATATAATACAATATAGTCCACAAGGGATGTGTAGGAGAATTGCCTAAAAACCCTCAAGAGGCTTGCATGTGGCATTCACCAGGAAGCAAAACTACATTATATCAAGATAAATATAAAATATAAGATAAAATCCCCCCCCCCCCCCCCCCCTGAACAAACAAACACACACAAGCAGGCCTACATAGACACCGAAGTAGGCACCCCATGCCATACGATTTCTGGTATAGAGAAAACAATCAATGACAGTAAGAATATATAATAAAACGAAAATACAATAACAAAATACATCAAGCCATCAGACTACAGTTTGTAAAGGAAGTCCATATGGGAAATATTGGTGATCTAGGAGATGAGATTTCAGTGCTCTTTTGAATTTCAGAAAAGAAAATTCCAAAATATGTGGAGGCAAAGAGTTCCACAACTTTGACCCTCGGTAGAGCAAACAAAACTGAGATTGGGAAGTGCGTGAAAAGGGTGGTCTTAGCAAACAGGAACTACGTGTGGGGTAATTATGAATTTGGTGATTGTGGGCAAACATGTCATGAAAAAAAGGGGGAAGGGCTCTGTTTAAAGAACTATGCACAAATAAACCAGTCTGAAGATGATTCACTTGATAAACACTGAGGATACCTAACTTATGGAATAGAGGCTGAGAAGAATGACTTCGATGTACACAGCTGATTATTTTTAGAGCTCGTTTCTGCAGACGGTATATGGGCTCAAGTTTGGTCTGATGCGTACTACCCCAAACTAAATTACAGTAGTTGATATATGGGTAAACCATAGAGTAATATAACATTGTGGCAACCTCGGTGCTCAGCAAGTGACGTGTTTTTCCAAGAATACCAATACTCTTGGCCATTTTTGTAGTTATGGCTGTGATATGAGGTTTCCATGATAGGGATTCATCAAGCAGAACACCAAGGAATCGTGTAAAACACACCCTAGCTATGGGTTTTTTTAATGTTTAGTGATAATTTGTTGCATTTAAACCAAATTGATAGTTTGTTAAGTTCTTCATTTATGACCCTAATGATGGTATCAGGATCTTTATGTGAATAGAATACACACGTGTCATCTGCAAATAAAATTTTCGACAGCCTGTCTGAGACGTTAGGGAGGTCATTGATATATAACAAAAATAACAAAGGCCCAATAATTGAACCTTGGGGCAGACCGCAAAGTAAAGGAAGAAAAGGAGAATTTGTCCCATTATAGGATACAGACTGACGTCTATCTTTAAGGTAACTGGTGAACCATAGCAGTGCATTGTTTTTTATTCCAAGATGTGAGAGCTTCTGCAGGAGGATATTGTGATTGACTGTATCAAATGTTCAAGTTCAAGTTCAAGTTCTTTAATAGTTGTCATACAGAAGTACAGAATACTTTCATACAAAATGCTTCTTACTGTTACGCTCCAGAGACTGTGCTAGACAAGATAGTATCAAATAACATAATAACATAATATAGCATGAATTTAGAAGAAGAAAAATGAGGTCACAGTGTTCGGTATAGACATATGTACAATGTTCTGAGTTACCATATAATATACAATACACAATACTATGCAGTGTACTAATGTACAGTACTATCTAGTGCAAAGCAGAAATGGGATGAGGTACAATTTTAGGTACAATTTACAGTAAGGTGTACGAGTTGTAGTGCAATCCTTCATCCATAAATATAAAGTGTGGGGAGTGGGTGCTACAGTGTGTTTGTTTAAAGTGGGTGTGTGCTATAAAGTGTGTGGAGTGGGTGCTACAGTGTGTTTGTTTAAAGTGAGTGTGTGCGTGTGGATGTGTGTGCTATGTGCGTTTGGTGGTTGTTGTTGTGTAGTGTTCATTCATTGTTCGTTTAGCAGCCTGATGGCCTGGGGATAGAAGCTTCTTCTGAGTGTTTCTGTGCTCGCCTTGAGACTCCGGTATCGCTTGCCTGACCGCAGCAGTTCAAAGAGGCAGTTGTTCGGGTGACTGGAGTCTTTAATGATTCTCTTAGCCTTGCCCTTGCAACGCTTGTTGTAAATGTTCTGGAGGGTGGGGAGCCCCCCTCCAATTGTGCGTTCGGCTGAACGTGTCACTCTTTGTAGTCTGCTTCGGTCTTGTGCAGTGCTATTCCCAAACCAGGAGGTGATGTTGCCGGTCAAGATGCTCTCTATTGTACATGAGTAGAAGTTCTTAAGGATCTTCTGGCTGACTTGGAACTTCCTTAGGCGCCTGAGGAAGTAGAGGCGTTGTCGTGCCTTCTTCACAACACTGTCAATGTGTGTGGTCCATGTCAAGTCCTCGGATATGTAGGCTCCGAGGTACTTAAAGCTGTTGACTCTCTCAACCGGTGCCCCGTCGATGCTGAGGGGGCTGTAGTCCTTGACCCCCGACCTCCTGAAGTCCACAATCATCTCCTTTGTTTTGCTGACGTTCAGGGAGAGGCTGTTTTCCTGGCACCATCCCGCCAGGACCTTGACCTCTTCCAGGTAGGCCCTCTCGTCGTTGGCAGAGATCAGGCCCACCACCACTGTGTCGTCAGCAAATTTGATGATTGTATTGCTACTCCGCTGAGCCACACAGTCGTGTGTGTACAGGGAGTAGAGGAGGGGACTCAGAACACAGCCCTGGGGGGCCCCTATGTTGAGGGTGATGGATGAGGAGGTGCAGTTGCCTGCTCTCACCACCTGGGGTCTGCCAGTCAGGAAGTCCAAGACCCACTGGCAGAGGTCATAGCCCAAGCCCAGGTCCCTGAGCTTGGCTATGAGTATGGAGGGGACTATGGTATTGAATGCCGAGCTGTAGTCGATGAATAGCATTCTCACATAGTTCCCCTGCCTCTTGTCCAGGTGTGATGCTGCTGTGTGCAGCACATGGGCTATGGCGTCCTCCGTGGACCTGTTGGGGCGGTATGCAAATTGCAGGGGGTCCATGTTGATGGGGAGGGAGGAGCAGATGTAGCCCTTTACTAGCTTCTCAAAGCACTTCATGGCTATGGAGGTGAGAGCTACAGGGCGGTAGTCGTTGAGGCAAGCAGGCTTGGATTTTTTGGGTACAGGGATAATAGTGGACTTCTTCAGGCAGGTGGGGATGACAGCCTGTTCTAAGGACAGGTTAAATATGTCAGTGAATACTGGGGCCAGTTGGTTGGCACAGACTTTTAGGACGCGGCCGGGGATGCCGTCCGGACCTGCTGCCTTCCTGATATTCACTTTTTTAAAGGTCCGCCTCACCTCATGCTCTGTTACCCTGAACACTGCGCCTCCATCAGCAGCCGACCCCCCCCCCCCCCCATTGCCGTGGCTTGTGAGCTGGTGTTGTTATTACCAGCATCAAACCTCGCATAGAAGGTATTGAGGTCATTTGCTAAGGAGATGTCACTGTTCAGTTTGAGGGAGGCGCCTTTGTAGTCTGTCATCGTTTTGAGCCCCTGCCACATAGCTCTAGAGTCAGCTTGTTCAAACTGGAGTTCAATTTTATCCCTGTAGCGCCGTTTGGCCTCTGACACTGTCCTCCTTACGTTGTATCGCGCCACCTTGTGGTCATTCATGTTGCCTGCCACTAGGCCGTCGTTGTATGCTTTGGTGCGCTCTCTCAGAGCTTCACGGACGGATTTGTCTACCCAGGGTTTTTGATTTGGGTAAACTTTCATTTTGGTAGTGGGGATTGTTTCTTCCACCCTAGTACAAACATAGTCCAGCACTGTTTCCGTGTAGACATTAATGTTATCTGTGTCGCGGAACACATTCCAGTCTGTGTAGTGAAACACGGACCGGAGCGTCTCCTCTGACGTCAAATCCCATTTCTGCACCTCTCGCGAGACTACAGGAGTACTTTTAATTCTCTGTTTGTACTTTGGTGAAAGAAAGATGGACGCGTGATCTGATTTACCAAAGCCACTATCAGAATGAGCCTTGTAGCCACCTTTAAATTGCGTGTAACAGTGATCTAGGATGTTACCGCCTCTGGTGTTGCAAGTCACATGCTGATAGAAGTCAGGCAATACCTTTCTCAGATTGGCGCTGTTGAAATCTCCCAGCACTAAAATGGCGGCGTTAAACATTCGCCACTTGTATTCTATTTACCTCGTCGTGGAGTCTGGAGAGCGCAACCTTGTTGCTGGCTTGCGGTGGAATATACACTCCGATCAGGACGATCGCCGTTAACTCCCTCGGGAGGAAGAAAGGACGACACTTGATGGTTATATATTCCAGTTCTGGGGAGCAGTGGTTGGATAATTCCTTCACGTTAGTTGGATCGCTCCAATTTTTGTTAAACATGAAGGCAATACCTCCTCCACGTTGTTTACCGGACTCTGCTGATGTCCGATCCTTGCGATGGATAAAGAAGTGATCTGCCGGTTGAATTGCGTGGTCTGGAACCTCCGGTGTGAGCCATGTTTCGGTGAAGCAGAGGACGTTGCAGTCCCTAACGTCTCTTTGATATTGAATCCTTGCTCGGATGTCATCCAGTTTATTGTCAATTGATTGTACATTGGCTAGCAATATACTGGGCAGTGGTGTACGGTGGCGTCTGGATCTCAGCCTGTTACGGATCCCAGCCCTCTTCCCACGCCGTCTGGTTCCCCTGTTCCTGGGATCAAGGAACAAAGGATCTGGTCCTACTCTCCGGAGAATTTCTTCAGGCCATTGTTGCGGTTCGGAAAGCTGGTCCAGTGAGTAATCCAGTTGGTAAGTTTCCCGTAATCCAATGTCTATGAGTGACTGACGGTCATACACGTTAGATGCACCAACAGTTGGTACAAACAAAACTCTAAAAACTATAAATATTAACAAAAGTGAGCACAGTCTCGACGGAGCGTACAGACAGGCAGCCGGTCGTTGCGGCGCCATCATTGACTTGCCTTTGAAATGCCTTTGATAAGTCTAAAAAAATACCTATAGTGTTTTCCTTTCTGTCTTTAGCTTTGTATATTTCATTAATTAGATGTGTTATTGCCATATATGTTGCATGTTTCTTTCTGAACCCGTACTGGTGAGTGTAAATAATATTGTGCTTATTAAGATGTTCAATTAATCTTTTATAGACCAGCTTTTCAAGTATTTTTGACAAGGTAGGAAGGATGGATATAGGTCTGTAATGGTTGAAGACGGCTGGGTCATCATCTTTATAAATAGGGATGATCTTAGCTATTTTAAGTTCCAGTGGGACGATTCCCTTCTCCAGTGATGTATTAAAAATATGACATAATGGCTTCACAATGGATTCTTGAATGGATATCAGTAATCTGCCTCCAATACCATCATAACCCGGAGAAGAGTCCCCCAGGTTGATCAAGATCTCCCGAAAGTTATCAAGCAAAGTTATCTGTAGAGCGATTACGCCACCATGTGTTTTACATCGGTAACAGCACATCCTAACGCTAGACGGGGTTCTTAGCTTGTGGAATATGCAAAGGTTTGGTAAATATATCGAGAATTGAACGAATGAGAGCAGATTTAAAAATGGTTAAAAATGCCGTTTTAACATGGGAGCGGACGGAGAGTAGAAAACATGACCAGGGGTAAACAAGGCACTAAATACTGTAACTATTTTTCTAGAGTGTTTCATGTTATAAGCTTTTGAGACAATGAACATATATGTAAAATTAAGATATTTACCCAATTTCATGAAATAATAATAAACACAGACACCGCTGTGCTCACACACACACTCAAAATATTTCAAAAAAGTAGTTTTCATGACCAGGGGTACATGGCCTACGAAAATCCCTAAGCTATACCCATTACCCGTTAAGAAGGGGGGTATCTTTTGTAGAGTTAAACCAGAACTTGTTGCGCTTCTATGTAATATACTCTTCCCCTTCCTCCACAGATCCTAACTCTCCACTCCTCCTCACTTCTATGTTGGGTCCTTGACCTCTCCGTTGTATTCCTATATAGCTATCCCTTTTTTCTGTCTGTGTGTGTCCAGTACTTATACTGAACGGTAGAGGTCGCCAGGCCTTCTAACTTACACACTTTTCCCTCTCTATTAGTTTCCCTTATCTATACCAAAAATTGCAGTGTTTTTATGAAATATACATTTTCCTTTCATCCCCATTTCCTAACTATCCACTCCTCCTTCTGTCTATGTTTGGCCCTCTGCCTCTCCATATTACCTTTAACTAACTATAACTACTATACCCGCCCAGTCCACATATTGAAAAATAGAAATGACCATTTCCCCCAGAATATACCATTCCCCTGCTTCAGCTGTTCTCAGAATCCCCTCCCCTCCCCCCCCCCCCTTCCCTCTTTTAAGTCGGGACCTTGAACCTCTTATTCTTACATAAAGCCCCCATACACATATTATATTCATATAAATGATCTGGTAAGAAGGGGGGCCCGCCATATATACCCATGCCTTTTCCCTTGTATATCAAGCATGGGGGAATGTCTCTTAGAGATTTCCCTTAGAAATTACAATCCATAATGTCTCCGTACCCGTACTGCCTATATATTGAATCATTGAAATTGCCCGATTTTATAGATTATTTCCCTTACCCCCCTCCATTCCCTAATATACCATTCTTATCTACCCGTGTCATCCTACTGTGTCGGTCCCTCCTGTTGCTTTTCCTCTGATCCTTGCCCCGCAGGTGACTGTCCCCGTCGCGCTGGGTCTGTCCCCACCGTCATACCACAGGCTCGTCGTGCTTGGTCGGGAGTCTCACACAGAGTAGTCCTTCCTTCCCATGTCACCTTCAGGATCGTTCCTCGTACAAAGCCCGTCTGTCCTTTCCCCCGAAAGCAGTAGTCTCTCACTTCCCTGTATTCCTCCCGTTTCTTGACCAGGGACGGGGCGAGGTCTTGGTATATCCTCACTTGTAATCCTTCGTGTGTCAAAACTCGTTTCTTCTTTGCGATGTCTAGTATGGTTTATTTGTCCCGTTGGTTGGAGAATACCACTATGAGTGGCCTCCTCCCGGTTCCGTTTTCGCCTTTCTTTTTCCTTCTTGCGGGGGCTCCTCTGTACACCGCCTCCAGCTTGGGATTTTTAGTGAAGACTCCTGCCCCCGCTAACCCCCCGAACATCTTTGAGTAGTATTCTGTCATCGTCCCTCTCGGTCCTTTCGAGTCCTGTTCCTCTGGTATGCCGATCACTCTCAGATTCTTCCGTTTAGCATAGTTGATCATATTCTCCATATTCTCTCCCATCTCTTTACTATCAGTTCGGAGCCTCTGGCACTCCTTCTCCCAATGATCTTGGTCCGTAGCTCTGCTGTCCAACGAGGCCTCTCTTTCCATGTACCTTCTCTCCTGTTCCCTCATCCTCGCTTCTAGGTTAGCCACGGTAGCCTCACATGTCTCCATCTTTTCCTCCAACCCGTCTTTTATCTTTCTTTCCCAACTTGCCCATAAAGCTTCGCTTTGGTTCTCCAGCTTTTCCTCCAACCGCGCAAATTCCCCCATTAACTGCTGGTTCCTCTTTTCCGCTTCTTCCTTCCACAGTGCGCGCATGGCATCCATTGTTTGTTGATTTCTCTTCTCGGCTTCTTCTGATAAGAGTTCTCTCAAGAGTGAGCGGCTACGTGGCGTAGTGGGCAAGGCGCTCGCCACGAATGCTGGAGACGCTGGGCTCGCCTGTTCGAGCCCAGCGTTCCACATTGCTTTCAGTTTAGCTGGTCGTTCATACACATTGGCCGTATTAGGGGGTGGGAAACTGATGGGTGGGGATCGGGCGTTGTGGACAGCGACTCCTACAGGTCGGTTGGTGCGCCTGCGCAGTAGAATCAGGAAGTGTCGGGGGCAGCGTGAGCCTCCCACGCGTTACTCCTCGCCACTGAGAGATCGAGCTGCGCAGGTGAAAAGATGCGACTGCTGTTACCTCAAGTACCGGAGGGGACTTGTGCTATGTATGACTTAGTCCACATTGCAGCCGGCTTGTGGGAGGCAAGAAACAGCGCTCGTGACAGGGGAGGGTTGAATTGGATGATACGAAATTGGGATGGGAGAAAATATAGAAAATGGGAGAAAAAGTGGATAAAAAAAAGAGTTCTCTCAAGAGCGAGCGCATGTTTTCCATTGTCATAGCCGTCTTTCCTTCTCCCTCTCCCGTCTCCGCACCCGCTGTTATCTCTACCTTGTGTATCTCTTTGCTAGCGCTTAGTTCAGCCCTACTCGCCATCTGTACCCTGGCGTCTACCGCCGTTAGCTTCTTGCTAATCGTTCCTAGGCCCAAAGCCTCCGGTATATGGGTCTGTCTGTGCCTGGTGGAGCGTCTGCTTATCTCCGACTCCTTATCGCCTTTTCCTTCTGATTCAGAGTTCTCCATTTCATCTTCACGACAGAGTAACCTTGAAATTGTCTTCCCCTTCGTTTTTCTCGGGGGGTATTCAGAATTCAACCGTGCTTTCAGATAGTTTAGTCAATTACCACCGGGAGCATGTGGTGCGAGTTGTCTACTGCACGGCCGCCATCTTGAAGTCAGTCTGTCAGATACTTTGGGGGTTTGTGTTCCCTTGAGGGATACCTCCCACTGCTTGGAGCACGTGATGTCACCCTCGGGTGCTATTCGTCATCGCCCTCTGGGGGTGGCTGACTGTCTGTCTGCACGACCGTGCTAAGTACACTGGGCTGAGGTGTCTCTGTTTCTTCACACCTTACTCTGGAGTCCAGCTCTGGCTCCTCTGTCTGTGTCTCGCTCTCACATGTTGTCTTTGTGACAAACTTGACTAGCCTGTGTTTCTGCACTCGCCCTTTAACGGGATGATAAACTAGGAAAGCAGGGATTCCTTTGTCGTGCCCTACAAAGAGTCCTTTTTCACATCTGGACTCGAGCTTTCCTCTGTCCTGCAGGTAAGCATGACACACTGATCCAAATTGGTGCATTCTAGCTAGATTACACTTATTTCCTGTCAGTGCTGTATACGGGGTGGTGCCCATGTGCTTATTAAAGCACCTGTTTCTGGTGTAAGCGGCTTCTTGCACCGCGTAATGCCATAGACTCTTAGGTAAGTTACTGTCTACTAGCTTACACCTAGCCATTTCGAAAAGGGTGCGCCATTCCCTCTCTGCCCGCCGTTCTGGTGTGGGGGATATGGACATGACGTCTCGTGTCTTATCTTGTACCTTCTCAACAGTGATTGGAACTCTCTGTTTGTGAACTCGGTTCCGTTGTGGGACCTCAAGCATCTTACGTTACCATAAGGGGCTACAGTACGTCTGCCAGGAATTTCTCCGTGGCCTGGAGTGTGTCACTCTTTGCTTTGAGAAAGTAAACAAACACTGCCCCTGTGCACACATCCGTAAAAGACTGTACATATCTAAAGCCTCCTATGGACTCGTTGCTTACTGGACCGGCTAGATCCGTGTTAACTAGCGCAAGTGGTACCTTTACTTTTCCTGTGGGATTTCTGTTTCTCGATTGAGTAAACTTCCCCGTTTTGCACACTACACATTCTTTGTCAGGTCTACGCTTTTCACCTTCAATGTGCATGCCTTCTGTCACTGCTTGCAGTTTCAGTAAATCCTCGTAATTACAATGACCCATAATCTCATGCCATGTCTGAATATCGTGACTGACCGTCACGCTACACATATCATTATTATCATTACACTTGTCGTTGTCATTACACTCTGTTTGCAGATAATACATTCTCTGGTACATCTTTATGTTAAATCGTGTACCGTCAGGCTCTACAAGAAAATGTTTACCTTTATCGAAGAATACTTTGGCACCGTTCGCAGTAGCAGCTATTACAGAGAATAGTCCTTGTGGGAACGATGGTACGTAGAGAGCGTTCTTTAACGTCACTGTACACCGGCGCCCCCCACTGTCTGTGAGGCATACCTGTGCGTCTCCTCTCTCTTGCGCCAACCCATAGGTGCGCTTCCAGTCTGCCAGCTCCATGCTGTGTCTCTCCGGGTGGAAAGTGTTGTCAAAGTTCTTGAACCGACTCCTGTCGTTGATGACGTGGGACGACGCACCTGTGTCCACAATCAGTCCCTTCCTCTGGGCCCGCTGCAGCTGCGCCGGCCTGGCGACGCATGCTGTCCGCGCCCCGAAAGCGAAGTCTTCTTGTCCCGTTACTCTCCGGGCGTCGTCTCGATCCGTCTCACGTC